>NW_023270504.1:14139721-14724481 GCF_011800145.1 Mirounga leonina
TTGTAAATGGGATCGACTCCTTCATTTCTCTTTCTTCTGTCTTGTTGTTGGTGTATAGGAATGCCACTGATTTCTGTGCATTGATTTTATATCCTACCACTTTACTGAATTTCTGTATGAGTTCTAGCAGTTTTGGGGTGGAGTCTTTTGGGGTTTCCACATAAAGTATCATATCATCTGCAAAGAGTGAGAGTTTCACTTCTTCTTTGCTGATTTGGATGCCTTTTATTTCTTTTTGTTGCCTGATTGCTGTGGCTAGGACTTCTAATACTATGTTGAATAGCAGTGGTGATAGTGGACATCCCTGCCATGTTCCTGACCTTAGGGGGAAAGCTCTGAGTTTTTCCCCATTGAGAATGATATTCGCTGTAGGTTTTTCATAGATGGCTTTTATGATATTGAGGTATGTACCCTCTATCCCTATACTCTGAAGAGTTTTGATCAAGAAAGGATGCTGTACTTTGTCAAATGCTTTTTCTGCATCTATGGAGAGGATCATATGGTTCTTGTTCGTTCTTTTATTAATGTATTGAATCACATTGATTGATTTGCAGATGTTGAACCACCCTTGCAGCCCAGGGATAAATCCCACTTGGTCATGGTGAATAATCCTTTTAATGTACTGTTGGATCCTATTGGCTAGGATTTTGGTGAGATTTTTGGCATCCATGTTCATCAAGGATATTGGTCTGTTATTCTCCTTTTTGATGGCGTCTTTGTCTGGTTTGGGGATCAAGGTAATGGTGGCCTCATAAAACGAGTTTGGAAGTTTTCCTTCCATTTCTATTTTTTTGGAACAGTTTCAGAAGAATACGTATTAATTCTTCTTAAATGTTTGGTAGAATTCCCCTGGGAAGCCATCTGGCCCTGGGCTCTTGTTTGTTGGAAGACTGTTGATTACTACTTCAATTTCCTTAGTGGTCATAGGTCTGTTCAAGTTTTCTATTTCGTCCTGGTTCAGTTTTGGTAGTTGATACATCTCTAGGAATGCATCCATTTCTTCCAGGTTATCTAATTTGCTGGCATAGAGTTGCTAATATGTTCTTATAATTATTTGTATTTCTTTGGTGTTGGTTGTGATCTCTCCTCTTTCATTCATGATTTTGTTGATTTGGGTCATTTCTCTTCTCTTTTTGATAAGTCTGGCCAGGGGTTTATCAATCTTGTTAATTCTTTTAAAGAACCAGCTCCTAGTCTCGTTGATCTGTTCTACTGTTCTTTTGGTTTCTATTTCATTGATTTCTGCTCTGATCTTTATGATTTCTCTTCTCCTGCTGGGTTTAGGCTTTATTTGCTGTGCTTTCTCCAGCTCCTTTAGGTGTAGGGTTAGGTTGTGTATTAGAGACCTTTCTTGTTTCTTGAGAAAGGCTTGTATTGCTATATACTTTCCTCTTAGGACTGCCTTGGCTGCATCCCAAGGATTTTGAACAGTTGTGTTTTCATTTTCATTGGTTTCCATGAATTTTTTTTAATTCTTCTTTAATTTCCTGGTTGACCCATTCATTCTTTAGTAGGATGCTCTTTAGCCTCCATGTATTTGAGTTCTTTCCAACTTTCCTCTTGTGATTGAGTTCTAGTTTCAAAGCACTGTGGTCTGAAAATATGCTGGGAATGATCCCAATCTTTTGGTACCAGTTGAGACCTGATTTGTGACCTAGGATGTGATCTGTTCTAGAGAATGTTCCATGGGCACTAGAGAAGAATGTGTATTCTGTTGCTTTGGGATGAAATGTTCTGAATATATCTGTGAAGTCCATTTGGTCCAGTGTCATTTGAAGTCTTTATTTCCTTGTTGATCTTTTGCTTAGATGATCTGTCCATTTCAGTGAGGGGGGTCTTAACGTCCCCCACTATTACTGTATTGTTGTTGATGTGTTTCTTTGCTTTTGTTATTAATTGGCTTATATAATTGGCTGCTCCCATGTTAGGGGCATAGATATTTATAATAGTTAGATCTTCTTGTTCGATAGACCCTTTAAGTAGGATATAGTGTCCTTCCTCATCTCTTATTATAGTCTTTGGTTTAAAATCTAATTTGTCTGATATAAGGATTGCCACCCCAGCTTTCTTTTGGTGTCCATTAGCATGGTAAATGGTTTTCCACCCCCTCACTTTCCATCTGGAGGTGTCTTTGGGTCTAAAATGAGTCTCTTGCAAAAAGTGTATCAATGGGTCTTGTTTTTTTATCCAATCTGATAGCCTGTGTCTTTTGATTGGTGTATTTAGCCCATTTGGTTCTGGTATACCAAAAATAAGGTTAACTACTATGAAGGGATAGAATATGACTCTAAAAATGAAAAATAAAAAAGATTTTTTTAAAAAGGGATTGATAAGATGTTGATTGAAAAAGGGAAAAAGAAAAATTCAAAAAAAAAAAAGTTAAAAAAAAATTAACTGTGAAAGACTAAAGAATCATGGTAAAAAAGCCATGATTTCTATGTGCAATATTCCCCTAGTGCTGGAGTTCTGCTGTTCTCATTGATCGATAAACTTGGTCCTGGCTGGCTGTTCTTGCTGATCTTCTGGGGGAGGGGCCTGTTGCCGTGGTTCCCAAATGTCTTTGCCGGAGGGAGAATTGCCCGCCCTTGCCAGGTCTGGGCTAAGTAATCTGCTCGGATTTGCTCTCAGGAGTTTTTGTTCCCTGCAAGCTTTCCGTACAGCTTTGGAGGACAAGAGTGAAAATGGTGGCTTCTCAATGTCTGCCCCGGAGGAGGCAAGAACTCGGGGCCCCACTCCTCAGTGAGCCCCCAGAGAAAAGCATCAATCACTCCCATCTCCCCAGTCTCTGGTCGCACTCCATGCTCACCCAGCCTGTGACCAAGCGTTTCTATCTCTGGCATCCGAACCCATGTGGAGCCTCCAAACCCAGCAGATCCCTGTCGTGCGCTCCCGCGCCACTCCTCCTGGGAAAGGAAGGGGAGTCTCCCCAGATCTGCTGCTTGTTGGGTCCCTGCTGGAGGAGCAGTGGCCCGACTGTCCCGCGGATCACGGTTTATGGCAACCCCAAGCTGAGAGCCCACTCCTCTGCTCCGTCTGCAGCCAGCTTCCCTGCTCCGATACCTGGGAGCTCTGCCGCACTCAGGCACCCCCGGTCTTTCTGTGACCCTAAGGGTCCCGAGACCACACTGTTCCAGCGAGGGTTCCACCCCCCGCTTAGCCACTGGAGTGACGTCCCTCAGCAGAGCCGACTTCTAAAAGTTCCGACTTTGTGCTCTGCTGCTCTCTAGCCAGTAGCGGCTGACAGAGGCCCCCTCCCCTACCGTCTATTTTCCCGAATATCGCTTCGGATTCACTTCTCTGCACATCCTACCTTCCAGAAAGTGGTCCCTTTTCTGTTCCGAGAGTTGCTGCTATTCTTTTCTTTGCTCTCCTGTTGAGTTGGTAGGTGTTCAGAATGGTTTGATCCCTATCTAGCTGAATTCCTGGGACCAGACGAAATTTAGGTCTCCTACTCCTCCGCCATCTTGCTCTTCCCCCCAGGCACCTTATTTCTGACTGCCCAAATACTTGCTGTCTTCCTTCTCAACTGCTTGGCATTTACCAGGTATAAGATGATTTGGCATTGATTTTTATTGAGGAATCCTAAAATTGCTAAACATCTCATTTTACCTACTCCCAGATCGTAAGTTGATTCTATTTTTACACAACTATGTCCTATATCATATAAACATGATAAATATATATATATAAAATAAGCAAAGTAGTCAAACTTCAAGAGTTTTGAGAAGCTTGTCCTTAGCTTTAAAAAAGCAGCAAAAACATAAACAGTGATTCCCTGAATTCAGATTGTAGAAATAGGAAAAGGTGCTACATTATTATGAATTTTAACAAAAAGTATGATAGTTATGAAAACTTATTATACAATCATTTAATATTTAGTATACACTTCTTAACATATTCCCCTATGCCTTGCCCCAGAATCCTGCCCACAGCTTTTCTCAGACAACAGATACAATGCTCATCATGGAATTTTTTTTTTTAATTGAAGATTAGACTAGACTTCGGGTACAGTTAGGCTGATAAAGTCATCACATGTAAACTCACCCAAAGAGACAGATTAGGATATGATTAAGGAAGAGTGGAATTGGAGGAATTGTGTGAATTTATAGTTTTGACACACAGATTGATATTGATATATAGGGAGAAATAAATATAAATATGTATATTACATGCATTTTTATTCCTTAGGTCAGCCCATTGTGAGGGCCTGGAAGCAATGACATATCAGTCACAAGGAATACACTTGGTGTCCAGATCTTGGCTTCTAATTACCATTCTCCACTAAAGGAAATTAAGGGTCCTTGGGTACATGGCTAATTATAGACAAAATTAAAGCAAGGAAAATACAAGATGAGCCTGGAACATCTTGTTATGTCAGAGAGCAAAGGTGTGTGTGCAAGAATGAAGAAGATACATCAAAAGGACACAGAAACTAGCTTGAACAAATTTCTACTGGTTAAATTGAGGGCAATTTGATCATTTTAAATAAAGATAGCAATGGAATATAACATATTGAATAAAATGAGAAACAAATATATTTAATTAAATGGATAAATTGATAGTTTGATAAAAAGAGATATTTTATATGATATTTTATAATATACCTTCCCATAAACTACTTCCTTATTACAAAGGAAGTGTCCAGACTGTGAAAGTTAAGAAGACTAAGAACTGTCCCAAAGTGAAAAAAGCTAAAGGGAAATGACAACTACGTGCAACAAGTGAGTCTACTGGATTTTTTTTTTTTTTTTTTGGCATTATTGGAACAACTGATGAAACTTGAATGGATCCCGAAAAATATACCAGATTAATGAATCAATGTACATTTCCTTATTTGGTGGCTGAATTTGGTTAAACAGGAGAATATCCTTTAGCATGAAATACACATAAAAATATTCAGGAGTAAGTAACACATTACCAAATGATTCAGGAAAAAAAATGGTTCTGGTATCGTACTTCTAACTTTCTGAAAGTTTATCTTATTTCATGGGGCATCTGGGTGGCACAGTAGGTTAAGCATCCAACTCTTGGTTTTGACTCAGGTTGTGATTTCAGGGTGGTGAGATCGAGCCCTGCTGTCAGCTCAGCACAGAGTCTGCTTGAGATTATCTCTCTCCCTTTCCCTTTGCCCCTCCTGTGCATGCTCTCTCTTCCTCTCTAAATAAATAAATCTTTTTTAAAACAGTTTATGCTTATGTCAAAATTTTAAGCATTATATATATGAAAGTCTTCCCATGCATTTGAGTAAAATTATTTTTAAAATATTCATATAAAATAAATTCAAAATTCAATTTCCACATCTGTCCCATTAATTTACTGTCTGAATGGGAAACATCACTCTATTTTAGAAGGTGGTACAATCATTTTTGTTTTCTATTTGACATGATTCACTCAATCAATCACCCATAAGTACATATTAAGGAAGGTAATAAAATCACAGTAAAGAATAAAGTAGACAGCGTCTTAGTCTTACTGAGTTTACATTTACATTCTGTGAAGGAGATGGACAATAAACAAGTAAACAATTTCCAATAGGAATGGTGATCAGAAGAAAATAAAACAAGGCGATGTGAGAGAAAGTGGATAGGGTAAGAGGGTGACTACAGGTCAGAGTTTCCCTGGAAAAGTGATATTCAAATGATGAGAACCAATCATGAGAAAATCTGGACAAAGATAGCCCAAGCAAGGGAAACACTCTGCACAAAGGCCCTAGAAAAGAACTGGAAGAAGAGAAGGACAGCCACTGTGTCCAGAAAGCAATGAGCAAGGGGAGATGATATGAAATGAGCCCCAAGATGAGTTGCAGGACCAAAGTCATTCTGGGCTTTGTGGGCCATGCTGAGAAGTTAGGGTTTTATTCTAAGGACAGTAGATAACCACGAAAGGTTTCCAACTTTCAATAATCTCTCTTACCTTTAAAAGATCACATTGTCCACATTGTAGGACAAATGGATTGGTTGCAGGGATGCAAGAAAAGTAACAAAGTGATAATTTAGTAAATTATTACAGTACAAATGGGAATTGATTTAGTTAAAGAAACAAATAGGGTAAACAGTTGAGACAAAAACGAGTAGACAGACTGGGAATGTACCTTGGACTTGATACTACAACATAATTTTATAAGATATTATCTACTTCTGGTTGAGCAAATCCTACATATTTGAATTAACTTTTGCCTAATCCAGTACTTAACTCTCTAATTCTGGCATGAATAAAGTAATTAGGAACCTGTGAGCCTAATTAGACTAAAAACAAAACAAATAACAGGGCAAAATAAAAGCACAGAAAGAAACGACTTCTTTCAATATGTGCTTCTTTCAATAAAATAGCTGTTCTACCCTTATGTGATAAGTGCTAAATAAAAGTCCTGGTTTTTGAAAGAACTTTGCAATGTCAAATGGTCTAACCAGATTAACTTCCCCTCCTGAGGGCAGTGATCTTTCAAAGTACATAGATCCAGAACATACCACTGTGAAGAGTTCTTTGTGTTTTTTTTTTTCTGAACTCCCTTTACCTGCCTAAAGGAGAGCCTTCCAAAAGAATCAATCCCTCCCCAGGACTTTCATAACCAGGCAAGAATGACTCCTATCACCAGAGAAAAGAAGTTGGCACCAGGATAAGGAATTGCCTAAACAAACATTCTCACAAAACTATCTTATCTCCCATCTATTCTATGGGTCCATTTATCTTTCCTAAAAGTCAGTTGTTTTCCCATGAGTACCCTTCTTCATTAAGATGGATATAAGCCCCAAATTCTAAGTGCCTCCTGAGTCACATTTTCTGTAAACACCAATATACATTCACAAATAAAAATCTGGCTTTTCTCTTGCTAATCTGTCTTTCATCAGTTTAATTAGCAGGCCTCCACTCAGCAACCTGAGAGGGTAGAGGAAATATTTTTTGTCGCTAATAGAAAGAATAAAAATAATTTCTTTTATAAGAAAAAATCTGGTCTCCCAGATAAAGGACAAAACCCATTCCTCACCCAGTTGTTATTCTCACAATTTATAACTTTTTAATAGATATTTTATACATCAACTAGATTTTGCAAAGAATTTCAAGTAACACACAAAAACACATCTAATAAAATAGTAAACTATAATAATAATAATAAATCATTCCTGGGAAAATTTAAGATGTGTAGGGAGTAAAGAGAGTATTGAGATCGTAAGTGTTTATATAATTCATTTTTCTAAGTTAGCCAAAGAGATAAGAAAATTATGATTGATTTTTGTTGTTAAAAAGGGAGAACTAAAGGGGATTCGTGGTGTTGCTGGAGATTCGTAACACGTCTGCAGTCAACTACCCTCGGCAAACGTCACCTGTCGGAACAACCATGCATGAGTGTATCTCCATCCATGTGGGCCAGGTGAGCGTGCAGATGGGCAATGCCTGCTGGAAGCTCTACTGCTTGGAGCACAACATCCAGCCCAATGGCACCGTGCCCAGTGATAAGGTGCTGGGTGGCAGCGATGACTCCTTCAACACATTCTTCAGTGAGACCAGGGCTGGCAAGCATGTGCCCTAGGCTGCCTTTGTGGACCTGGAGCCTGCTGTCATAGATGGGGTAAGAACTGGCATTTATAGGCAGCTCTTCCACCCTGAGCAGCTGATATCTGGCAAGGAAGATGCTGCCAACAACTATGCCCAAGGCCACTACACTGTGGGGAAGGAGATCATCAATCTTGTGCTGGACCAAATCCGAAAACTGACAGACCGGTGCACCGGGCTTCAGGGTTTCCTGATCTTCCATAGCTTTGGGGGTGGCACTGGCTCAGGCTTCACCTCCCTGTTGATGGAGCAGCTTTCTATTGACTATGGCACCAAGTCCAAGTTGGAATTTGCCATCTACCCCACCCCCCAAGTATCCACAGCGGCTGCGGAACCCTACAACTCCATCCTGACCACCCACACCACCCTGGAGCACTTGGACTGTGCCTTCATGGTGGACGACACCATCTATGACATCTGCCGCCGCAACCTGGTCATCGAGCGCCCCACCTAGACCAACCTCAACTGGCTCATCAGCCAGATTGTGTCCTCCATCACGGCCTCCCTGCACTTCGACGGGGCCCTCAACGTGGACCTCACAGAGTTCTAGATGAACCTGGTGCCCTACCCCCGCATCCACTTCCCCCTGGTGACCTACTCCCCCATCATCTCAGCTGAGAAGGCCTACCATGAGCAGCTGTCAGTGGCAGAGATCACCAACGCCTGCTTTGAGCCCTCCAACCAGATGGTCAAGTGTGACCCCCATCACGGCAAATACATGGCCTGCTGCATGCTCTACCACAGAGAAGTGGTGCCCAAGGATGTGAATGCCGCCATTGCCACTATCAAGACCAAGCGTACCATCCAGTTTGTGGACTGGTGTCCCACAGGTTTCAAGGTTGTCATTAACTACCAGCCCCCCACAGTGGGGCCTGGGGGCAACCTGGCCAAGGTGCAGCGGGCAGTCTGCATGCTAAGCAATACCACAGCCATTGTCGAGGCCTGGGCCCACCTTGACCACAAGTTTGACCTGATGTATGCCAAACGGGCCTTTGTGCACTGGTACGTGGGCGAAGGCATGGAGGAAGGGGAGTTCTCAGAGGCCAGAGAGGACCTGGCTGCCCTGGAGAAGGATTATGAAGAAGTGGGAACAGAGTCTATGGACAGCGAGGATGAGAGCTAGGAGTTCTAGGGGGTCCTGGCATCTGTGACGTCTGCTCTCTCCCTAGTTTTGTATTTCTCATTCCACTGTTTCCCTAACCCCCCACAAATACAATCAGTGTCTCAAGCGAAAAAAAAAAAAGAAGGGAGAACTAAAGATGCAATGGTTTGTCAGAGAAAGCAGAACTTTTCTTTGCACTTAGAACTAAGTGGGAATTCTCACATGGGACTTACCTAATGGGGCACTGAGCCATGTTATAGGCAACTTCCTTAATAACATCCCCCTTAATAACATGCAAATGTAGTAACAGATTTCATAAGGATGTTTCTTGCAGCATTCTTCCAAGAAATGGAAGAATAACAGTTCAATGGAGCAGTACTTAACAAAAGTCAAGGTGGACAAATTAGCTAATTAGCATCTCCATTTGTCAAGCTTTCTCTTTTCTGTGCTACTGGTGTGACTCAGCTGTTTAAAGCTTTATCATCCCTGGTTATCCTGATCACCAGAACTAGACAGAAGCCAGAGCAGGAGTTCCTCAGGTCCTCAGAACATGGCAGGTCTTGTATTTGGTACATTTCCAAAAACAAAGAGAAATGACAAGCCCTTCAAAAAGTGTGCTTGACTAGAATCTAAAAAGATTAAAGAGCAATCAAGATGAGAGAGGAGGTGAAATTTAGCTGAAAGTAGTCTAGGCTAAGATAGTGACTCCAGGTCTGGCTCTCTAAACACATGAGCTTTGAAAAGTCATTTTTCTTCTGCACCCCATCCTTAAAGTATCTAAAATATGCTATGGGAAAAGTCAGATTTACAGAAAGAAACATCGAGAACTAGAGGAAGTGTATTCCTTTCATCATTAGCCAGCACTAATCCACTACTTGTCTTCTAAGGAGGAGCAAAGCTACATTCCTAACACAGCAGAGCATGTGAACAATGGGCAACCAATTGAAACAATTCATTTGAAAATTTGTCACTTCCTAGAGAATTACAAGTATGGACTGAAGGGAAAAAAAAAGAATGAATGAATTTGTCCTTGAGAAGACTCAACGAAGTATTTTCTAGGAGGATGCAGTAAAGTCAAAAGTACAGAATATGGAATATTCAACAGATGGTTATATTTTTTATTACAGGCAAAGTGAAACCGTCTCAAGAATCAAGAAGTGAAAGAAATAAAATTTAACAGGTAATTTTGCCCACATGTTTAAAATAGAGCTGCAAAACTTATTTCTCTTTCTCTAATTGCTTCCAGAAAATTATTTCTCCCAGTTGCCTTTTGGTAATGAGATACAGAAAACTGTGTCACTGTCACTTTAAGACTGGTTGACTAGTTAACTGGTCAACCAGTTAGTGGCTGCAGAAAGAAAGAGGTCACTTAAAGGAAAACCAATTAAATAGGTTACTTCCTTTTGACGGAAGCTATTTAAGCATTTTGATTGAAAGTGTTGATCTGATTAAAGATGCCTGGGCTTAAACACTGGCTTGGTAGATGACAAAGAGCAATTTACTCACCTCTCTATACCTTTGTTTCCTTGTCTGCAAAATGGGGATAGTAACTATAAGCACATCATCAGGCCATTTTGAAAATTAAATAGCCTAATTCACATAAAGCGCTTGAAGTAGGCTCTGCTTTATAGTAAGTGCTCATAAATATTCAGTGCAATGATTATACCTTTAACAGAGTGACTTGGGTTTCTAAGCTAGGTACGTATCCCAAGAGGTGGTCCCAGTTAAGTAACTGCTGAGAAACATGAAAGGGGAATCTTATGCCGACATAGTCTAAACTAGACTCAAAAATTCAATCGTTTCCATTCCCAAATACTATTATTCATTCTAAATAAGTTTTCTCCCAAAAACGTTTTTCCCTCAAAAAATTCAACATTTCAATGTAGCTTAAATTTACTTTAGCTAAAGAACATTCTATCTTACATAAACACATTTTTAAAATATAATTAAAAGAAACAATGAGATTCCATATGGGGAGAGAAGACAATGAAAATGTGTTCACAATCTGAACTTCATAGATTATAGTTGGAATGTTTGTACAGCTGCACTATATAATTGGTTTACTATCTTCCCAGAATTATGAGCAATACAAAGGGAAGATTGCTAGGCTGTTCTTTTTATCCTGTGGGAAGTTGGGGGAAAAACTAGTTGCAGAAGCAGCTTAGTTTAGAGACAGAGGCAACTGGTTTACCATGAATTTGGTGGGACTGGGGGAAAAGAGAAGAAAGCTCTATCTAGAACACAGATGGCAGGAACTTCCACATATTCTGTGTTTATCAAGAATGTGGCTATTGTATCCAGAAAAGGATGAGCAAAAGTGCACAAGATGAGACAATAAAACAAATAAAGAAATAAAATAGGCGTACCAACTCCCATTGATAGGCAATCTTGAGCCATTCAACCAAATTAAATCCTCCACAGAAACCCTACTCTCTAATCTCCCAAGATAACACTTCCCTCCCTTGAACTCAACAATTTCTATGAACTTCATCCACCTTCCATATTTAACAACAGAAATACACAACTCCCCATGTAGAATAAATTCATGTGTATGCCAAGTCTCTATTACACCTGGGGATAGTACAGCATCACTTTCTCCTGCATCCTTATGATAATGGAATTCCAAAACACAGAGAGCATTCACAGCAAGAGGCATAGCCAAAAGGGCACTGGATTTTGAATCTCAATACCTGGGTTCAGTTCCTAGCTCAGTTACCGACTAGATCATCTTGGGCAAATAGTAAATCTTCTCTGAGCCTCAATCTCCTCAGCTGTAAAGTAGGTATTAATAATATCCTTACCTAAGAGTTTCTTGAGAGGATAAAAAGAGGTAATAGATGTCAATACTCTTTGTAAACTCAAACATGCTGCCAGAGTTTGTTACAAGATCATTTGGCACGATTCCTAACAACTGTGGTTTATCTTCCTCAAAGATATTATGACTTTCCTGGGAGCAGGTACTGTTTTCTCACCTCTTCTAAACTCACCAATTTCTTGAGAGGTAACTTCATAGAGCGTGCAGGAAGAAAACTGAACTGTTAGACCTGGCGTTTCATTTCTTCCATGAACCATTTAATCTCTCTGATCCCAATTTCTTTGACGTAGAAGTTTTTTTCTCATGTAACAAGAGTCCAAAGGTAGGGCAAGTTTCAGAGTTAATTGATTCAATCACCCAAAGATGTCACCAGAGACCACTTTCTCTGCTTTACTGTCCAAAGCATCACCTTCATCCTAAGGCTGGTCATGAGATGACAGCCAGTAGCAACTGGGGCCACACATTTCCTCATTCACTTGGACTTTGAGTTCGAATATGCTTCCTTACCATAAGAAGTTCACCAATAATAGCCACCAGGGAAACTGTCCTAAAACACTGACTGGCTGAAACTATGGTTCTCTATCACAACTGTACTTTAGAATCAGCTAGAAAGTAATTTTTAAAGCTCCCAGTTCCCACACTTCAGAGACTCCAATTCAGTATATCTGGGATGGGACTGGAACATTTTTTTTTTTTTAGGAGCACCTCAGATGATTCAGAAATGTAGCCAAGGATGAGAAACACAACTTTAGAGTAATTAGGATGCAGCCATAAAGCTGAGGATGGGGACTTTTAGAAGATAACCAAGAAGTGCATACTGTAGTGGATACAGCTGCAAGTATAGATATCCTTAAATGTCCTAAGTGTATATGTTCATATTAAACATTCAACAGTAAAAAAAAAAAAAAAAGTGAATTCATGTTGTTTTTGCTGGTTACATCACAAAGATCACAGCAAACAGAACAAAAAGAAGAGCCTAACCGCTGAGTGACGCACCAAGGACAAAATCCCCTTTACTAGACTCAGACCAATATTCTCATAGGAATTTCTAAGATAGACCAGACAGAAATGAACTACACCAAGATAAAACAAGAGGTTCAATAAGTTCAAAGTTAAGGGCCATATAGTCCAGAGGTCAAGAGAAAGTTGCCATTTGGGAATCTAAACAGATTTTTTTTTAAAGTATCAAGGGACCATGAGGTGACAATGATCTGAGGCAGAAGCTACTTCTATTAAGAAAGTAAGTGATTCCATGGTATGAGGAATTCTTAATCTCAGGAAACAAACTGAAGGTTGCTGGAGTGGTGGGGGGCGGGAGGGATGGGGTGGCTGGCTGATAGACACTGGGGAGGGTATGTGCTATGGTGAGCACTGTGAATTGTGTAAGACATGAATCACAGACCTGTACCTCTGAAACAAGTAATACATTATATGTTAAAAAAAAAAAAAAAGATAGTAGGAAGGGAAAAATGAAGGGTGGGAAATCGGAAGGGGAGACACACCATGAGAGACTATGGACTCTGAGAAACAAACTTGAAGGCTCTAGAAGGGAGGGGGTGGGGAGATGAGTTAGCCGGGTGATAGGTATTAAAGAGGGCATGTATTGAATGAAGCACTGGGTGTTATGCACAAACAATGAATCATGGAACGCTACATCAAAAACTAATGATGTAATGTATGGTGATTAACATAATAAGATAAAATTTTTTTTAAAAAGTGATTCCAGCGAATGGGCAACTCACAACTCATAGAAGAGAAATGCAATTACCTAGAAATGGTACAAGACAGGACAAAAGTTGCAGATACCCTTTAGGGTCAAACTGGCTCTTCATTTTATAGAATCACAGAGAAGTAAAGGAACTCTTCCCAAAGTAACAGTGAGGCAGGCAGATGAACTACTTGAGTCCTCTTAATAAGCAATACTCCTTATTATTGTGCCTTTGCAGTGTTTTTCTTGCCAAGGTGCAAGGCTCATGACCTGGCAAACCAAACACTTAGGTTCTAGCCAAAAAGGAATTAAAAGTACCAGAACACTAACAACTCAAAACCACCCCATCAAACAAATATGTGGTAAATGAAGGATGTGGGGAAATGTAGTACAGACATTCCAGTATGTGTCAAGAATAAGATATAAGACAAGCAATGATGTAAATGTTTTATCAAATGGCCTTAGTAAGGTCATTAACGATGTTTGAATATTGGCAACTCGGGGAGTCTTGGGTATGCGAGCAGAATCACACAGGACACGGTCCTGGCAAAGTTACAAATAGGAAGCCCTTGTGCAAACAGTATGTGACAATGTCCCTTTGGGAAAGACATGAGTGTAGTCCAAAAAAAGATGTCTAAAGAAGCAGTTAGCTTACTCCTGACCACTTGTACGGGCAGGCACTCCACTGAACAGTTTCAGAGTCAAATCATCAACAGATTCTATCTGGCAGCCACTGATAGAACCACCTTCTAACATACACCACTTAAACACAAATGAGCATCAGGAAGCCTTTCTGTCTGAATTGAACTTTTTAGCTTTCACGAGGGTGAGTCTCCTGTCTCAGAATTGCATTTCACCTAAGTTTTGGGAGGGCTGTCAGTAATGCCTCCTACCCTTCTCATTCTCATTAAGAGCTCAGTGTTACGTCTCTTTCCTCTTTACAAGGGGAGGAGTAGAGTGAATTTGCAACGAGAAAGTTAGACTAATAAAAATAATACAGCTTTGAAAACAAGAAAGAATTTAAGACAAAAAATGAGATAATCTTTCATTAGAATTCATTCAACCAGTATCTCTAAGAACCTATGATAAGCCAGACACCATGATAATGGCTAAGATCATGAAAGTATTCTGTTGACCAACAGCAAAAGAAGTGATGAATATGAATTTGTGAACCAAAGCTTGGGACAGTGATGGTGGGAAGGTATTTGAGCTAAGTAACAGTGCATGAAAATGCTAGCAGTGGTGTTATGATAGATTGGAGAAATGAAGGACTGGGAAACAGTGAGAAATTATTTGCGCCTGCAAATTTAAGCTAACACATGTACCATTTGCTCCTCCCAAAATTTTAAATGATCTTCAAATTTGTAAATCTATGTACTTTAAAGTTGTTATTATATCCAACGACATTAAGCCACAGGAACGTATGTCAAAAACTGGTTCCAAATTTAGGTCTTTCAAGAAGTCTTCCCTTCTCCAATCACTCTGCAGCCATCCCCTTGGTGCCCATTTGTACTGTTTTGTACAATGTGATAGATGTATTGCAGAGGGTTAAGCCCATATACTCAAACCAGTTGTGCTCATATCCTGGCTCAAAAACCTACAAGCTCTGTGATCCTAGGTTTTCTCCATGAATAATTTCTTAAAAAGCCCTTGTCACGGTTCCTGGCACAGGAAAAATGGGCAGGAAATATCAGGTATTATTATTCATAGTTTCTTTGTTGTTTCAGATTTGTCTTGATTCATTTCATGTATGTATTTTTGGTCTCAATAAATGTCTGTTAAATAACTGCCTTCATAAATAAATTCCAATGCATGAAAATACATAGATAGAACCTAAATATCTTAACTTAAAAGACCAGATGTCAGAAATTCAGAGCATTATTCTTATAATGTGTCAGAACTTCTGAGCATATCTCTTATATTTTGCTGGGTTAGTAAGATTAGAGAATTACACTAGCTTAAGGATCACATGTGCCTCAATCCATGAACTTTAAGATCTGACATACTCAGGCTCACAGGAAAACCCAGGCACCAATGTGACTCTAACCATCAAACATCCACAATTTCACCCCTAATAAGATACAAAAAATGAAGGATAACTTCTTGATAACGATTTTAGGGAGAGAAGACATAAGAAGACTATAAAGTATAAGCTACATGGTAAGTTTCTGGTACTCTAATCAGACTCTGTCCCTGGAGGGACAGAGGAGGGGAGCCAGCCACATGTGTAGAGGTACACATCTGTAGAGCTCCCCAGGGCTCTGGCTGGAGGCTCAGGGCTCCAGTGTTATCTGTGGTTCACATTGGATCCTGAGATATTTTAATAAAGCCAACATAAGATATTTCTAAAGTCAGAAAACTATATGGATGACTTCAGGGTTTTAGGGACATTGCTTGGCTCTGTAGCTGAGAGTCCCTGAAGTGTGAACATCAGCAAATACAAGGACAACCGCATCGGCAATGATACAGGGTTCCACAGCTCAGGAAAGGCCTTCTACCATTTTACTTAACTTCCCATGGAAGACTTTTGTTTGTTTTCCAAACAATCTCTGATACCTGAGCTTCTTGGAGACTTAACAGAATTCTCAACTAAAACCTGCTATGAAATATGATAGCAATATACGGAAAATCATTTCTTTGTCCTTCACCATGGTTCTAATGAAAATAAAGACACACGTGATGATGATATAGCACTGAGTCAAGCACAGGATTGTTTTTGTTTGTGGGGGTGGTGGTATTTAGAAGAAGGGACTGTTTTTTCAAAAGCAAGATACTTTGCAGCCACTAATTCATCATTCTATTTAATCCACCTTGGGTGCCCTGAGGCTTAGCACAAGATTCTTTAAAATCTGTGGTAACTGTCAAAGTAATTTAGGTTTAATGGGATATACCTCGACAGAGCTGAGGGGGAGAAAAGCTGGGGGTGGGGATGATAAGCATTAAGGTACAAATAGCTCTTCATAAAAACAGAGGTTACCTGCAATAAAATTCAAATGACCTTCCTTATTTTCTCTCCATACACCTTTTTAAAACATGGATTCAAAAGATTTTCTTGTTTGCTTTCTTCTGTTTTTCTTTTTAGAGAGTGAAATTGTGGTACACTCTAAAGATATGTTGTCACACAATTAACTTTTATTAAATAAATACAGTGATGGCATTTTAAATTATAATCAATGTATGCTGAAGAGGAGGCGATGGATAGTCCTCCCATTATGAATCACCCACAATCTCTCTGGAGATACTCTTTTCACATAAGGTTGAAGTGAAAAACCCTGTCTGACCAGGCATTTTTTTTTAATAATTATTTTATAAAAGGGCTCAAATGTGGGTTTTAGGCAGCAATGTGTTGATAAATGTTCTCAATCAGCTATCATTTGTAGTCTTCACCTCTCCTTCTAAATACTCCCACAGTGGCTGACTTCAAGTTACATCATGATGCCCCCACCATGGTATTGGAAAGCAATGCACACAGTTGGCTCTCAAAAGCTCAGATGAACCCACTCCAACAGACTCCAATACACCCAAACACAGCCACCAAAACTGACGGAGAAGAGGAAGCACATTGCCAAGGTTCAGCTGTTATACCAACATTTGGGAAGGCACGTGGGTACCCAAAATGGTTTGGTTTTTTTTTTTCCCTCTGCCTCACTGAGAAGTTTTCTAGTAGTTGACATTTTATCTCAGATCCTGGTCTAGGAGATTTATCAAAAACAACTTTAAAAAGAGGGTGGGGGGTGCTCAGTGGTCCACATGACATCTTAATAGGCCTTATTAGTATTATTATTGACTGGGAGGGAGAAAGCACTTAGCATAAATTAACCCTGGGAATTCTCAAGGATCCCTGAGGAGTTAAGTAGGCATTAAGTGTGAATTCCATTTTATAGGAAGCTCAGAGTTTCTGAGAAGATAAGAAATCAAGCTGGGCAATAGAACCATTAAGCAGCAGTAATCCTTTTCAGCTGCAGACTAGAAGAGGTCCATTCCTCTGGGGAAAAAAAAAACCTAATATTTATTCCCCCCATACATTCCAGTCTTAATTCAGTTGCTCCACTCAACCTATTTTTTACCCAGCAGGTGCTTGAGGACCTGGTTAGTATAAACTAGAAGCCATAGCCTCTGTGAATTTGAATTTTCTCTTTCGCCTCCTCAGATATTGTCACCAATCCTAAAAATGTTTGGCTAGAATAAAGTGTTGCCTTATGAAATACGCCGTATTACTGAGAAATTAAAATCTGTCTTCTCCTTGCTGAACCCTTTATTGGCCAAAAAAATAAAAATGTTTTGCTCCTCTCCCAGATCTGCCTTTGTATTCTCAATGCCCTGTGAAGGAAAGTAACCAGCTTCAGTTCAGACCCATTGGGGTAGATTAAGCTGTATGGTCTCAGAGGTGGAGGGCTTGGAGGATTTTGCGCCAAAAGATCCTGAAGAGATCTGAGTGCCCCCGGACTGGAAGCTGGGGGTAATGGTGTTGAGTGCAGGTAGGAGGCTGGGAGGAGAAGACACCTGCACACTGGCTTCTCAAAGCACCTGAGAAGCAGCAGCGCCTCCGTGTGATGGTCTGCATGCGGCACTTCGCACAGCTCAGGGGCCCAAGTTCACGTCCCATGGCGCAAGGTAACAGTAATAGGGAGCCACTCTCAAATGGGTCACACAAGCTTCAACAGCAAACACCTCAGCAACTATCAACCAGGACAGAGAAGAGAGGCCCCTTGTCCAATTTTTCCGGTTGATTTCAACCCCCTCGGCTCTTGTGCTGTTCTGAGTGAGGGGGGCGAGGAGGAGAAGGTCTCCTTAAAAAAAAAAAAAAAAACACTTGAGTTTGGTTGTCCTGCTAGGGAGGTGAATGGAGCCATCCATATTTGATTTGATTCAGAATAGAGAAGTGAGCCGCTTTTTGCATCTCACTGCCATACTGAAAATTTTGAAGTTCCCTTACTGTGGCAGGAAGGGCTTTTTACAGTCCCCCCTTGCCTCAGGCTAACTGGAAGCCCTACCCTATTAATCCTGTACTCCTTTTCTATGAATGCTCCCTGGTTCCACAAATATCTCCAATGCAAATGAACTAACTGAAGTTAAGCTTACTTCCCTGGTTCAGGGCCTTAACATTTTTTGTTTTTAAAGATTTTATTTATTTATTTGACAGAGAGAGACATAGTGAGAGCAGGAACAAGTAGGGGGAGTGGGAGAGGGAGAAGCAGGCTTCCCGCGGAGCAGGGAGCCCGATGTGGAACTCGATCCCAGGACCCTGGGATCATGACCTGAGCCGAAGGCAGACGCTTAACGACTGAGCCACCCAGGCGCCCGGGCCTTAACATTTTTATACCTGAAACATGTAGGTTACCCTAGGTCTTGGGATGCCCCTCTTTGATTAAATTTGATTAAAGACGTATGCAGCCCTCTTTAAGTTAGTAATAGCCAAGAGCAAAGATTGTTCCTGCCATACCTTTTTGCCTGATTTGGACATAGATATATCTGAGGTACATTTCTAGAATCTTAGCTACTTTGTGCAGAAATTTTGTGAAGCAAAGCAAAAGCAGACAAAGCATGACAAACCCAACCGTCTCTACCAGTAAGTCCAGGGGCCAAAGCTTCCTTGTCTTCCATGCCATCAGAGAACAGCAGACGAATACACAATTACAGAGCATTAGGTTATATTTGGCGAGGAGAAAAGTGAGGCCCATTTTCTGCTTTTACTCGAAAGTGAGTATCTCTACTTTCCTATTGGACAAATTATTTAACCTCTGTGGGCCATGGCTTTCTTCATCTAAAAGTTTGTGTATTCAATGAGATGATCCCTAAGATTCCTTGAAGCATTAAAACTTTTTGATTCTAGGATATTATGAAACCCCAAAAACAAAGGAAGAGAGAGAGACATTGTTCTCATTCTATTGTCCACACAGCTGGATTTATCAGATTAAGATTGTGAGTTATAAATAAAGGAAGAAAAGACACTGATACAATATAGAACTTGCATTTGCAGGAAGTACATTTTTCATCCATATGGATCTTAATTATTTCACGTGCTAACAAATAATTGAACAGACTATCTATAGAAATGATTTTGTCCATTCATCCACTTTTCTCTATAACAGTAAAAATAACTTTATTGCTTTGTTATAAAACTGTGTTCAAATAAAAACAGGGAAATGCAATCCTCAACAGTTTCTGAGATCTAGCTGTGTGAAATCTCTGAGCCCAAACAGCTCTTCATATACACACAAAGGTAAGAGTGCCATCTGCTGGCTTAAATTGTCTAATCGTGTCTTTCTGACTTGATAAGAGTAAAAGTTACTCCAGAGGTAACTGTTAAAACTAGAATCTACATCCTACTTCATGAAAACTCTGAACTTTCTATAATGTGATGTATAGAGCCCAAAAGAGAAAAATTATTTGTCCTGAAGTCCAAAATACACAAAACATATGAACGAAGTATTACTCCTGAATTACATTAAGTACTTAATTTTAATCATATCCTACAATATTCACCACATCAAAAAGCTATAAACTTAAGTTCGAAAGTAAGTAGATAGTGTCTTTCTTTAAAGGCTTTTAAGAAAGCTAGAATATCTGGAATGTTTATCAGTAGGACAGAGTGTCAACTGTCAAAAGTTTCATCAATTTGACAGCAACAAACTAAAGGGGTGGGGGTTAGCTCTATTAACAGGTTCAAATAAAGAAAAAAGAAAACAACAGTTACGTTGAAGAGTCATCTATCAGATATAACCATCACTTCATGCTTCCACACTAGTATCAGTGGGCAGATGAAAGCCAGAATGAAGCACCTACCGACTCTCTCCTTTATGAAGTGCTGTGATAACATCAGGGCCACCAAATTCACTCTTACTCATCTTAATCCCACCAAATTCTCCTTCAGAACATATTCTCTTTTAAGGCAACTCCTTACAGCAATGGAGCTGCTCAGAGAATGTTACACATAAAAACGAAACATTCCAATTATTTTTACCAATAATGGTATAAGATCCCGGGAAAACTTACTCCATTGCCTGATGTTGGGTAACTGCTTAGCACAATCCTGAAATCATCTAAGGAGTTGTATGAGGTGACTGGAATACTTTTTATTCAAAAAGGTACACCAAACTTACTATGCACAAAGCATTTAACCAGAAGAAAACAATCATTCTAGATAAATGAGATTCAGTATTACCAAGAAGCCAGGAGATGAACTAGCATCCTTAGCAGTCCTCTTAATTTTCTGCCTTACCTGTATGGTAAAGATTATCTCATAACAATTCACTGATTTTTGGCATTAAAGGTGTTTTTATTTTCTCATGATGCCATGTTGTGAGGTTGTTTGGAGAAGACCAATTATTAAAATATTAAATCAAGTAACTGGTATATTTTAAATGAATTTAGTCACGGACATAAAATCTGTATGGAAAAAGAAACAATATACTCACTGTTCTTTTGTTGAAAGATGATATTAATCGTGTTGTTTCCTCCGTGTATGAATATGAATGAGCGTAAGCTACACTACAGTTACTCACAGTCTGTATTTTGGATTAAAACGATTTCAGGATCGAAGTTAGTGTTGATGACCTATCTTCACACATTTTTCATCATTGGTACCAGGATGTAAGAATGCAGTTGTCTGAGAATGTCTTTAGATCAGTTTGCGAGTCTCTACCAAACTTGCCAAAGTCCTAATGACAGAGCTCTGAAACCACATCCACAAGAATGCAAAAAACCAGTCATGAGTTTACACCAAGTTAATGACAAAAGACAACCTGGAGGATATCACTTCATGTAAGACATGCCACTCCTCATACTTACTCAATGTTGAAAGCCACCACAGATCAACTATAGTGATAGGATCAGACCAGGAACAACCTATATTTGTCTCACACTTTATAATAAAATATTTTCTCATGTATTATTTCATTTGTTTTTCAAGACACCCTCTGAGATAGGCAGGCTATTTTATAAATCACCTGAAATCACTTATTCAATTTTTCATTAGTAAATGGCTACAAGGTTTCTCCACTTGAGTAATGTTTACTGTAAGACTAAAAACCCAGTGGAGCTTGTCAATGATAGAGTAGTAAACACTAAACCGTAAACTAGAGATTGACATAACCCAATGAAGCATAATGCTGGTGTCTGCTAGAACGATCACATACTCTGCTGATGGAATTCCTCTATCAGCCAACGGGCTGATGCAGCCTCACACAGCAAGAAACGCCAATGAACAGGTGCCTAAAGTAGCTATCTCCCTCTAGACTGGAAGATATTGGCAAGGAGTGACAAAAATTGACACCAACCAACTCTTTGTTTCTGAATATATCAAACTGATTGATCAGCACAAAAATATATTTGATATTATCTAGATGAGAAAACAGAGACCCCAAAAGGTTGTGTTCTATCAAGTCCCCACAGTTAGTTAGCAGAGTCAAGACTGGAACTCGGTTGTAAACTTGAGTCCAGAAGTTAGGATTGCAAACTGAAACAGTGTGAAAGAATACAGGATAATTCATCGAAATGGTAAAAATAAAAATACATATGGCCAATACATCAGTAGTCAAAGAAGTTTCAATTTAAACAAGATACTGTAATTCACCATCTAGTGCTGTTGAGAATCTAATTATTAATAGCATGAGGAAACACACTACTTACATCAGCAGGTGATGGGAAAGTAAAGTGATCCAACATTTAACTTTAGATATAAAGACTTAGAGATAGGTGATACAGAGATATATCCTTAAAAATATATAAATATCCATACCCTTGCATCCAAGAATCCCATTTCGAAGATGAATGCACAATTATTTACAAGGCTGTTTCTCTCAAAGTTAATTGCAACAGACAAATAATGGAAATAATATAAATGTCTACCTATACTAATAAAATTAAAATTAATGGTTGTTTCTCATTACAATGGAATACTATGTAGCCAAGAAAAATCATGTTTTAGAAAAATAGTTTATGAGTTGGAAAAATGCTTTAGGTACATTTTGACATATTAATGTACGTTTTTATTTTGATAATAAATGTATTTATAAATGATATAAGTATGATCCCAATTAAGGCAACATTTGTGAATAAGCATATTTAGCAAATATACAGTCAATAACACACATACAAAAAGACACTGAAGATCATGTAATAACAGTAGGTATCCTTGGATTAAATATTGATTTTTTCATCTTATGCTTTTCCATATTTTCTGCAGCGAATACATATCTGGTCTTTCACAAAAAAAATAATAATAATAATTGTATTTAAACTGACACAATGCCAGTGGAGACAATAAAGCAGGACTTATGCTCTGGTTGGATCAGCAGCTGCAGGGCTTCCAGGCACCTCAGCTGGTCAAGGACTGGGCAATTCATCTGGCTCTTAATTTTCTGGAAGTTAAGGCAAAAACAGAGTAGGAAGTTCCGATTTCTATGAACAGAAAACACATTATTCACAGTTCTTTTTTCCTGGAACTACAGCTAAACAGGAATTCAGCATCAGTAAAATTCTTACATAAAAGATCTCATGAAGTAGTATATTGAGCAGGAACTTCAACTGTGATCTTAAAACTCAGCAGCTTTCTTTTGGCATCTTTCAGTCATTGACCCTATGATAAATCATATCCCACTACATAAAATTAAATATAAATACAATTAAGTTTGAGATCTGTGTAATCTCTGGCAAGACACGGGTCCTTATAACAGTGCATTTTGGTATCAAGTGTTTTTAATAATACCATAATAATTTATCCTATAATGCTCTAATCTGGAGGATTCATGTCACTGGTTGTGACAAAGTCTGAGTTAGAAGCAGAATGCTTCCTTTTATTTAAAGAGAATGTCCTTGGGGCACCTGGGTGGCTCAGTTGGTTAAGTGCGTACCTTCAGTTCAGGTCATGATCCCGGGGTCCTGGGATCGAGCCCCGCATCGGGCTCCCTGCTCAGTGGGGAGTCTGCTTCTCCCTCTCCCACTGCTCCTCCCCCCTTCTCATTCTCTCTCTCTCCCTCTAATAAATAAAATCTTTAATAAAAAAATAAAAAGAAAGTCCTTAATATCCCAATATATTAACTTAAAACAAACACAATCATTTCCCAAAAGGATAACAGGTAGTCAATATGTTTTTGTGTGTTACATATTGGAACATGTAATATGCTCTGAATCACATCAAAACCCTTTTACTACAAATTTGAAAATGTCTTATATAAAGTATTTGACTACATTCTTAGAAATGCTATAAATAAAATTGTCTAGAAGATTGAGGTAATCATGTCAACTTTACCCTAGCCTTCAATAACCATTCCACCAGTCATCCAAATCAAAACAAAACAAAACCAAGCACTGAGTCTTCCTCTTGGCCAGCCTACGTATGCCAACCTCTCCTTCACCTAAATCCTGTCATACAGTGTAGTTCCCTCACTTTGCCTTGCCCCTACCCATGGCCAATTCACTGTCTCCCACCAACTATAACACCAAAAGACATGTTTGGGAAGAACATTGGTTATAATTATATCTGCCTCTAAAAAGTTATGAGCACACCCAGAGGTCCCTGTTTGCAACTTGATGCCATTATTTTATTCAGCAAACATTGTTCTTTTACCATGTCTTAGCCCTAGATAGTATATGATACAGATAGGTGGGGAACTATGTGGAATACAGTGTTATAACTGCTATGGTAGCATTATGCATACGGTTCAATGAAGAGCAAAGGAGAAAACTGTCAAGTTTATCCAAATAAGAGTTGCAGTTTCAATTCTGTAAAATACGTGTTCATATTCATCTTTTAATGACCTTCAAAGTGTTTCTGAAGTGCTGTTATTCTAATATACTGGGATTTAAGGAGCAAGTCAACAGTCTGACAATTTCTCTAGCTTTGAGCACCTTCTGTTCCACTCTCAGCACTCTCAATATAACCTAAAACACAGAGCACATATTCCTATTGCAGTATTTTATTAATACAGTTAACGATACAAAACAGCATTAAATAATTGGTATACAAAGGTGCTAACACTCCTCTACCACGTTTGGGGGTCCGGTGAATATTTGTCATGTTTGTGGCAATCCAGCATCTTTTGTACACTTTTTTTTTATTTTATTTATTTATTTGACAGAGAGAGAGAGTGGCAGGCAGAGGGAGAGGGAGAAGCAGGCTCCCCGCTAAGCAGGGAGCCCGATGTGGGACTCAATCCCAGGACCCCGGGAACACAACCAGAGCCGAAGGCAGATGCTTCACCAACTGAGCCACCCAGGCGCCCCTACACTCTTCTTTTCTGTCTGAACATTTTCACACATTCTGAGTCCCATCTCTTCAACAGAGAAGCCAGAACTCCAATCTAGCTTGCAGCTGGGTAAAAGCAGGTGATACACCCACACAGGACTTCAGTCTGGGAAGCTGGTAACGTGAGAAAGCAGATGCAGATGTAATCCATCTTTCAGTAAGCATGGCAGCAGATGTATCTGGCTGGCCAGGGTCAGAAGTCCCAGAACTTCTGGGGTCCAGTCCAGTATCATCAGTGAAGTCACAACATCCAGGACCAACTGCAACGTCAGAACTAAGCGGTGGCAGCAGTGGGGCCTTTGCTAGAGTGGCCACGAAGGTCTGTTGGGGGCACTGTTTCTATGGTTTAGTGGCTGAGCCAGACATCTCAAGTCTATTGGAGATTCTGTGATTGGCCAAATATATTTTAATAAGCTTCTTTCCTGCACAGTTAAGCTAAGGTGGATTTTATTGTTTGGAACCATGACACACTTCCAATGGCTACTGGTTATGGAGGGAGCCTTCCCATGAAGGATATCAGATTCTAAGCTTCCCTAATGATCACAGAGCAATACCCTTGGAGTGCTCCACTTCCTAGCCCTCAAGAATACAGATGATGCATGAGTAGTTGCAAACTCCCTTGGCAGTTTGCCGTCCTACTTACATGTAGCTCAACAACCAGAGTCAGTTTTTGGAAACAGACTACATTTCTTTGCTTCTTGGTATGTACACCCTTTCGCTCCCTTCCTTCAAATCTTAGCACACAACACTATTAATTTTCTTTACCTAAAGAAGTTGTCTGTTTCTCCCTACTATGTACCTTCGACCAGTAAGCCAGTTCTCTCTACATTATAGAACATTTTTTCCAGTTCTATAGAGGCTATTGTGATAGCTACATTCTAAAATATTTTCAAATTCTTTTTGGAAGTCTTCATAAGGAATACAAACTTCCCCTGTACCTATTAATATACCTGGTAATTTCATTCAGGAAAGAAATTCTCATAGGGAACTCATATCACATTTCCCTAATAGTCTTATCCTGTTGAAGTGTTTATTCATTGAGTCTAACCACTGATATAGATTCTACCAGCCTACCTGACATCCAATTGGTTCCTTCTGGAATACTAGCTTTAATGGCTTGTTTTTGTACAGTATACTTTTAAAAAATAATAGGAGTTTAGTGTTTTCATCTACAAAGACGTCGCCACAGACTGCCACTTTTTAACAAGTATCAGTATGCATATGCAGAAGCGTACATATACACTAATATTTACTCTGAACTCTGGGAATTTATCAAATTCATCAAGACAGGGCTGAAATTTGCTTTCACGAAATATATGAAAGACAGTGTTACTGACCAAGTGTAGTATAAACAAAATGGAGGAAGGGGGTCATACAAATTAGAAAAGCAAATTATTCTGAAGCCCTTAAACAGCTGCTATTCATGTATAAAATACTTATCAGCTCAAGCCTATGACATCTCAAACCACATCAAGAGTGCACATGGGATTGCAGGAATCCATTCTGACATTTTGTATTAGGTTTTATAATACAGGCATTACTTCATGGATATTTGGTCAAAATATCTTTGTAGGTTTACCTAATAAAATTTGTTTTCCTGTTTGAAATTGTTTTAAGTGCAAATTTTAAAAATGAAACCTAGAAAAAAATTCATGTAATATAGGAATTAAGCAGGATATTGATAAAAGGACATACTCCTATATTGGCCATAAATACTCCCTTTCTTCAATGAGAGCTAAAGATTGTATTCTAGAATGGACATAGGGATTACAAATACTAAAAAGCATTAATCAAACACACATGGGAGATCTTTGCACTAGTTCTTTATGTTACTGATATGAATATAGGTCAGTATGATTTCTGCTGTATGGGGGGGGAATGAAGTTTAGCAACATGCCTGGAAAAAAGATCAACACTGCTATTTGGTCTCAAGAGTATAAAAGAATAATAGCAATAATTGACTGCTTATGACATGTAAAGCATTCTCAAGAAATTTACAGGTATTATCTCATTTACTCCTACAACAACACTAAGATATACTGTTACATCCCATTTCACAAATGAGGTACATAGAGGTTAGGTAACTTTCCCAAGGTCACACAGTACTACTGAATTTGGGACTCAAACTTACGCAATCTAAGCCCAGAGCTTCTACTTTATATGATTTACTATATTGCCACCCTATTTTCTCTCCTAGGTCCTTGAAATTATTTGACACTCCATACTGTAGATTTCTAAGTGTGTGATTAAAGATGTGGAGAGAGGAACACCTGGATGGCTCAGTTGGTGGAGTGTCTGACTCTCAATCTCAGGTCTTGATCTCAGGGTCGAAAGTTCAAGCCCGGCAGTGGGTGTGGAGCCTACTTTAAAAAAAAAAAAAAAAATGTTGGGAGGAAGAAGAAGGGAAGAAATGCTTAGAAAAAATCTCTAGCATAAAGAAATTTTCTTCCTCTAGGATTTGAGTGATGTTATTACCCTCAATTAAAAAAAACTGGGAAGCAATATTACTCAAATATTGGTAAATACATATCGTGGCAAAATATGCTTCCAGCTGTTCAAGCTAATTGCTTTTTTTTTTGGACTCGCTTGTTCAGATCATTTGTGATATTTTTAGCTGTTTTCCATTTGCATCATCAACAGAGACTGAACAAGAGGCCATTGCTTTAATAATCAACCACATCTCAATTAGCCATTTGCTTCAACATAAAATGTATTTCACCTGCAGTATATAGAATTGAGACTCTCTAAATTGTGCCTGCAAGGCTCATCAAGCTGCCCTGTGCCACAATAATATGCACGTGCACACACACTTGACCCTCAAAAACCACCATGTTTCACATAATACATGTATTCTCTGCAGATTGTTTCCTGATCACTAGAGTCCAGAGAGCAGCTACAACTGTGAAGAAAGCACCTCCAGTAAGACAAACGTCCTGAAATAAGGAAAACTGATCACTTCCAAGAGTGGCGTTCCTTGTCATCATTAATTTAACAAATGGGTATTGAGTGCCTACTTTGTAGTACAGGGAATGGAGACACAGTATGAATGGAGACCCCGTCCTCAAAGAGCTCAGTCTAGTTTATAGACTAGGCAAGAAAATCAAATATGATACACTGATAAATATTATAAACAAGAAAGCAAAAGACATTATGAGAGCCCAGCAGAGGCATTTAAATGGAGTATAAAGAGATACTAAATGATGTGCTCCCTAGGGTTGGATAGGGAAACATTTCCAAAATAAAGGGCACTGGAACCAAATTTTAAAGCATGAGATTTTAGCTAAGGTGAAGGGAATTCCAAGCCCAGAGAAAACTGTATCAAAACAGCAAAGTACAAGTAGGTTGAGGTGATTGAATGACAGTGTGCATGTGGAGGTATAGTGAGTGATAGAACTGAAAAAATTCCAAAAGCCACTTGTCCTGAAAAATACATGATGTGACTTATTCACTGATATTCTCTGATCCTTGCATATCCCCTCAAAGACAAATAAGTATATACCAAAGAGCATAATTAGAAAACCATTGCACAGGTTCTGACTAAACAGCTAGACGGAATAGAAGGCTGAATAAATGAAACCCCCTAGAATAAATAGTTAATAAACAAGAGCGATCCTTAAGACAAGAATCAAATGGATAGAACAGCAAATGAGAGATGTTAACAAAACTTAAGAAGATGGAAAGCAAATGGATGGATGGTAAACTGACTTAACAGATAGGAGAAAGCTGATAGCATTCAGAGGGTAAACAAAGATGACCCATGACCACCTGTACTGCAGAATCCAAGAAAAACATAGGGATCAGAGGCAAAGAATAGCTAAGAAAGTGGGTATAAGGGCTGCAGCAAGTGCTACTCATGCACCTTAGAAAAAGAAGGAAAATCTACTATGGAGAATGTAAACCAAAAAGGCTCTGAAAAGGCACAGCAGAGAGAGAAGTACCACACTACAAAACAAAGGGATGAGTTATACTCCCAAACACAAGATGAAAGGACTCCCTTTTGGAGAAATTAACTGGACCAAGAAGGATCTGATGTTTACAATGAGTACTAAAAGACTAGTACATCTTTGAGTAGCATGAACAGGACATTCCAGGCAGAAGGTACAGCTTGCGCAGATATGTAGTCAAGAAGGAAACTGGCAAGTCTGAGGGGTGGCAAGAAGCTCAGTATGTTTAACAAATGGCATGCACCAGCTGGAGAAGGGTGAAAAATCACATTGGGGAGAAGTTCAAGGTCCACCCATTAAAGGCCTCATATGTTAGAGAGACTGCATTGCCAATTATATACAAGAAGGGAGTTTCCACTAGAGAATGACATGGTCAGATTTAGAAAGACAAATCTGGTTGTGGTATAAATGAGAACCAGGATTGAAGTAAAATACAGGAATGAAAATCCAGCTAGATTCCAGCTGAGATTTTCTTATCTCTATGAGAAAAACAAGAGACTGAAGTAAGGCGATGGTAATGGAATAGAGGGAAGTCGGGATTCCAGAGAGGTTTATAAGGTAGGATTGATGGAATATTTTTATCAAATGGATGTAAGGGGGAAAGGGAAGGAGGCAAGGATAAAGCTTAGGTTTCTAGCCTAGGAATGATGGTGGCACAATAACTAAAGTAGGGAACATTACAGAAATAATTGCTTTGAGGGGCGCCTGGGTGGCTCAGTCAGTTAAGCATCTGCCTTCAGTTCAGGTCATGATGCCAAGGTCCTGGGATCGAGCCCCACGTCTGGCTCCTGGATCAGCGGGGAACCTGCTTCTCCCTCTCCCTCTGCCTATCCCCTGCTCATGCTCTCTCTTTCTCTGTATCTCTGTCTCAAATGAATAAATAAAATCTTTAAAAAAAAAAAAAGAAAGAAAGAAAGAAAGAACCGCTTTGACAAAGGAAAACAGTACAGTCGGTTCTGAGACACAATAAGTCTAAGTTACTCTAGATCCTCTCTTCCTAGAGATGGAAACATTACCTACAACTCAGGAAAGCAAACTCATCTAGAGGTACAGATCTGAGATTCAGCACCACATGAATAATGAAGACTTGGTAGGAAATGAGAACATATAGAGGAGGCAAACACACACCACCACTCAGCTCTGTGCCCAGGGAAGGCATCGCAAAGCTACTGGAGCCCTCTTTCCTGATAAGCCCAAATGTGACCTTAGAAACCTCTTCAGTATTGCTCTCCCAGCATCCACTTCCAATCAACCAGAGTTGGTACTTGAATTAAAAATCCATTTGTCTTCCCTGATGTAGAGCAAGAGAGGACAGCAAGGACTGGACTCTGAAGAACAGGTTCTCCTACATCTTACAAACCATCAGCTTCATGGATGTGTGATGGTGTAAATACAGACAAAAGTCTGGGTGAAAAGACTGTAAATTCATCTTAAACCAAACTGTAAGGCATGTCCACATCCATAGTCTTAACTAACCTTTCTCCTCTAGACTTCCACAGGACCTTGATAACTGCTTTGCCACCTGAATTTTTGCCCCTCTATAACCCAGCCTCTGCACCGCAGCCAGAGTAGTATTTCCAAAGCAGAGATACGAATGTATCATCTCCACCTTCATCCCTGCTATTAAACCCCCATGACAGCATCTCATTGCTCTTAAAATAGAGACCAAGATTTTTCACATAGTCTGCAAACCTCATGGGTCAGCCCCTGATTCTCCAGCTTATTTTGTACCATGAGCCTCCTCCCACCCCCACCAACCATATTCTTGCACCCGTCTACCACTGGCTTTTGCAGATGCTGTCTGCCATCCTTGAGTACACTTGCCATTAGCCTTTATCTTGCAAACTCCTACTCATCTTCTAGGTCTCAGGTTTAATGCCATTTCCACTTCCAGTAATCCTTCCATGAATGCCCAGATGGCATCACAGCACCATGTACCTTCCCTGCAGAGCACTTATCAATGTGGTGATTTCATTATGTCTATGAGTTCTGTTGTTTCAAGGCCTGCCTCTTCTACCAGACGCTAAGCTCCATGAGTTCAAAAAAAGACAAGTTTCCTTTGGTTTTTTCCAATACCCAGCTTCATGTTTTGGCACACATCAGGCACGCAATAAATATTTATTTAATTTGGTTGGCTTTGGTGACCTAAATTTTGACAACACATTTTTTACTCCCGGAAAATATGCCTAAATAAGGTATTTACTAAGAATTTATTTTCACATTAAAATGAATATGGTTAAATGGACAAGAAATAACAGTTGGCAAATAGTATGACATATATTTCAGTAGCCATTTTTATTTCACCAATGGTGGAATTATTCCACCATTTCCCAGCAAAAGGGGAAAGTATTATTGACTAGCACATCACTTCCTGAAATTACATGCAGCTGGAAATCCTGCTGGTTCCCAAAATAAGAAAATGAGAAATCTTTTCTCCTCCTTTATTGGATTTGCAGGCTGCTTTTCAAAAATTTTACAAGCCTTACTGTCCTCAGCATTGTCTCAAGAGTCATTAAGAATCACATTCTCATTTAGTTTAGCTAGCTGTGTGGAACACCCCTTACTTCCCAACTCCAAGATCTCTTCTTTATAACAGGTTTTAAATTAAGACCAAAGCTATACTGACAGCTTAGATGAAGCAACAGCATCCATAAAACACCATTTGCTCCATTTCTTCCTTAATTCCTCTTTAAGAGGGGCACTGTGGAGAAATGGGTACTTTTATGGTGATACATGATTGGGAGCATCCTCTTAGATAATGAATAATGCACAGTACTGGCCTTCTAATGTATTTCCGGCCCAACCTCACAGCAAAACTATCTGGTGTCCCAGGAAATGAAAGTGCTACATAAATTGCAGTCTTTTAGCAGCCAAATCCAAAGACAAAACACAGGTTTCACTCAGGTGCTACTGTTTCTGTAGTTACAAATGACAATTATTAGATACGAATTGTGCTTTAGGCAAAGCTGTGAAATACACACAGGTGCACGCGCACACGCACATGCAGTTCTCATATGTCAGCTGAAGCTCCTTAGCACTTTGTCTACGTCTTCAATCCCACTACCCCAGGCCTTAGCCGGCTATCCTTGCAGAAAAAAGAAATAGCCTCAGTCAAAACAACCTACCTGCCTGGATTCTACTTTCTTGGTATATGTTTTAGACCTGGGCCCCTCTAGCCATGGCTATTCACCTGCTAAACTAATTTGTACTGAGATAATAATGACAGGTTATTAGATTATGTGTTTCCCATACTATAAACATTTGAAGCTTATTAGGGGGAGCGAGAAATAAGTGTCTTCAGCAAAGTAACAGCTGGTGGGAATTTGAAGGAGAGAAAAGTCACTGGGGCAAGTCAGCTTTGGAGTTGGTTATCCATCTATTCTACCCACACGTACATAGTCACCTTTTCAAACGTTCACTAAGGAGAAAATAAGGGATGACAAATAAAAATAAATCCTGGTTGTCAGAAATCCATTCAATGCAGTAATTTAATTGTCATAGTCCCTGAATATGTTCTCTACTTTTAAGAATCTTACAGTCTGAGGTGCCTGGTTACAAGTCAGTTTTGAAGTCAAAGGCTCTATAACTTACTTCCTCTACAACAGAAGCTCCATTAGAGCAAGAATCTCTTTTTGACAACTATAAACTCAGTGTCTAACACTGAACTCAGTAAAGATTTGGTGGATGAATGAATACTAGTACTATAGTCTGGCAAATAATAAACTCATTATTACGTTCAGTTAGCCAACATATAGTACATGATTAGTTTTTGATGTAGTGTTCAGTGATTCATTAGTTGCATATAACACACAGTGCTCATCATAACACATGCCCTCCTTAATACCCATCACCTAGCTACCCCATCCCCCCATCCCCCTCTCTTCTGTAACCCTCAGTTTGTTTCCTGGAGTCAAGAGTCTCTCATGGTTTGTCTCCCTCTAGGATTTCTTCACATTCAGTTTTCCCTCCCTTCCCCTATGGTCCTCCGCAGTATTCCTTATGTTCCACATATGAGGGAAACCATATGGTAATTGTCTTTCTCTGCTTGACTTATTTCACTTAGCATAATCCCCTCCAGTTCCATCCATGTCGATGCAAATGGTGGGTATTCATCCTTTCTAATGGCTGAGTAATATTCCATTGTATATATGAACCCCATCTTCTTTATCCATTCATCTGAATAACAAACTCTTTTAGTTCATTTCCCTTCTACAAAATAAGAATGACAATATCCACTTCATAAGACTTGTGTGTAGATTAAATGACATGTAGAAAGCTCCTAACAAACCTTCAGGAAACAGTAAGTACCTCTGACTTTTGTCATTAGGTAGACTGCGATTACAAAAACAGAAGATGTAACGGAGGGAGAAGAGAGTCAACCCTCAAGCATTCATAACAGAGGTGAGTTCCATGGCACAAAGAGCTTGTACAACAAATAGATAATCTGGACCCCAGGTAAGTACATTGACTATGTTAGAAAAACTGGGAGTGGAAAAGCAGATTTGGAACAATCTGCTCTGAGAGAACTACGAATTAACTATATTCTCATCTAGCTAACCAGGGAGGTGGTAAGAAAGTAAAGGACTTGGTCTTAAGCTCCAGATATCCCACCACAATCCCATTATGGTAATTCAGTATGACATGTGGTATTTGATAATACAGTATTCCTGAGGACCCCCAACACTGTTTTGTCCCCAGCATTCACAACACTAACAATTCATGAATCAATTCTGTGTCCTGGTTATCATTAAAGCAGTTCTAATAAACCAAAGAGTTATTTGAGACTAGTAAATGTGAGACATGAAAAACAGAAATGAAATGAAAATGATTCTCTAGGGCTTTGACTAACTTTGAAATATGTCTCTGTTGTTACCATATGCCATAAGTATCCCTCTCCAATAAAGATCCGTGCAAGTAAGAATTCATTTTCAAGGCAATTTAATAGTTAGTGAATATGCTATTAGGTACTATGTCATAAAATAAATCATGTTATTTTGTTTGAGTCACTACCTTACATAACCTAGTCCTTTAAACAAAGTCCCTCCCTCTAATATATATTTTAAATTCTTTCTCCAATAGGACTAAAAAAATTGTACTGATATATTACCTTCTTTCCACTGGTCCACTTTGTAAATGTGTAAAATACCGAATCAGGGCTTGGCGGTGCAGTCAGTGCCCTCAAAAGAGAGTTTTCTCCCCAAATGACAAACGGTATTTCATGGGAAGAAAAAACCTCATTAAGCACCAGAGTTTAAACTTGTGAATAGTGGTTGAGCACGTAAGATTTACGACTTTGAAACATGTTGCTAGTTTTCATCTTGAAAACTTAGAACAGAAGGAACATATTTTGGCGTAAAACCTACTGTGTGACCTTTCAGTCTTCCTTCTAGTTCTTTAATTACAGCCCATAGAGAGAACCTGGTACACAAACCAAAGCTATCTGGTTCATCATAAAACACAGCCATTTGATCATTCAACACACATTAATTAACTACCAATTATGTCCAGGAACTAGAATAGTACAAGGATGAATAAGATAAGATCTTGCAAGAGACACAGATGTGAAAACAACTCATCTCCAGCATTCAAAGTACGGTCACTGTAGAACAAAGTAGGATGGAAACGGAGACACGAGGGAAGGAAAGAAATCACAAAAGGAGTGACAACTGAGCTGTGTCTGAGAAACAGTCAACTGATTCTTTAATATTCAGCTCAACAGTCAGCAAAGAAAGTATTTCAAAGACATCGATTGGAATAAGCCAACTAATTTTGGCAATAGTGAGCAACCTGTCCTCAATAGGTGGGAGCTAGGGGAGACAGGTAACTGGAAAGGTAAATTATTAAAAAAAAAAAAATCAAGCCAAATCATAAATGTCTATTATTAATTCATAAACAAATATTTTGGGGGCACTTAACTATGTGTTAGAAATTATCCCAGGCAATGAGGCACAGCAGTGAACATGGCACACAAGATCCCTGCCCCAGATTCTACTATATACCAGGCTAAGGAATTTGGACTCTAGTCTACAAGCATCAGAGCTAAGCAGGAAAAGCAGCACAAGCAGATTTAGAAAGGTAATTCTTCTGACAGCGTAAAGAATGGACTGGAACAAAACAAACTAGACACAGTTAAGAGGAGTTAGAAGGCTACTTCAACAGACCAGATGAGGCCTGCTTCTGCTCTGTCTTCCATGAAATATAATGCCTCCTCACTTAATGTATCTTCATCAAGAATTTGTAGAGAATATGCATTCCAAAATATCATTATTACTTGACTCACTTCTCACAAAAGATGTCTTTGTTCTCAAACCTTAACAAATTTCTACATCAAGAATATATTTTTGTTGGATCCGTATCATGTTACACCACTAGCTACTCTCAATCATTCTGACTCATTTCCTGAACTTTCAGTTATTCCAAGGGAACCTCATTCTGTCCAAGAGATGTGAGACAGGGCCAAAGAGACTAAAGCCACCTATAAGGGCCCGTGAATTCTCAATTTCCAGAGAACTTCCAAAAGAAGAGATGAGCCAAGACTCCTAGAAGCTACAAAAAGGAATGAAACTGGATCCCCTCCTCTAAACCACACTTCCCAAGATAATTAGGACCTCCAGGACCTATGATCTTCCAGATCCTACCATCCATCTCATATGCATCCCAGAATCTCAAGAATTGCCCAAAGCCTTGAAATTCATGTAACAGGGCCCCAGAAATTTATTCTTTTTCACATGGAATTTCACACATTTATTTCTATTATTTGCTCCCAGTAGCAAGCAAAGAAATAAGGCAAATTGTCTGTAATCAGACTCATTTTAAAGATGAAGAAATTAAACCAAAAGAGAGTAAGACTTTTACCCAAAGGTATGTGCTACTAAGTAGCAGAGTCAGAACTAGAATCCAGAGCTTTTGACTCCTACACCATGTTCTTGGTTTTACCTTCACGCTGTCTCTTCAGCCATCAGTCATTCTCTCTCTCCTACTGTGCCTACACAACTGCCTAACAATCCCTTGCTCTCTTAAGGTTAATTAGATAATCTCTTTCATGTTAACCTAGACTTCATGAAAGCAATCACTCTTGTTTCCTAAAGCTCAGGCAAAGCTTTATGTTTTCTATGTTAACCTCTAAATAAAATCTCTTTTCTGTAATGATCCCCTTCATCTTCCTCTCCAACCTCCTCAGAGTTGCAGAGAACTTGAGCCCTAGTCAATGCACAATGACCCTAGTAGGATTCAGGCTATTTTTAGAGCAAGACTGACATGTTCAGGCAGCAAAAAGAGCCAGTGAGACACCAAACTCAGCAACCACCCTGGAAATGAACAAAAATGGGAAGCAAGGCTGGCTGGTTCAGTGTCCCTTCAGATTTATAATAAATTGTCTGAGAAACCTCGGTGAATTAGCAATGACTCCATGCCAGGAATGCTGTGCCTTAGCCAATACTGGAGCTGACTCTGCTAAACCTAGGCCACCTGAGGTTTTTCAAAAATACTACTTTCACATAAGTCCACACAGCTCAGCCACCGTAGCCAAGACTAAGGCCTAGAGAGCACACTGGAAAGCTTGGTGCTAGTCTCACTATTGTCATGTGGGGCGAGAGGCAGCACGTAAAGAAGGAAAAACATCCTAAGTAGGAATCAGAAAACCTAGATTCCTTTCTACTTATAAGTGATGTGATGTTGAGAAAGTCACGAGGAAGCTCTTTTGGCCCCAGCTATAGAGTGTGCAGCCTTCACTGTCAGCCTCCTCAGGGACTGCCTCTGCCTCAGCCACAGAGAGCCCCTTCCACCCAAAGTCCCACTCTACCAGGAGGAGTCTGCATACAATGATGGATCAAGGCATAAGGGACTGGAAATCTTGGCCCAGCGTGAGACATCCTGACAGGCTAGAGCTCTCCATGGGCCAGTGGAGGCTGACAGGCTAGGCCGGCATCACAGTTACACTGCGCCCAACCCTGCTTCTCCCACTTCTCTTTCACAGGTCTGACCCCAAGGGAACTCCCTAATGCACATCCCTCACAAGAAACACTATCTCAAGGAATGTGCATCCCAGAGAACCAAACACACAACACCAATAAAGACCTGTCATTGATACTATTAGTGGACTCCAGCAAAATGAATCCTCAAAAATCTTCTGAAAATAAAGTTCCACTATTTAGGTTTAGAAATCTTCACAAACCAGGCAGTCACACCAGTGTTGGAAGGTTAGACAAGATCTCTGCTAAGCTCCTAAATGACAAAAACATGAATGATAACAACAACACTAACATAGCCTTCTGCTTCCATTTCTTCACAATGAAACAGAAGCAAAACCAAGATGCACTCGTGGAATTGGAGAAGTGTTTCTTCTCCCTCGGCAGCTTTACCTTTCTCTGTAATGCCATCAGACACAGTCCTATACTACCTTCAGTGCCTAGTGCTGTCCTGCTCCGACTCCTTTCACATCAATGGGAAAATAAAATGATGCCAAGAGCCTGTAACTGTCTTGGACATATCCTTGAAATTATGTACATTTGTAGACTGATTATTTCCGTGGGCTCTGGGAAAAGCACTCAGATTCCCCTTCAGGACTCAGGAAAACTGGGAAATGCGTCCTAGCTTCTGAGCTCCCTGTGAAGTTTGGCTGAGGCTGCATGGAGACTGCATCATAGCCTTAACTGCAGCTGCTATGGCAGATGGGATTTCTGCTGAAGCAGATTAACATGCCTCAGGTACCTGCTTTGCAGCCATGGATATGGTGAATGTGTTCTCTTTATCCTTACTGGAAAAAGAATAAGAAGTTATTTTCATTCGCTCAGAATGAACAACAGTAAACATTGACTGTCTTGTCCCAGAGCTCGATGGAAATGGTACACCCAGGATTGGGCCCAGCAGGACCAGTGGACACAGTGCTTAAGCGCCCACTCCTCCTATTGCTTACCTATTTACTGAAGCTTCCGTTCACCCTATGGCTGTGTGGTTGTCCCTTATAACCACTGATGGAGAAATAAAACTTGAGCTTGATTCTCAGGTGATCAGTTCATTATGTGGGAGCAGGTTAAAAAAAAAAAAAATAGAATGCAGCTGCACAACAAGGTAATCCTGAAACACAACAGTGTAAAGAAATCCTCCCAAAGAGCAGAGCTGCAGAGACCAGACCTGGTCACACACTTTATGCAGAAAGAAAAGTGGGCAGTGGCAAATGGCTTGGCCAGTTGGTAAAATGGCAGAGAAACTGAACAGTCAGGGACCAGGAGGTCAGGGGGAAATGCATATGGCTAAACCTATGGGAATGGGCAAGAACTATGATATATTTGCATTTTACATAATGCCCTCCAGAGAATATACAACATAGAAGAGACCGGCAACAGCTAAGTAGAAAAAATTAGTCAACCAGCCTCTGTCACTGGTCAGCCCAGTGCTGAATTATGGGTGAATTATGAATGAAGTGGCCATGGTGGCAAAGATGTAAACTATGAAGGTCCCAATAGGTGACTGACATTCCCCAAGGCTTTCCTACTTATTGGCACTGCAGAAGGTGCAAACTTCCACCAATACTGAACCCCATTCCTCAAAGAAACCAACCAAGCATTTGATAGCAAGTTGACTATATTGAACCCCTTCTACTTTGGAAGGAGCAGTGATCTATCTTGACTGGAATAGGCACATAACAAGAGTGTGGGTTTGACTGCTCTGCCTAAGAGGCATCAGCCAGTACTAACATATGAAGATCTTCAGAGTATTTGACCACCCCCCCACACCAACCCCAACATAGAATCCTACATAAACCACAGCAGACCAAGAGACCTATTTTATAGCAAACAAGGTGTGGCAGTGGGATCCATCACACCACCATATACCACACCACCCAGAAGATGCCAGCCCAATAAAGCAACCAAATAGGCTGTCAAAGTTATAACTGAGCTTCCAGTTCAGAGACAATACCCTATAAGGATGGGATGCCATGTGTGAGGACATTTCAAGTCAATGACCATTATATGGTGCTGGTCTCCAAAAGGAAAAACCCACAGGCCTCAAGCAGGAGTGTCTCCACTTATCCCTACTTCCAGTGACCTACTTATAGAATTTGCACTTCCTATCCCTGCAGCTCTCGTTTCTTTCAATTTAGAGGTCCTGGCACCCAGCAATTTTCAATCTATGGTTGATGCTCAAGCACTTTGGCTTCCTTTGCCAAGAAAGGATGCAAGAACAATTATCATCCTGTCAACAATAATTCACCCTGATCATCAGGAAGAGGTAGGGTAGGGAGGAATATATTTGGCAACCAGGTGATTCACCTGGTCATCTTTGGGTATTCTTTTCCCCAAGTATCAAGGTAAATTGATGAGTGCAGTAGCCATAGCCTGAAATGGTGAAGAGGGGCTCAAATATCTCAGAGATGAAGATCTGGATACCTCAAAAGATAAGCCACCTAGATCAGAAGAGACACAAGCCGAGGATGAGGGGGACACATAATGGATAAAGAGGAGGGCGTTGATGACTATTTTAAGCCTAGCTTAGTACTAGGGACCATGATTTTTCCCACCTACTGTCCTCTTATGAAACTCCCTCATATAAAGTGATCCAAAAGAATCCTGAAGAACTCACTCCCAGAAGTTATATGAAAAAGCAGATTTAAGTAGCAGAAGCGGTAGACTGAACTAGATGCTATGATGTGGAGTCCAATCCTTTCAGCTCCCCTGCTAAAGAAGTACTGTCAGCTAAAAGCCCTCAGCTGTCAGGACTTCTAGAAATTGCCCTCAGCTAAAGAGAGCCTCCTTACCCAAGGTCACACTCCCTTACCACGGGCTTCCTGCATCAGTGACAGATCAACAGACAGATCAGCCCTGCAGGGCAACCACCCTGTAGAGTTATCAATGGCCTCATTGAGATTGTATCAGAGCCTATTAGCTCTTTTTGCCCAATCCTGCTTCCTTCCCTTTCCCCATAGGTCTTGATCCCCAGAGCATTCCCCCAATAAACTTCCTGTTTACAAATTTCTATCTCAGACTTTGCTTTCTGGGGAACCTGACCTGCAGTATTTATAATTACACAATAATGGAAATAAAGTTCAGAAAACACTGCACTTTAAGCTCCTCATCTGTAATGTTCTTTCAGCTCATCTCTTAATTCTGTTAACTTACCTTTTAATCACTCCTGATTAACTTATTATCAAACATCCCCAAAGAAAGTTCAATAACTTTTCCTACATTTTTCAAGCCTCCAAAAGTGTACTTAACTATCTTTAGTGTCAATAATGATCTTACTTCACTGAAATCAAGACTAAACATTATTTCCTTTTACCTCCTTCCTCCCACTCCTAAATTTGTGTGCTCACACATATTTTTCTTCCTTTCTCAAATAATAAAGTGTCTCTTTCTATATCAAGGTTCGTTTTTACTACTTAGTTCTTTATGATTTTGTGACTTCCACAAAACAGTATTTCTTTCATCAAAGTCTTTAATCTCTCCATCTGAAAGTTTCCTTCCTTTGCTTTTATTAATATCCAAAACATTATTCCATCAAAGTCTATAATCTCTCTATACAAAAGTCTCTTTCCTTTTTGTCTATAAATACCATTGCTTTCTTAAAAAACAAAAACAAAACCTCAAAGTATTTTTTTCTTTAATGTGCCATCTTGTTCCTCTCCTTTACCAACAAACAAGGTGGAGAAATGTATACTCACCATATCTATCCTCATTTTGAGTCCATACTTAATAAACAATAATCTATAATTCTATCCATAACTCCCTACTGAAACACCTCTCTGAAAAGTCACCAATGATTTCCTCATAGTTAAATCCAATGACTTTTCCTTACTCTTTTTCTTTTTCAACCATGCTCTGATATTTAAATCATTTGGTCTTGTCTTATTCTTAAAATTCTTTCCTCATTACATTTTCCAAGAAGCTGTAATGTCCAGGTTCTCAATCAAACTCTTTAACCACATGTTCTCAGTTTCTACCCACCCATTACAGGCATTCCCAAAGTTCTATTTTGGTTCTTTTCTCTTCCAAATCTGATCCTGCTCTCTTTCAGTGATCCCATTTTTCCCCACCTTGGACTATAAAGATTATGATTCTGAAAATGAAATCACCAGGAAAGGCTGGAAAGATGGCAGAGTAGGAGAACCCTAAGCTTACCTCATCTCATGGACCCATCTAGATAACAGCCACATTAGTGCAACTAATCCAAAAAACAACCTGAAGACTGGCAGAACAGTTAATCATAGAATGGAGGCCAAATCAAATAGGGTAGGAGGGCAGAGACTTGGTCAGTCGGGAACCAAATTCTTGGTGAGACTAACCACAAACAGGAGGGACACCACAAGCACAGAGAAGGGAGAGGTACAGATCCCACACCAGGCACCTCAGACACAGGGACCCTGCACTGGAAAGACAAGTCCCTGTAACATTTGGCTTTGAAAACCACTGGGGCTTAATTTTTTCAGTTTTTATAACCAGCAGGGCTTAACTCCAGGTATTTTAAAAAGCCGTGGGCTTAGCTCTGGGAGAGCTGGAGGGCAATGGGAAACTGAATCCCCACTCTTTAAAGAGACTAAAAAACAAAAAACCCAGCACAGAAGCTCCAGTTTGAAAAGTGCCTAGGGTATACATGAAGATTTATTTACTAATCTCAGAGCATGTGCTGGAGGGGCAGGGATCCTTAGGAGACTTCCCTAAGAACAGAAGAGGTGGAGGCCTCCATTTCTCTCCCCCACCCCAACTAGATAGCCAGAAAATGGGAACGAGTGTGAACACTCTCACATTTCTCACAGGAATATGTCTCAAATGAAAGAATATGACAAAACCACAGCAAAAGAGCTAAATGAAATGAAAATAAGCAATGTGCCTGAGAATTCAGAGTCATAAAGATACTTACTGGACTTGAGTAAAGAGTGGAAGATCTCTGTAAGACTTTCAACAAAGAGACAGAATACAAAAAAAGAATCAATCATGGATGAAGAATGCAATAACTAAAATTAAAAACACACTACAAAAGGGGCGCCTGGGTGGCTCAGTCGGTCAAGTGTCTGACTCTTGATTTCAGCTCAGGTCATGGGTCTCAGGCCCGTGAAACTGAGCCCCATGTCAGGTTCCACACTGGGCATGGAGACTGCTTGAGATTCTCTCCCCCACCACCCCCAACCCCTCCACCCACTGCTTGCGATCGCTCTAAAAAATTAATTAAATTAAAATAAAATTAAAAATTAAAAATGGGCAGAAGACCTAAATAGACATTTTTCCAAAGAAGACATACAAGTGGCCAACAGACACATGAAAAGATGCTCATCAGTAATCACTACGGAAATGCAAATTAAAACCACAAAGAGATATCACTTTATACCTGTCAAATGGCTAGTATCAAAAACACAAGAAATAACAAGTGTTGGCAAGGATATGGAGAAGAAATCCTCATGCACTGATGGAAGGAATGCAAATTGGCATAACCACTGTGGAAAACAGTATGGAGGTTCCTCTAAAAATTAAAAATTACCATACAGGGGTGCCTGGGTGGCTCAGTCGTTAAGCGTCTGCCTTCGGTTCAGGTCGTGATCCCAGGGTCCTGGGATCAAGTCCCACATCGGCTCCCTGCTTGGCGGGAAGCCTGCCTCTCCCTCTCCCACTCCCCCTGCTTGTGTTCCCTCTCTTGCTGTCTCTTTGTCAAATAAATAAAATCTTTTAAAAAAATAAAAAAATAATAAATAAAAATTACCATATAATCCAGTAATTCCATACTGGGTATGTACCCAAAGAAATCAAAAACACTCATCTGAAAAGCTACATGCATCTCTGTTTACTGTAGCATTATTTATAATACTCAAGATATGGAAGCAACCCAAATGTCCATCTATAGATGAATAGATAAAAAAGAGGTGGTATATAAATACAATGGAATATTACTCGACCATAAAAAGGAACAAGATCTTGCCATTTGTAACAACATGGATGGAACTAGAGGGTATAATGTTAAGTGAAATAAGTCAGAGAAATACAAATACCATATGATTTTACTCATGTGAAATTTAAGAGACAAATGAACAAAGATACAAACAAAAAAACAAACTCTTAAATACAGGGAATTAATGGTTGCCAGAGGGGAGGTGGGTGGGGGGATAGATGAAATAAATAAAGGGGATTAAGAATACACTTATCTTGATGAGCACAGAGAAATATATACAATTGTTGAATCATTATACTGTACACCTAAACTAATGTAACACTGTTAACTATACTTGAATTTTTTAAAAAATCACCATTTAGCACTCTCTCTTCAGCTCTAAACCTGTTTTTACAATGAAACAATGTATTAATTACTGATGTAATAACTATAATTTATTATGTTGTCAATGTGTCTATTACCAGTTTGACTAAGCATTTATGTTAAATGTGTTGAATATAATCAATACCTTTTCAGGATTATTGAGATGATCATATAGATTTTATCCTTTGACATACTATACTATTAGATTCTCTGAAAGTCAACTATCTTTATAAATCCTACTCTAAAATGTTATTTTTTTAACATACTACTCGATAATATTTTAAGGTTCCTAGATCAATATGTACAAATGAGACTGAACTATAAATTTCATTGAAACTATCTTCATTGGGTTTTACGTTAGAGCTATTATTTTCCTATGCTCTGGAAATTCTTTTAAAACACAAGAAGTTATCAGTTCCATAACAGATGCAAGTACTCACCCATAAAATCTTCTAAGTCTAGTACTCGTTTTTTAAAGTATTCTTTAAAACATTACATTTCTTGCATGGTTTTTCATCTATTCAGATTTTTTACTTCTTCCATGTCAACTTTAGATAGAATGCAAACCATCTTGGGGAGCTTGGGGAGCTCAGTCAGTTAATCATCTGACTCTTGGTTTCAGCTCAGGTCATGATCTTAGGGTCCTGGGATGGAGCCCCACATGGGGCCCCCTACTCAACAGGGAGTCTGCTTGACATTCTCTCCCTCTCTCTCGGTCCCTCCCTCTGCTCACACTCACCCCCTCTCTCTCTCAAATAAATAAGTCTTAAAAAAAAAAAAAAAAGAATGCAAACCATCTTTTGTTTTTCTAATGCGGGGCTCAAATTCACAACCCTGAGGATCAAGATCTGAGTTGAGATCATGAGTTGGATGCTTAACGAACTGAGCCGCCCAGGTGCCCCCAAATCATGTTTTAAAACACATGACTGAGGGGTGCCTGGGTGGCTCAGTCAGTTAAGCGTCTGCCTTCGGCTCAGGTCATGATCTCAGGGTTCTGGGATCGAGCCCTGTGTTGGGCTCCCTGCTCAGCAGGGAGCCTGCTTCTCCCTCTCCCTCTGCCCCTTCACCCTGTGCTCTCTCTCTCTCTCTTGCTCTTTATCAAATAAATAAAATCTTTTTTAAAAATAAATAAAAATTTAAAAATTTAAAAAAATAAAATACATGACCGAGCTAAACCAAAAAAAAAAAGAAAGAAAGAAAGAAATCCTAAGAAGCCAAAATTCACATGAAAGTTGGAATCCATCTGGATTACTCCCTGGTAGCCTGAAGACTAGATTTTAATGGGACTCACACACAAGTGAAAGAACACAAAGCCTGGATTCTTTACAAAGTTGAGAATCAGACCAAAGAATCCTGCATAATGGCGTAAGTGAGTGAAGCAGGGGAAGAGCATTACAGGGAGATATAACAGGTATATTCTTGTAGCCTTGGATCTGAGAGAAGGGGGACAGAAATTCTCCCAGAACTTATGATTTCAGGCCTTCCCTTGGGTTGGATCACTAATGAAATTCATATTACCTCTGTCACTGGAAAATCTCCACAGTGAAATTAGTCCTAGGTATAACCATAAAGTAGTCCTAGATCAGTAGTGCTCACACATAGCTGTCAAAAGTAAACACATGTTAATCCCTGGAAAAACACATTTAAACCCACTTCTCAAATAATTTCCAAAACTAAAACTCCAAGTTCAGGAGCTCAACAATGAAAACAATAAAAAAAAAAAAGAGAGAGAGAGAGAGAGAACATGCACCTAGGAGCAAAAATCAGCAAAATCAAGATAAAGGATCACACACACAACAATTGCATATATTAAAATAATCAGATACTGAATAAATATATAATGAGAATATAAATAAGTATAAATAACATATTGAAATATTACTAATATAAATAATAAAATACTGTACTAAAAGTACAAATGAGAAATAAGAGACTATCAAAACTGACCATGCGGATTTGAAGATAAAATCAAAAAAAAACTTCTAAATATGAAAATATAATTGAAATTAGAAACATAATGTTGACTTAAATATACAAAGTTGAGAGGTGCCTGGGTGGCTCAGTCAGTTAGGTGTCCGACTCTTGATTTCAGCTCAGGTTGTGATCTGAGGATCATGGGATCAAGCCCCATGACAAGCTCTGTACTCAGCGGGCAGTCTGCTAGAGATTTGCTCTCTCCTCTGCCCTTCCCCCCACTTGCATGCACTCTCTCTCTAATAAATAAGTCTTCTATAAATAAATAAATAAATAAACAAACAAACAAAGTTGAAGAGAGAATTAGAGGGCCAGAAAATATTCTTGAAGAAATTATTCAAAAGAAATTCCTCAGAAAATATGAAAAAAATGATTAAGAAACTAACAAAACAGGATGAAAGAATACATAGGATGTATCACAACAGAGACCATGAGATAGAAAATAAGAGAGAGCTGAAGAGGCTCTCTTATCATCATATACGATGATATAGAGTTTTAAGAGTGACTAGAGAGAACAGGAAAAGCAATATTTAAATAGATAAGAGCTGATAATTTTCTAGAATTTGGGGTTTTTTTTTTTAAAGATTTCATTTATTTATCAGAGAGAGCTGCAGGGGGTAGGGAGAAGCAGTCGCCCCGCTGAGCAAGGAGCCCAGGGTGGGACTCAATCCCAGGACCCTGGGATCATGACTTGAACCGAAGACAGACGATTCATTTACCAACTGAGCCACCCAGGCATCCCTAGAATTTATTTTTTAAGTTAAAAAAAAAAAAGACATAGGGGCGCCTGGGTGGCTCAGTCATTAAGCGTCTGCCTTCAGCTCAGGTCATGATCCCAGGGTCCTGGGATCGAGCCCCGCGTTGGGCTCCCTGCTCTGTGGGAGGCCTGCTTCTCCCTCTCCCACTCCCCCACTTGTGTTCCCTCTCTCACTGTGTCTCTGTCAAAAAAATAACATCCTTTTTAAAAAATGATATAAATCCTCACAATTAGGAGGCAACAAACCCAAGGAGAGTATATAAAAGGAAATACACATTCAAATACACTGTTGTGAATGGAATACTATGCAGCCATCAAAAGGAATGAGATCTTGCCATTTGCAATGACGTGGATGGAACTGGAGGGTATGCTGAGTGAAATAAGTCAAACAGAGAAAGACATGTATCATATGACCTCACTGATATGAGGAATTCTTAATCTCAGGAAACAAACTGAGGGTTGCTGGAGTGGGGAGTGGGGTGGGAGGGATGGGGTGACTGGGTGATAGACACTGGGGAGGGTATGTGCTCTGGTAAGCGCTGTGAATTGTGCAAGACTGTTGAATCTCAGATCTGTACCTCTGAAATAATGCAATATATGTTAAGAGAAAAAAAAAAGAAGAAGATAGCAGGAGGGGAAGAATGAAGGGGGGGAAATCGGAGGGGGAGATGAACTATGAGAGACTATGGACTCTGAAAAACAAACTGAGGGTTCTAGAGGGAAGGGGGGTGGGAGGATGGGTTAGCCTGGTGATGGGTATTAAAGAGGGCACGTACTGCATGGAGCACTGGGTGTTATGCACAAACAATGAATCATGGAACACTACATCAAAAACTAATGATGTAACGTATGGTGATTAACATAACAATAAAAAATTTTTTAAAAATACACTGTTGTGAAATTACAGAAGACTAAAGACAAAAAGATCTTACAAGCCACCAGGGAGAAAAAACAGATTCCCCACAACAGAATGGCAGACTGATGACTCATCTCTCAAAAGCAACAATGGAAGCTAGAAAAGTTGTGGAGTATCTTCAAAATGGTAAGTGGTTTTCAGATAGAATTGTAATCTCATCGACTGTCCTTCGAGAATAAATTTGAAATAAGGACATTTACAAAATAACAAAAATTCAAAATGTTTATTACCAACAGCCATCACTAGAGACATGTGTAAAGTACTTCAAGAAAAATAATAAATTCCTAGGGAGGTACTAAGAGGCAAGACATGCCAGCAACCAAAGCAAATGGTAAACATGAAATGGACTAGAAAAAGCATTTCATAAATCAATAATAACATCTACTATGGTGGTTAAAATATTAAAATAGAACTAAAGTACTGATCAAAATTTGAGCCTTCTGTCTTTATGAAGGTAACTGCTAAAAGATTAAAGTGTATATATCCTTATTAGAAAGGGGTAAATAAGAAGGAAGAAAAGCAACTTAGAGCAGACAAGAACAGAGAAGAAAAAAAGTTTAAAAAGCAAGCTAAATAAAAAGCCCAAAATAAGATGGTAAAAATGAATTCAAATATATTAGTAATTACAGTTAGTGTAAAGAGAATTAGCTATTCTATTAAATGACAAAATCAGCCATTTTACAGTTCATATTAAAAATATTTTAGTTAAAAAAATTTTTAAAAATTAGTATTTTAGCAATACAAAATATAAATAATATTTCTAGTGACTAGCTTATGTGATTAAAAATTAACAGAGAGGGCAGGGCGCCTGGGTGGCTCAGATGGTTCAGCATCTGCCTTCGGCTCAGGTCATGATCCCAGGGTCCTGGGATCGAGTCCCGCATCGGGCTCCCTGCTCAGCAGGAAGCCTGCTTCTCCCTCTGCCTCTCTCTCTGTCTCTGTCTCTTATGAATAAATAAATAAAATCTTTAAAAAAAATTAACAGAGAAATAAAATTTGGCATAAACTAGAATATTACTTGGAAGAAGATTTATAGAAAACATGAATGGTCCTACAATCATTAAAGCATTCAGTCGATAAAAAGAAGCAAGCATGTATTCTACCTTTGTTGTAAAATTACACCTCAGGATGACCAAAAAATTGCCAAGGAACCATTCCTTTTTATAAAAGTATTCTAGCCTGTAAGCAGAAAATAATTTCAAAATAAATGTACCAAAAAAAAAAAAAAAAAAGTTTTCCAGAGAGAGGTAAGATGGCAGAAGAGTAGGGGCCCCTAATTTCGTCTGGTCCCAAGAATTCAGCTAGATAGCTATCAAATCATTCTGAACACCTGCGAACTCAACCGGAGCTCTAAGAAAAGAATTGCTGCAATTCTACAAAAAGAAAATCGACCACTTTGTACAAGGAGGTGCAGAGAAGTGAATCCCAGGGTGATATATCAGAAGACAAACCACAGCAGGAGGGAGCTTCCATAAGCAGCTACCCGCAAGTGACATAAACAGCAGAGCGCAAAATTAGAACTTTTAGAAGCCTGCTCCGCTGAGGGACATCCTAGCCTGAAAGGCGCTCAGGTGGCAAAGTGGAGCAGAATCCCAGGTGGGACAGTGTGGTCTCAGGATCCTGAGGGTCACAGAAAGAACCAGGTGACTGAGTGCGGCAGAGCTCCCAAGCATCAGAGCAGGGAAGCCGGCTGCCAACAGTGGCTAGGCACCAGCTTTTTGCTCCGTGTTGTCATAAACGCTGAACTGCTGCATGGTCAGGCAACCAGTCTCCAAGCCAGGACCCAGCAAGTGGCAGAACTGGGGTGAGATGCCACTCCCTCTGCAGGGAGGGCATGGGTGCATGCCCCAGGAATCTGTAAAGCTTGGAAACTCAAAACAGGGTCACGTGCATGAGATAAAACGCTCGGTCACAGGCTGCGTGAACAAAGAGTGAGGACGGAAACCAGGGAGACAAGAGTGATTGACTGCTTTTCTGTGCGGGCGCACTGAAGAGTGGGGGGCACGAACTTTCAGCTCTGGGACTGGAGATCGGGGCACTGACATTTTCATCCCCCACACCGGTATTGAGAGCCTTCAGGAAACAGAAGCCACATAAAGCAATCCGGAGCCGCTTATACTGAGCCTGGCTCCCTGGCAAGGGGGCTGCAATTCCGCCTAGGCAAAGACACCTGAAAATCAGCCCAAGAGGCCCCTCTCCCAGAAGATCACCAGGAACATCCAGATAATACCAAGTTTACTGATTATACAGAACTGCAAAACTCCAGCACTAGGGGAAAATAGTACATAGAATTTGTGGATTTTTTCTCATGATTCATAGTCTTTCAGTTTTTTGTTTTCTTTTGTTTTAAAGATTTTATTTATTTATTTGACAGAGAGAGACACAGCGAGAGAGAGAACACAAGCAGGGTGAGTAGGAGAGGGAGAAGCTGGCTTCCCGCTGAGCAGGGAGCCCAATGCGGAGCTCAATTCCAGGACTCTGGGATCATGACCTGAACCAAAGGCAGACACTTAACGACTGAGCCACCCAGGCACCCATAGTCTTTCAGTTTTTTTTTTTTTTTCCTTTTCAGCTAGTTTCTTATTTTAGGTACTCTTTTTTTAAGTCTTTCTTAATTTTTGTTTTTACATTTACTTTTTTTTTTTTTTTCATTTTTGGCTTCCTTTCACTGGATTCAGTTTTATTTTTATATATATTTTTTGTTTCTTTACAATTTTGGGATCTAGTTTCTTTTAACAAACAGGCCAAAATACACACAGGATCTAGTTTCTTGTTTTGTTCACCTTGTTTAATTTTATTCTTTTTTTTTTCTTTTTTGGTCTTTGATCTCTTCTGATTTGTTTAGTGTATCTTTTTCTGATGTCGTTGTTGCTATTTTTGTATTTTGTTCTCTCTTCCATCTTGTCATTATATCTAGAGAAAATAGATGAAAGAATTCACCCCAAAAAAGAGAACAAGAGGCAGTACCCACTGCCAGGGATTTAATCAATATGGAAATAGGTAAGATGTCAGAACTAGATTCAAAACAATGATTATAAAGATACTAGCTGGGCTTGAAAAAAGCATAGAAGACACTAGAGAATCCCTTACTGAAGAAATAAAAGAACTAAAATATAATCAGACCGAAATAAAAAAGGCTATTACTGAGAGGCAATCAAAAATGGGGGCTCTAACTGCAAGGATAAATGAGGCAGAAGAGAGACTTGTTTATATAAAAGACAAAATGATGGAGAATAAAGAAACTGAGAAAAAGAGAGATAAACAACTACTGGATCACGAGGGGAGAAGTGAAGAGGTGATACCTCTTTTATCACTTAAAGCAAAACAATGTTAGATTAATTTGGGTCCCAGAGAAAGAGGAAAGAGACTGAGGGGCAGAAGGTGCCTTGGAATAAATTATAGCTGAGAACTTTCCTAATCTGGGGAAGGAAACAAGCATTCAAGTCCAGGAGGCAGAGAATCCCCCTAAAAATCAGTAAAAATAGGTCAACACCTCATCAAATATAGTGAAGCTTGCAAATTTCAAAGACAAAGAGAAAATCCTGAAAGCAGCTCAGGATAAGACGGACTTAACCTACAAGGGTAGAAACATTAGATTGACAGCAGACCTATCCACAGAGACCTGGCAGGCCAGAAAGGACTGGCATGACATATTCAGGGTAATAAATGAGAAAAATATGCAGCCAAGAATACTTTATCCAGCAAGGCTGTCATTCAGAATAGCAGGAGAGATAAAGAGCAAGAGAGATAAAGAGCTTCCAGGACAGAAACTAAAAGAATTTGTGATCACTAAACCAGCCCTGCAAGAAATATTAAAGGGGATCCTTTAAGCAAAAAGAGAGCCCAAAAGTAACATAGACCGGAAAGGAACAGAGACAGTATACAGAAACAGGGACTTTACAGGTAATACAATGGCACTAAATTCATATCTTTCAATAGTTCCTCTAAATGTAAATGGGCTAAATGCGCCAATCAAAAGACACAAGGTATCAGATTGGATAAAAAGCAAGACCCAACCATATGTTGTCTAAAGAGACTCATTTTAGACCTAAAGACACATCCCGATTGAAAGTGAAGGGGTGGAGAACAACTTTTTGTGCTAATGGAAATCAAAAGAAAGCTGGGTAATGATGTACTATATGTTGGCTAACTGACCATAATAATAATCTAAAAAAAGAAAGCTGGGGTAGTAATCCTTATATCAGACAAATTAGATTTTAAAACAAAGACTGTAGTAAGGGATGAAGAGGGACACTATATCATACTTAAAGGGTTTATCCAACAAGAAGATCTAACAACTGTAAATATTTATGCCCCTAACATGGGAGCAGCCAATTATATAAACCAATTAATAACTGAATCAAACACACTGATAATAATACAATAATAGTAGGGGACTTTAACACCCCACTCACAGCAATGAACATATCATCCAAGCAGAAGATCAACAAGGAAACAAGGGCTTTGAATGACACACTAGACCAGATGGACTTCACAGATATAGTCAGAGCATTCCATCCTAAAGAAACAGAATACACATTCTTCTTGAGTGCACATGGAACATTCTCCAGAATAGATCACATACTGGGTCACAAATCAGGTCTCAACCAGTACCAAACGACTGCAATTATTTCCTGCATATTTTCATATCACAATGCTTTAAAAGTTGAACTTAATCACGGGAGGAAATCTGGAAGGAAAACAAATGCATGGAGGTTAAAGAGCATCCTACTAAAGAATGAATGGGTCAACCAGGAAATTAAAGAAGAATTTTAAAAAATTATGGAAACAAATGAAAATGAAAACACAGCTGTTCAAAACCTCTGGGATGCAGCAAAGGCAGTCCTAAGAGGGAAGTATAGAGCAATACAAGCCTTTCTCAAGAAACAAGAAAAGTCCCAAATACACAACCTAACCTTACACCTAAAAGAGCTGGAGAAAGAACAGCAAATAAAGCCTAAATCCAGGAGGAGAAGAGAATGAATATTAGAGCAGAAATCAATGAAATAGAAACCAGAAGAACAGTAGAACAGATCAATGAAACTATAAAAGCTGGTTCTTTGAAAGAATTAGTAGGATCAATAAATCCCTAACCAGATTCATCAAAAAGAAAAGAGAATGGACCCAAATAAGTAAAATCATGAATGAAACAGGAGAGATCACAACTAACACCGAAGAAATACAAACAATTATAAGAATATATTATGAGCAACTATATGCCAACAAATTAGGCAATATGGAAGAAATGGATGCATTCCTAGAAACATATAAACTACCAAAACTGAAACAGGAAGAATATAAAACCTAAACAGACCCCTAAACAGGAAGTTAACTGAAGCAGTAATCAAAAATCTCCCAAAAAAACAAGAATCCAGGGCCAGTTGCCTTCCCAGAGGAATTCCACAAAACATTTAAAGAAGAAATAATACCTATTCTACTGAAGCTGTTTCAAAAAATAGAAATGGAAGGAAAACTTCCAAACTCGTTCTATGAGACCAGCATTACCTTGATCCCAAAACCAGACAAAGACCCCATCAAAAAAGAGAATTATAGACCAATATCCCTGATGAACATGGATGCAAAAATTCTCACCAAGGTACTAGACAATAGGATCCAACAGTACATTAAAAGGATAATTCACCATGACCAAGTGGGACTTATTCTTGGGCTACAAAGGTGGTTCAATATCCACAAATCAATGTGATACACTGCATTAATAAAAGAAAGGACAAGAACCATATGATCCTCTCAATAGAGGCAGAAAAAGCATTTGACAAAGTACAGCATCCTTTGATTAAAACTCTTCATAGTGTAGGGATAGAGGGAAAATACCTCAATATCATAAAAGCCATCTATGAAAAACCCACAGCGAATATCATTCTCAATGGGAAACACTGAGAGCTTTTCTCTAAGGTCAGGAACATGGCAGGGATGTCCACTATCACCACTGCTGTTCAGTATAGTACTAGAAGTCCTAGCCTCAGCAATCAGACAACAAAAAGAAATAAAAGGCATCAAAATCAGCAAAGAAGTCAAACTCTCACTCTTTGCAGATGACATGATACTTTATGTGGAAAACCCAAAAGACTCCACCCCAAAACTGCTAGAACTCATACAGGAATTCAGTAAAGTGGCAGGATATAAAATCAACGCACAGAAATCAGTGCCATTTCTATATACCAACAAGATAGAAGAAAGAGAAATTAAGAAGTTGGTCCCATTTACACTTGCACCCAAAACCATCAGATACCTAAGAATAAACCTAACCAAAGACTCAAAGGATCAATACTCAGGGAACTATAGAACACTTATGAAAGAAACTGAGGAAGACACAAAAAAATGGAAAAACATTCCATGCTCATGGATTGGAAGAACAAATATTGTTAAAATGTCTATGCTACTCAGAGCAATCTACACATTCAAAGCAATCCTTAGCAAAACACCATCAACGTTTTTCACAGAGCTGGAACAAATAATCCTAAAATTTGTATGGAACCAGAAAAGACCCCAAATAGCCAAAGGAATGTTGAAAAAGAAAACCAAAGCTGGTGGCATCACAATCCCGGACTTCCAGCTCTATTACAAAGCTGTAATCATCAAGACAGTATGGTACTGGCACAAAATAGACACACAGATCAGTGGAACAGAACAGAGAACCCAGGAATGTGTTCAACTCTATGGTCAACTAATCTTCAGCAAAGCAGGAAAGAATATCCAATGGAAAAAGTGGTGTTGAGGAAAATTGGACAGCCACATGCAGAAGGATGAAACTGGGAGACTGGACCATTAGTCTTCTTTCTTTTCATGAAGTATATTACATATTCGCCTTTCATGTTGACTCCATAATCCATATAGAACAAATAGTGTAAAGTAAGGATCTAATTTCATTTTTCATACTTATCTTCATTTCTCCAGAATGAAGTCCAAAATTGCTAGCATAACATTCAAGGCACTTACTAATCCAAATCCACGTTCTCTCTCCTGTGTTACCTCTCACTTCACCCTACACAGTCTCAGTTCAACTATATTAAATCCCTTTTAATTCCTGAGCACTGGACAATGCAATATGATATACTACAGGAATAGGAAGAGAATATGAAATTATGAAAAGGTAAATATTGACATTTGTGGATGATGTAACTGTAAACCTAGAAGAATACAAAAAATCATTTGAAAAAAATTAATAAAAATTTAGAGTAGTTAAAATATTTGTGCCCATTAAAATGTTTGTAAAAATACCAAATTAAATGAGACATGCTCATGATATAACATTACATTATAAAAACATAATTCAAAATTATTCCTATATTTTCTATTCTAGGTTTAGAAAAATTAAATATAGAATAATTAAAATGGTAATGGTCATTGTGTTCTTAGGGTTGAATTTTTCCCTACATCGTAAGTTTTATAAGTTAGGGGTTTTTTTTAAGATTTTATTTATTTATTTGACAGATAGAGACACAGAGAAAGAGGGAACACAAGCAGGGGGAGTGGGAGAGAGAGAAGCAGGCTCCCTGCTGAGCAGGGAGCCCAGTGAAGGGCTCCATCCGAGGACCGTGGGACCATGACCTGAGTCGAAGGCAGACTCTTAACGACTGAACCACCCAGGGGCCCCTATAAGTTAGTTTTATAATGAAAAACTTTTAGGGGTACCTGGGGGGCTCAGTCAGTTAAGAGTATGCCTTCAGCTCAGGTCATGATCTCAGGGTCCTAGCATCGAGCCCTACATCAGACTCCCTGCTCAGCGGGAAGTCTGCTTCTCCCTCTCCCTCTGCCCCACACCCCGCTTATGCTTGCTCTCTCTCTTCAAATAATAAACAAAATCTTTTAAAAAAGAAAAGAAAAACTTTTAAATAAAAACATTTTATATGTACACATAAATGCTGATGTATCTTATCCCTGATCAGAGAAGTTCCACCAAATTTCAAATAAGGCCTTGAAAAATGGGACCTCAGCTGTAATTTTACATCAGTCCTAACTAACACAAAAAAACTGAAACATCCACTTAGGAATCTGAATTTATGCCTAGAAAACATAGGTTCATTGTCACTATGGTTAATAAGCCTAAATAATACAGATTTGGTGGGGGGGAATACCTTGTCAAGGTATAATTTATAAAACAATAAAACATAATATTTATTGTACATTTTCTATGCTAAAGCTAGGCCCTATGCTCATTACTTTAAATATATTATCACATTTTAATCCTCAGAGTAACTCCACAACATGGATATTATCATCTGCAGTAGTGGTTAAGAGCATGGATCCATGGCTTTTCATCTACATGTAGTAGAATCAACAAAATAGCTTTGTTAGTAAGTCCTACAGCTCAGATAGTATGAGCTTCTATTTTATAACTGAAAGTGTCCTTAAAAGTCACCTATCAGAGATAGAATTCCAGTACTCATGGAGAAAAGAGATTTGTTGATGATCACCCATCTAGATGATGGGAATGACATCAATACCAGAATTACCGCTTCATCATTCTTCTTATCATACTACACTTCAATTCATGATCACTGAACTCAAATCAAAATGACTGAATATTTGCCTTCAAAAATTTCCCTAATGCACTCCTCCCCAAATGGTTTTTCTGAGAAAATAAGTATATACATATTATATATAATGTATATTTATTATATAATTATACATGTGTATATATGTGTATGTGTGTGTGTGTGTATGTATATATATATACATACACACACACATGGGCTCACACGCCCATTCACATAATTCGGAACATTGGAGCCCTTTAAGGATAATGTCTTAAAGCCACATACTGATAGACCATCTGCTTTTTGGAAACATCCACAGAACAATCACTTGGATAGGCAGCACTGCTTTCAATATATAAATTCTCTATTAAAATGTTTATAAAGCAATTCTCCCTTTTGTTGCTAGTAAATGAAAACACTATATCTTCTATAAAAAATTCATTAAGAAACGCCATTCGTAAAAAGATTCAATTAAGTATATGAAACTTATCCCACTGTGACCTATATTGAGTTGTTCTATAAGACAATATAATCTTATTTTTGTTCTGAGCTCATCTCTGGAGCAAAAAGATTGAATTTCATTAAGAAAAACAGCTCTGCCCTTCCAATTAGAGTCCCAGAGGAATCTGACTGTGAACTTTACAAGGCATAGAGTGGGAGAAAGACCACGCACGCTGCATCTCTCTCTCTCTCTCTCTCTCTCTCTCTCTCTCTCTCTCTCTCTCTCACACACACACACACACACACACACACAGCATTCCTATAATATCCCTTCCATTTGAGACTGACCAGAGTTAATTTTTTTTTTGTTTTTTACAGACAGGGTAAATACCACAGCATTTATTCATTTTTGACTAGAGACCCAGCAAAGGTCATGCCCTAATCCAAGCTAAACACTCTCAGGATTTATTTATGCAATCCCTCTGAAATTGTCTTGTCTTTTCTCTGAAGACAGAAATTCTTCATCTGCTTCTTGCATGACAGACTCTTCCAGACTATCCAGCTAAACTTATCTCTCTGTGCAGAAATCCCCACCGCAGAAACAATAGGCCATACTCTGCTTGAATAGCGTTAAATGATGGGAAACTATTCTTGCAGTAAACTGAGTTTGGGGGGATGGGCAGGGCAGCTCTAGTACTGGTCACAGAGAGTCTGGTAATGTTCACTTAAATGTCCCATGGGTTATCAGACATGTGTACCTCCACAGACTAGTAATCATTAACTCCTATATAGATAGGTTTGTCCTCTCATTCATCTCATTTACCTAGAACTTTCTACATGTTCTCATAATCTATAAAACCTTGATCGTCAGTCATTAAAAATAAATACAGCAAAAATGAGGGTACTGGCATTTGAGATAATTTTTTTGTCATCTATAAATGAACTATTTTTTCTTGGTCAGTCATTTTTAAGTGCTGATCTATAAACTGGTTTCATCAGAATTACTAGGGAACTAATTTTTTCTTTTTTAAAGATTTTATTTATTTGACAGAGAGAGACACAGCAAGAGAGGGAACACAAGCAGGGGGAGTGGGAGAGGGAGAAGCAGGCTTCCCGCCGAGCAGGGAGCCCGATGCGGGGCTCGATCCCAGGACCCTGGGATCATGACCTGAGCCAAAGGCAGAGGCTTAACAACTGAGCCACCCAGGCGCCCCAAGGGAACTAATTATTTTAATCCAAAAGATTATGACTGGGAAAATCTGGAAAGGCAAATTTAAAAAAAAAAAAAAACTCCCAGAGATTCTGATATACATCTCAAGTGCAGGAACCACTGGTCTAAATAACTTCTGTAGTCTCTAGAATCTCTCTACTATTCTACAACTCAGAATTAGTACTGTATATAATATTAACACCTACTGTGTATGTGATTACCACTCTACAACTATGAGAATAAACCTTCTCAAATCCCCACTGTTGCAGGCTGGATTCCATGGGAAACAGGGTCTAAGTCAGAGATTAGCATTCAGGAAATTTATGGGGGAGTAGTAACCGTGGGTAAGGAAATGAAGCAGGATTGGGCAGTGAGAAATTGGACTGAGATGACATCTTAAAGAGACTTCAGCTGACGCACAGGGAGCTCTAAGGCTGATTCCAGCTCTTCAGAGTTGTTTTGAGTTGGGTCTTTATACCTGGTACCAACCTGTCACTGGATGCTACCCCCGGGAAAGGGTCATGAACTTGGCAAGGGGGCTTTCTTCACCAGAGGGCAGTTGATGGCTGAATAGTTTTTCAGTCCTCAAGGGGGACCTGGCACACATCACCCATCTATTTTACCTACCTTCAGTTAAAAAAAAAAAAAAAAAGATGCAAAAAATTAAGCCAGAACAATTCTCAGTAGAGAACCAGCAGTTTTTAAATTGGAAGAAAAAAAAAAAACCCACATTATTATCTCTCACTTCCTCCCATTTTAAGCACTGGATATTTATGGAATGATTCACCACTAAAATGAAGCATGAATTTCTATGTGGAATTATTTCTAGTCCTTTAAATGGCACTTCTTAGAGGACTTCTTCATGTTTATAGTTTTGATCAGTCAGAATAAACTGCTTCCAAACAACTGGTTATTTCTGTTTAAAAGATTTGTAATTAATACATGTATTTCTCCCTTAATAATGTTTCTTTGGAAAGACAAAGGAGAATTCCTGATTCTTGTGACAATCTCATACTATAGCCCTTTCACAAAGGATTGTAACCAACAATCACCACTGCAAATTCTCAGGAGCCCAGGAAATGTGGGTTCTTTTCCCTAACTTGCCTGATTTAATAGGAGTATCAGAGAGATAAAGTAAGATCAAAACTTAGCACCTTCAAATTAGATGGGGGTCCTGAAAACGTATAAGATCCAGCTATGAGAAGTAGATGAAGCTGTAGAAAGAATGCTAATACTATACTTAGAGTCAAATATCTTTGGCCTGAGTTCTGCCCCTGATGTTTTTAGCTTCTGACAGTGAACATGTCACTAAATCTCTGAGCCCTAGTTCCCTTGGCTAGTGAAATGGGAGCGACACCACCTCCATCAAAACCATCATAATGGTAACACAGAAAGATTTAACTGGAAAGGCTTTGAACACACAAGCAAAGTCACCACCCCTGTCCTGGAGTCCTCCATCATTTCCTTGCTCTGCACTATCTTCATAACTAGCACATAAGCTACCTGAGGCAGTCGTTTTCTTAAACATGATTCAAACACACGACAAATCCTACATACAATAAAAACTACTCCTGGGGCGCCTGGGTGGCTCAGTCGTTAAGCGTCTGCCTTCACTCAGGTCGTGATCCCAGGGTCCTGGGATCGAGCCCTGCATCAGGCTCCCTGCTCCTTGAGGAGCCTGCTTCTCCCTCTGCCTGCCACTCCCCCTGCTTGTGCTCTCTCTGTCAAATAAATAAACAAAATCTTTAAAAAAAAAAAACTACTGGGGTGCCTGGGTGGCTCAGTTCGTTAAGCGACTGCCTTCGGCTCAGGTCATGATCCTGGAGTCCCTGGATCGAGTGCCGCATCAGGCTCCCTGCTCGGCAGGGAGTCTACTTCTCCCTCTGACCCTAACCCCTCTCATGTGCTCTCTCTCATTCTCTCTCTCTCAAATAAATAAATAAAATCTTAAAAAAAAAAACTACTATATGCCATGTACAATTATTTAATTCTTCTAACAACTCTATAAAGTAGGTTATTATTCCCATTTTGCAAGTAAAGACAGTGGAGCTTAGTGAACTGAGACATTCCTACCATCATACAATGAGCAAAAGGAAAGCCTTTACAGCCCCTCACTCTGCTTCCCTTCCTCTTTTTTTTTTTTTTTAAGATTTTATTTATTTGCGAGAGAGCGAGCAGGGTGGGGGAAGGGGCAGTGGGAGAGGGAGAAGAGACTCCCTGCTGAGCAGGGAGCCTGGTGTGGGACTGGATCCCAGGACCCTGGGATCATGACCTGAGCCAAAGGCAGATGCTTAAAAGACTGAACCACCCAAACGCCCCTCCCTTCCTCTTCTTGAAACAGTTGAAGGAGTAGAGACTGGAGAGAGAACATTTCTGAGATTCTCAGATATCATTTGATCTTGAAAGCCATTCACTGAATGTAATTTTTAATTACTTGGTAATTAACACTTTTCAGTTTAGTCTTAAGATATACTTTTACTAAGCTTTTGGTGCACATAACAGGGGTTTTCTTCACAGAGAATAGGGAAAGAAATATATCACTGTTCCACAGTGACTGACTGAGCAAGCTAAGCTAGGCTGAAGGTCACACAGGGACCAAAACTAGTACCACCTATTACCACCCTTAGTCAAACAGATGGGACACATCCCACTGATAGGTTAATAACATAATGCTCACAGAGTTATTGATAAATTATTATAATTGATAAATTGATAAACCATTATCAACCCCACAGGGCTGGACTTTGAACTAAGCTATGTTTTCCGTAACACTTTTCATGATCATCTTCCAAAAAATTGTATTTTGAAGTGTAAGTTAAAAAAAAAAGAAAGAAAAAAATATATGATACATTTGGAATGCACGAGAAGCTTACACAAGTGACTTAAGTAAAAATGTTTAAATCTACTGTGCACAAGACTTAACTGGTATGAAGGTTTTAAAACATAAAGTCCGTGAACCCCATCTCCAGAACTGATGATTTATAGCCCTGAAATAGAGCTATGAAATCTTCATTTTTAAAAAGCACCATGACTGGTTCTCATGCAGGTAGATCCCAATCATTGTTTGAGAAAAAGTGGGCTAAAAGGTAATCTTAAATCAGTCAGTGGACATATAACATTTATACAAAAATGAAATAAATATTATATATACAAGTTGTACCTCTAAGACCAGAATAAGGAAGAGAGAATGTGAGTGGAAAAGAAATCTTCTAATTAGAACAAAAGAGGGACACAGGAGGGGGCCTGTGTGGCTCAGTTGGTTAAGCATCTGCCTTTGGCTCAGGTCATGATCTCAGGGTTCTGGGATCGAGCCCCATGTCGAGCTCCCTGCTCATCAGGGAGCCTGCTTCTCCCTCTCTTCCCTGGCTCGTGCTTCCTGTCACTATCACTGTCTCTCAAATAAATAAAATCTTTTTTAAAAAAGGACGTAATTAACATTTATTCTATATTAAATATCTACTATTCAAAAAAAAAAGACCAGATAATATAATCTCTCCATTCTTTTTCAAATATTCACGTTAGAGTAAAAATCTATCTAAACGATAAAGCCAGGTACCACCCGAAACCGGATAGCAGCTTCCAGAATTTCAGACCTCATAAAGAATATAAACACTCTGAAGACAACTTTGCACATATTTCTAGAATTTTAGAAACAACTTCTTTTAAATTTCATGTGGGAATAGAAATGGCAAATGTTCCCTGGTTATCCAAGAGAACACACCAAATTACACCTATCAATAGAAAAATTCCTCCTGAAGAACTGAGGGCTGACTGAACAGCTACCGAGCAACCAAAAATAGACAGAATAGCAAGAGAGATGGAGACACAGCAACAAAGGGAACCCCACCCCTAAGGCTGCAAATGCAGTGGGAGGGACAGCACTGAGGGCCTGGGAACAGATCTCTCTATGCTTGGGAAGAGAAAAAAAAAGCCAAGGTTTAAAAGAGCAACTAACACATAAAAGAGACAACTCTAGGGGTGTCCAGGTGGCTCAGTCGGTTAAGTGTCTGCCTTCGGCTCAGGTCATGATCTCAGGGTCCTGGGATGGAGCCCTGCTTCAGGCTCCACACTCAGCAGGGAGCCTGCTTCTCCCTCTCCCTCTGCCCCTCCCCTTCTGTTCATACTCTCCCTCCCTCTCTCTTGCAAATAAACAAAATGTTTAAATAATAATAATAATAAAAATAAATGAAAGAGACAACTCTGGAACTCTGCCAAGCAGCGGAGGAACTGCAGGAAAGCTCTCCAGAACAGAAGGACTGGAGAACGACATGGTTATATTCACACCCCACCTTAAAAGCCTAGACCAGAGCAGCATCCAGGCACTGTAACAGATGAGTCTAGTCATCTCAGTGAGCTTGCAACTTCAGTGAGCCAAGGGTCCATAAGCCCACACCAGCCCTAGTCACACTAGGGCATAGAAAAAGAAACCAGGGTTTAAAAGGGCCAAGGAGCTGTAGGAACGTTCTCTCCTACCTTAAAAGCCCAGTCTGGAACAGGGTCTGGCTCACAGTGAGCTTGTGACCTCAGCAAGCCCAGGGTCCACAAGCCCACACCAGCTACCCTGTGATGCTGGGGCACAGAAAAAAAGCTGCAGTTTTGTGCTTTGGGGGTTTGGGGTTGTTTTGTTTTTACTTTTTAAAACTTTGTCTTGTTTCTTTTTCTTTTTGGTTTTGTTCTTTTCTTTGTATTTTTTCCTTCTTTTTTTCTTTTACTTTATTTTTATCTTCTCCTTTATTTTTTTTTCTTTTATTATTTTCTTAATTCTTTCTGTAAAATGCCACAGTTTAAAAGAGTAACTAGCATATACAGCCACAGCTCCAGCCAGCCAACAAAAGTTACCAAGCACACACAGTCTGCATAGGAGACGCCATTCACGAGGATCACTCCTTTAACATTAAGTAGCTACTTCATCTAATCCATAGAAACAGACATAGAAAGTAAAGCAAAATGGAGAGACAGAGCAATGTGCTCCAAAAGAAAGATTAAGGAAAAAAAACTCAGAAAAAGAACTAAATGAAACAAAGATAAGCAATGTGCCTTATAAAGAGCTTAAAGTAGTGATCATAAAGATACTCACCGGGTTGGAAAAAAAATGGAAGAACTCAACGAGACCTTCAATAAAGAGAGAAAATATTAAAAAGAACCAGAGTTGAACAATACAATAACTGAAATACAAAAACAACACTAAAGGGAATCAACAGTAGGTTAGAGGATCAATCAGTAGAGAGATTAGAGGATGCAGCAGAACAGATCAGTGATCTAAAAGATGGGGTAATGGAAAGCACACGAGCTGAACAGCAAAGGGAGAAAATAATTTTTTAAAATGAGGTTATACTGGAACACCTGGGTGGCTCAGTCAGTTAAGTGTCTGCCTTCAGCTCAGGTCATGATCCCAGAGTCCTGGGATCAAGTCCTGCATCAGGCTCCTTTCTCAGCGGGGAGCCTGCTTCTCCCTCTGCCTGCCACTCCCCCCGCTTGTACTCACCCTCCCTCTCTCTCTCTGACAAATAAAATCTTTTAAAAAATAAAATGGGGGTATATTAGGAGATCACTTGGACAATATCAAGCAAACATTCATATTATAAGGGTCCCAGAAGGAGAAGAGAGAGAGAAAGGTGTGGAAAACTTACTTGAAGAAATAATAATTGAAAATTCCCCCTACCTAGGAAGGGAAACATATCCAAGTCCAAGAAGTACAGAGAATTCCAAACAAGATGAACCCAAGAAAATCCACACCACGATACATATAATTAAAATGTCAAAGGTCAAAGATAAAGACAGAATCTTAAAAGCAGCAAGAGAGAAAAAAGTTACCTACAAGGGAAAACTTATAAGGCTATCAGCTGATTTTTCTGCAGAGACTTTGCAAGCCAAAAGGGAATGGCATGATACATTCAAAGTGCTGAAAGAATAAAACCTACAACCAAGAACACTCTATCCACCAATATCATCATTCAGATTTGAAGAACAGAGAAGGAGTTTCCCAAACAAAAGACAAAGGAGCTTATCACCACTAAACCCACCTTACAGGAAATGTTACAGGGACTTCTTTAAGTGGAAAAGAAATGGTCATAATTAGACATAAGAAAAATATGAACAAAAAGATGTAAAACATAACAATACATATATATATAGAAAGAGAGAGAGAGAGAGTATATATATATATATATAATATATATATACCGGTGAGTATCTTTATGATTACTTTAAGCTCTTTATAAGGCACATTGCTTATCTTTGTTTCATTTAGTTCTTTTTCTGAGTTTTTTTTCCTTAATCTTTCTTTTGGAGCACATTGCTCTGTCTCTCCATTTTGCTTTTCTTTCTGTGTCTGTTTCTGTCACTGTTTCACAAGTGAATATATATATATGTAATGTGGAAAAGAGTAAAAAAGGAAGAGGAAAAAGAAATTTTTTTTAAGAATATGTTTGAACTTAAATGACCATCAAATTAATATGGACTGCTATTTACTTAGGATGTTATATGTAAACATCATGGTAACCATAAACCCAAAACCTATGACAGATGCGCAAAAAATAAAGAGAAAGAAAGCCAAATGAAACATTATAGATACTCATCAATCACAAAGAAAGAGAGCAAGAGAAGAAGAAAGGTACAAAGAACTGTAAAAATAAGCAGAAAACAAATTTTTAAAATAGCAATAGTACATACCTATTAATAATTATTTTAAATGTAAATGGCCTAAATGCTCCAATCAAAAGTTATAGAGTGGTAAAAATGAATTAAAAAAAAAAAAAAAGACCCATCTCTATGCCACCAAAAGAGACTCACCTGAGACCTAAAGATGCATACAGACTGTAAGTGAAGGCATGAAAAAACATTCACCATGCAAATGGAAGCAAAAAAAAAAAAAAGTGAGGGTAGCAATACTTATATCAGAGAAAAGAGACTTGAAAACAAAGACTATAACAGGAGACAAAGAAAGGCATTACATAATGGTAAAGGGATCAATCCAACAAGAGGATATAACAATTATAAATATCTGCACACCCAACAATGGAGTGCTCTAAATACATAAAGCAAATATCAACAAAGACGGAGATTATAATACGTTAATAGAAGACTTTAAAACCTCACTTACATAGATCATCCATACAGAAAATCAATAAGGAAACAATGCCTCTGAATGACACATTGGACTAGATGGATATAAAAGATATATTCAAAACATACCATCCAAAAACAACAGAATATATATTCTTTTAAGTGCACATGGAACATTCTCCAGAATACATCATATATTGGGCCATAAAACAAGTCTCAATAAATTTGAGAAGACTGAAATCATACCATGCATATTTTCCAACCACAATGGTATGAACTAAAAATAAACCACAAGAAAAAAAATGGAAAAAACACAAACACATGGAGACTAAACAACAATTGAGCCAATGAAGCAATCAAAGGAAAAGTCAAAAAATACATGGAAAAAAATAAAAATTAAAACATAATCATCCAAAATCTCTGGGACATAGTGAAAGCACTTCTATAAGTAAAGTATATAGCAACACAGGCCTACTTCAAGAAACACCAAAAAAAAAAAAAGAAAACTGAAACAATCTAACCATATGCCTAAAGGAACTAGGGGGAAAACAATGTCCAAGGTGGGTAGAAGAAAGGAAATAATAAAGATCAGAGCAGAAATAAATGATACAGAGATAAAACACACACACAAGAAAAAAGAAAACAACAATGAAACAAGAGCTGGTTCTTCGAAAAGATAAACAAAACTGACAAACCCTTGCCAGACTCAACAAGAAAAAAGAGAAAGTACTCAAATAAATAAAATAAACAAGAGAGGAGAACTAACAATTGACACCACAGAAGTATAAAGGATAAGAAGAGAATACTACAAAGAATTATATGCCAACAAACTGGACAACCTAAAAGAAATGGAAAGTTTCTATAAACCTAAGTTTTCCAAAACTGAACCAGGAAGAAATAGAAAACCTGAAAAGACTGATTACAAGTAAACTGAATCGATTATCAAAAAAACTACCAAACCATGAAAGTCCAGGACCAAATGGATTCACAAGTGAATTCTACCAGACATTTAAAGAAGAGTTAAGACCTATGCTCCTCAAACTATTCCAAAAAATAGAAGGAAAGCTTCCAAATTCATTCTCCAAGACCAGGATTACCCTGATACCAAAACCAAACAAAAACATCACACACACACACACACACACACACACAAACTACAGACCAGTATTCCTGATGAATATACATGCAAAAATCCTCAAAAAAGTATTAGCAACTGTGTACAAAAATACATTAAAAAGGTCATTCATCACAACAGATGGGATTTATTACTGGGATGCAAAGATAGTTCAATATTCACAAATCAACCAACACCATATACCACATCAACCAAACGGAGGATAAAAATCATATGATCATCTCAAGAAATGCAGAAAAAGTATTTGACAAGATTCAACATCTATCCATTCATGACCAAAAAAATCTCAATAAAATGGGGTTAGAAGGAACATACCTCAACATAATAAAGGCCATATATAGAAAAACCCACAGCTAACATCACACTCAATGTTGAAAAACTGACAGCTTTCCTAAGGTCAGGAACAAGATAAGAATGTCCACTCTCACCACTTTAATTCAACATAGTACTAAAAGTCCTAGCCATAGCAATCGGACAAGAAAAAGAAATAAGAGGCATCCATATTGGTAAAGAGGAAGTTTAATTCTCACTATCTGCACATGACATGATACTATATATATAAAATCCTAAAAATTCCACCAAAAAACTCTAAAAGTAATAAACTAATTCACTATAGTGGCAGGACACAAAATTAATACCCAGAAATCTGTAGTGTTTCTATACACTAACAATGAAGTCACAGAGAGAAATTTTAAAAACAACACCATTTACAATTGCACTGAAAAGACCAAAATACCTACGAATAAACTTAACCAAAGAGATGAAAGATCTGTACTCTGAAAACTATAAAACATTGATGAAAGACATTGAAGAGGACACAAATGGAAAGATATTCCATGCTCATGGATTGAAAAAATACTGTCAAAATGTCCATATTACTCAAAGCAATCTGCAGATTCAGTGCAATCCCTTTCAAAATACCAACAGCATTTTTCACAAAACTAGACAAATAATACTAAAATTTGTATGGGGTCACAAAAGACCTCAAATAGCCAAAGCAATCCTGAGAAAGAATAACAAAGCTGGAGTTATCATAATTTCAGATTTTGAGATATACTACAGAGATGTAGTAATCCAAACAGTATGGCACGGTCACAAAAACAGACACAAAGATCAACAGAACAGAATAGAGACCCCAGAAATAAACCCACATTTATATGGTCAATTAACCTATGACAAAGGAGGAAGGAATATACAATGAGAAAAAAAGAGTCTTTTTCAATAAATGGTGCTGGGAAAATTAGACAGCTACATGTAAAAGAATAGACTGGACCACTTTATAACACCACACAAAAATAAACTCAAAATGGATTAAAGATCTAAATGTGAGACCTGAAACCATAAAATCCTAAAAGAACACAGGCAGTAATTTCTCTGATATCAGCCATAGGAACATTTTTCTAGATATGTCTCCTGAAGTCTCCTGACACAAGGAAAACAAAAGCAAAAATAAACTATTGACACTACATCAAATTAAAAAGCTTTAGCACAGCAAAGAATATCATCAACAAAACAAAAGACAACCTACCGAATGGGAGAAGATATTTGCAAATGCTATGTCTGATAAAGGGCTAATATCCAAAATATATAAAGAACTTATATAACTCAACAGCAAAAAAACACAAATAATCCAATTTAAAAATGGGCAGAATAGACTTTTCCAAAAAAGACATACAGATGGCCAGCGGACACATGAGAAGATGCTCAGCATCACTAATCATCAGGGAAATGCACATTAAAACCACAATGAGATATCATCTTAAACCAGTTAGAATGACTAGTATCAAAATGACAAGAAAAAACAAGTGTTGGCGAGGATACAGAGAAAAAGAAAACCTCATACACTGTTGGTGGGAATGTAAATTGGTACAGCCACTGTGGAAAACAGTATAAAAGGTCCTCCAAAAAATTAAAAATAGAAATACCATGTGATCCAGTAATTCCATCACTGGGTATTTACCCAGAAAGAGATGAAAACACTAACTCAAAAAGATATATGCTTATTGCAATATTATTAACAATAGCCAAGAGAAGTAACCTAAGCATCCATCAATAGATGAATGGATAAGGAAAATGTGGTATATAAACACATGGGAATATTACACAGCCATAAAAAAGGATGAGATCATGCCATATTAGATAACATGAATGAACCTAGAGAGTATTATACTAAATGAAATAAGTCAGACTGAGAAAGACAAATACTATATGATTCTACTTATAAGTGGAATCATTTAAAAAATGAATAAACAAACAAAAAGCAGAATAAAAACTATAAATACAGAGAACAAACTGATGGTGCCAGTGTTGGGGGGGTGGGGGTTGTTGGGCATAACGGGTGAAGGGGAGAGGGAGATCCAAGTCTCCAGTTATGGAATGAGTAAGTCATGGGAATAAAAAGCAAAGCATAGGAATATGGTCAATGATATTGTAATAGTAATGAAATAGGACAGTTGATAACTATACTCATGAACATAGCATAATGTATGAACTTGTTAAATCACTAAGTTGTGCACCTGAAACTAATGTAACATTGTGTGTCAACCATACTCAAATAAAAAAAAAAGAATATATCACAAAAATTTCAAGTCACTTAATAATTAAAATCTTACTAAAAAAATGGTCCGAAGATCTGAACAGGCATTTTTTTCCAAAGAAGACATACAGGTGGCCAAGAGGCACATGAAAAGATGCTCAATACCACTAATCATCAGGGAAAGTAAATCAAAACCACAGTGAGATATCTCACCTCACACCTGTTAAAATGGCTATTATTAAAAAAGACAAATAACAAGTGTTGATCAGGATGTGGAGAAAAGGGAACCCTTGTGCACTGTGGGTGGAAATATACATTGGTGCAGCCATTATAGAAAACAGTAGGGAGGGCTCTCAAAAAATTAACAATAGATCTACCATATGATTCAGCAATTCCCTTTCTGGGTATTTACCTGAAGAAAACAAAAACACTAACTCAAAGATATCCTATGCACCCCTATGTTCACTGCAGCACTATTTACATAGCCAAGATACGGAAACAATCTAAGTATCGATTAATAGATGAATGGATAAAGATACATACAACACACACACACACACGCACACACACACATATATACAATGAAATAATATTCAGCCATAAAAAGGGAATGAAACTTTGGCATTTGCAACAACATAAATAGACCTTGAGGGTATTATGCTATGTGAAATAAGTCAGAGAAAGACAGGTATTGTGTATGATCACTGATATGTGAAATCACAAAAAAAAAAAAAAAAAAATCTTGTAAATACAGAGCACACATTGGTAATTGCCAGCTAAGGGAGTGGGAGTGGGAGAAATGAGTGAAAGGGTCAAAAGGTACAAAGTTCCAGTTATAAAATAAGTAACTCATGGGGATGTAATACATAGCATGCTGACTAGATATAATAATACTGTATTGCATATCTGAAAGTTGCTAAGAGTAAAACAAATGTTCTCATCACAAGAAAGGAAAAAAATTTTTGTAACTATGTAAGGTAATGGATGTTAACTAGACTTATTGTGGTGATCGTGAACAATGTATACAAATATCAAATCATTATGTTGTATAGGTGAAACTAATATGATGCTATATGTCAATTATACCTCAATTAAAAAAATAAAAACAAAACTCTTACATAATAAAGTTAACATTTCTACATAAAACCTTTCTAGACTTACAGAAAGCATATTTAATAAAATTTCAAAAGCTTTCCCCTTGAGATAGAAGAGATAAGAAACCTGTTATCACCACTTCTATTCAACATTATACTGGGGTGCCTGGACCTGGTCAGTGCAAAAGAGGCGAGAAAACAATAATAGGTATAAAATAAAAGGAATGAGTATTTGAAAGAAAGAAATAAAACTGTAAATCTTTCATTATTGGCAGATAATATGATTGTGTTTGTGCAAAATCCAAAAAACTACAAACTACTGAAATTTAACAAAATCTCTAGATACAAAGCCAATATACAAAAATCAATTGCAATCGGGGACACCTGGGTGGCTCAGTCGTTAAGCGTCTGCCTTCAGCTCAGGTCATGATCCCAGCATGGGGATCGGGCCCCCTGCTTGGCAGGAAGCCTGCTTCTCCCTCTCCCACTCCCCCTGCTTGTGTTCCCTCTCTCGCTATATCTCTCTGTCAAATAAATAAATAAAATCTTTTTTAAAAAATCAATTGCAATCGTATATGCTGGCATCAAACAGAAAATGACATTTTTTAAATAGCATATAAAAAACATCAACTACTTGAGAATGAATCTACGGTGTGATGTGTAACACTTATACTCTAAAATTACCAAATATTATTAGGAGAGATATGCCATATTCATGGATTGGAAGATTCAATGTTAAAAAAATAACAAATCCTCCAAAATTGATCTACAGATTCAAGGTAAACTCAGTCAAATCCCCAGCCGGATATTTTTTAAGGAACTTCAGAGTCTGATTCAAATATTCAAAGAATCCACTTGGATTTATGACAAAGGTAACACATAATGAATTAGGGAAAGAATGGGTTTGGGGTGCCTGGGTGGCTCAGTCGATTAAGCTCCTGACTCTTGATTTTGGTTCAGATCATGATTTCAGGGTCATGAGATCAGGCCCTGCATCAGGCTCTGTGCTCAGAGGGGAGTCTACTTGAGATTCTCTCTCTCCCTCTCCTTCTTCCCCTCCCCCTGCTCATGTACATGTGCTAAATAAATAAAATCTTTTTTAAAATTTTTAAAATACATTTTAAAAAAGGAAAAGAATGAGTTTTTAGTCAATGTTACAGGTCAATTGTATACCCACACGTAAAAAATTTGAATCTTCAACCTCTACCTTGTACCATATGCCAGTATCAGTTCCAGATAAATTGAGATCTAAATGTGAAAGATAAAACATTAGGGCTTCTGAAAGAAATCATATACGAGTATTTCTATGACATTTGGATAAGCAAAGATTTCTTAAACAGAATACAAAAAGCACTAACCATAAATGTAATGATAAACTATTTCATATGAAAATTAAGAATGTCTCTTCATCAAACTCATGATTAAGAAGTGAAATGTAAAGCCCCATGGTGGAAGAAGATGTTTGCAATACATCTTACTGACAAAAGATCCAGAACTTCTAAAATCTGTAAGAAAAAGAGAGACAATCCAAAAGAAAAAACGGGCAAGAAACTTGAGAAGGCACTTTGCAAAAAGGATATCTGAAGTGTCAATAAACATATCTAAAAGTGCTCAATTTTTTTAGTTGAAACACAAATTAAAACCACCATGAGATACTACTATTTGCCATTATGGCTAAAAATAAAAATGATAATACCAAGAATTGGAAAGGGTGAGAATCAAATGAAACCTCTTTAGAAAAACTACTGAGCAGGGGCACCTGGCTGGCTCAGCCAGTGGAGCATGCAACTCTTGATCTCGGGGTGTGAGTTCGAGCTCCATGTTGGGTATAGAGAATACTCAAAAATAAAATCTAAAAAACAAAACAAAACAAAAAAACTACTGAGTAGTTTCCACTAAAAACAATTACCACATTCCCCAGGAGTTCCACTCCTCGTTATATACAAAAAGAAACGTGCACCTGTTCCCTATAAGAACACTTATAAAAATGTTCATAGCAGCACTGTTAGCATTGGGCAAAAATTGTGGGCTTTTCATACAACAGAATACTACATAGAACGGAGAATGACCAAAGCACTGTTATATGCAGCAACAGGGATAAATCTCACTAACATAACATTCAGCCAACAAAGACAGACAGAAGTACATCCTCTATAATTATATTAATATAAATTTCAGAACCAGACAAAACTACTGTATGGCTTAGAAGTCAGGGTGGTGGTTACATGTGGGACAACAGTGACCAGAGGAGTCTATGGGTTTCTGGTTAATAGTCTATTTCTTGTTCTAGGTACAACTGCCTTCACTTTGTGGCAATTGATTGAACTATGCATTATGATCTGTGCACTTTTCTGTATGCATGTTATACTTCAATAAAACATTTTTTTTTAATTCTCATAGAAACATTCATTTCTCTTTGCCCCTAACAAATGAAGGATCTCAAGAAGCTCTTGAGCTCACATCTAGCTCAGGTATGAGGCCAACTAAACCACTGCCTATTCATAAATGAGAGATGTCTCAGGCTGCAATTTTCCTAAGGCTAATTTATTTGCAAGATTCGGCTGCCTCAGCCATCAAAAGAAATGAAATCTTGCCATTTGCAATGACGTGGATGGAACTGGAGGGTATTATGCTGAGCGAAATAAGTCAATCAGGGAAAGACATGTATCATATGACCTCACTGATACGAGGAATTCTTAATCTCAGGAAACAAACTGAGGGTTGCTGGAGTGGGGGGTGGGGTGGGAGGGATGGCGTGGCTGGGTGATAGACATTGGGGAGGGTTATGTGCTATGGTGAGCGCTGTGAACTGTGTAAGACTGTTGAATCACAGACCTGTACCTCTGAAACAAATAATACATTATATGTCAAAAAAAAAAAAAAAAAGAAAATAGCAGGAAGGGAAGAATGAAGGGGGGGAAATCGGAGGGGGAGATGAACCATGAGAGACTATGGACTCTGAGAAACAAACTGAGGGTTCAAGAGGGGAAGGGGGTGGGGGGATGGGTTAGCCTGGTGATGGGTATTAAAGAGGGCACGTACTGCATGGAGCACTGGGTGTTATACGCGAAAAATGAATCATGGAACATTACATCTAAAACAAATGATGTAATGTATGGTGATTAATATAACATAATTAAAAAAAAAAAAGATTTGGCTGCCTCACTTAGGAGTATTTTCCCATTCTTGCTGGTCTTTCTCTTATGCCATCCCTTAAAACTGTTTTGTTTTTGCTCTCCGTAATATGGCTCTGAAGCTGATGAGACCAGACTGTTGGATCTCGGAAATTCATTTTCCATTTCTTAATCACAATGGGAGCCATAACACAATTGCAGAAATGCAATTTGCCATCCAAATCTACCAAGAAAACACAAAAATTAATTATTTAGACCCTAACCCATCTGTATTCTTTTAAAAATTTAGCATGGTTTTACTTCGATTCCTGTATTCTCATTTTAAATTTCTGTTGATTTTCATTGTGTAATTTAGTATTTTGGGGGAAAAAAACAAATTTTTACTAATTCCTACTGCAAACTGAAATAACTGTTAGATATTTATCTCTTTATTCTTCATACTCCATTTTCAAGGTCAAAACCAGCATTAACAACTCAACTTCACATTTTATTAAATGTTATGTTGATGTTCCAAATCCCCCATGGCCCCAACTCTAATTCTTCTCCCACTTTTGATTCGTCTATTCCAACAGAACCACAGCAACTCAAATTGCCTCAGAAGAAAGGAGAAAGAATTAGAATTTGTTACTGACTTTTCCAAAGGGCGTGGTAATGAATATATAAAACAATCAGGTGGAAAATAATCACTGGTGCAAAATGAGCAATGCAAATGACTTCCTATTTAGGGTTTTTAAGCTTTCTCTATGATTAAGCTATAGTAAAGAGCAGTGCCTAGCAATTATAATTTCTAATAACAAATCTGGCTTAAGCAATTTATTACTTTCATTGAGCTATCCAGACTTAAGTCTCTATTTTTGACAATACAATTAACCCATAAATGCACATTTCAGTCATCTTCTTTTAAAGACTATGCAATTCTGAAACTAAATTTTGTTATACCGAGATTAAAACTTACATACGGAAAACAAAAACTCATAAGCCACAGTTATAATTTCATTCAGAAAAATATGGAAAAGAGTATTTCTAATTTAAAATAATGCTGAATACCTGGATTAATTCTCTCCCACTACCAAAAAGTTTTTACCAAAAGAAATATGCATACTTGTAATATATTTAGAGCACAGCAAAGGCATTATAAAATCATAAGCAAATAAAAAATACAATGACATGCCAACAACTGTTTTTATTACTGACAACTGAGTAATGAAAAAACCCTTGCAAGTCTGACCGGTCCTTTGGAAATGACAGTGACTCTAAAGTAACATTTTTATTCCTCCACATGTAAGTTATTTCCATGGCAACTCTCCATCTGTTTCCCACTACTTTCACAGGCTTTTTAAAATTAAGCTTACATATGTCAATGTTCCAAGATAATCTCTGTGTTTGCATAAACCATATGCCTCCTTGACAAAGTTGGTTATGCCAGTAACATTAGAGAAATGTTTAAATGTCACGTCTGTTTTGTAAGAAAAAACGGGGGTAAAATGGGAATGAAGTTGGGATGGGAAGGACTATTTCTACAAATTTAGTGGTAATCAATCCTTAAGCCAATGATTATAGACTTCTCTTTAGTATCTAAATCAGAAAGTGACTTAAATTCTAATAAGAAAGAATTCTCCAAGAAATTCTAAAATAAAACCTGAGTTTATACAATACTTAAGGCCTACAGGAAATATACAAGTTTCCCAATATAACTTTATATTAGCAACCTTCATTATATGAACCATATATATGTTATTAAGGATCATGTAAAAGGGCAAGGTATCCCTTTAAAAAGATATAACTTAGGAGGTGGGAACTATAAATCAAACAAATTTGGAACTTCTTCTCTCACTACCAAATCCTTCCCACAACGTTACTAGAAGACTGCTTCAGAAATAATTAGGTCCATGAGAAGCATCCAGAATGACTTAAAAAAAAAAAAAAGTTAAACTTACACCTGAGATTTATTCTTCAATCATACGTGACAGAAACCTCTGGCCACAAGCTCTTGCAGAGAAGAAAAAACAACAGAACTTCTTAACCCTTAACCCCTGAAACTTTGGTCCTAAGAAGGGCAATTACACTAATGGATACATTTCCTACCAAAAAATAATAATTTTAAGGAGACTTTCCTGAAGGTACAACAATGAGTATTAGACATTACTAAATGGATGTTTCCTTTTTTGTTTTTAAGTAGGCTGATCTGTCCTGTGTGTGGTGAATGTGTACGTCCTATGACCTAAAAGAGCAGAGAAGAGTTTCCCTGTCACAATCTCCTCCACCACTGTAATTGGTCCTTGTGCCCCAAATCTCCACTACTTGCTTTCTTCAGCTTCCATCATTGAAATTCCCTGTGGAAATATTCGTATCCGAGAAAGGCAAACCATTACATCTGCACTCGGTTCATTTTTCATTTCCCTAGCAAAGAGCAGTGCTCTGAGAAAATGGGACAAGCATGTTTTCAAAGGGTAGAATGGTAGTCTCTCTACCCGGGCTCTATCTAGGAAGAGCAGACTGGAGGGAGCAACTACAGAGGGCAACTTTTAAAAGTTGGGGCAGGGAGAGGATTGCTATGAGCACATTAATTATCTGGAATAAACACAAACATGAAAGACAAAGGCAAATTTAGCTTATCCCAAGTTTGTTCAGGGCTAGGTTTGCCCTAATGCAGGCCCCTTAATTTCGTTTGGATGTCAAATCCCTTTGAGAATGTAATATAAAGCTACAAACTTCTCCCCCCAAATTTTCCCTTAAACCATGGCTACAATCTATGTTGTGGCATATGTCAGGATTCCTTTTTTATGGTGAATAATATCCCATTGTATATGTGGACATGTAAGTTGTTTCCACCTCTTGGCTACGGAGAATGCTGAAATCAACATCAAAGAGCAAATATCTCTTTGAGATCTGGACTTCAATTCTTTTGAATAAACCATCAGAAGTGGGGTTGCTGGATCATATGGTAGCTCTATTTCTAGTTTTTTTGAGGAATCTCCATACCATTTTCCAAAGCAGCAGACACCATGCTAAGTGAAATAAGCCAGTTACAGAAGGACAAATACTCCATGTTTGCACTACTTCTAGTTCTCCAGAGCAGTGAAACTCCTAGAAACTCAAAGTATGCTGGTAGTTGGCAGAGACTGTGAAGAGGAGGAAATGGGTAGCTGCTGTTCAGTGGGTACAGAGTTTCAGTCATGCAAGATGAAAAAGTTCTAAAGATTTGCTTTCTAATACTGTGCTTACAGTTGACAATATTGTACTGTACACTTAAAAATTTGTTAAGAATGTAGATCTCATGTTATTTTTTACCACAATAAAAAAAAAAAGTTTAAAAGAAAAGAAAAGAAAAAAACCTAGCTACAATTTCATGGAGTTCAAGTCCCTTCTGACACACCAGGTTGAGTCTCTGATCTAGCAGATCCTCAGAACCCAAGGAGGTACCCTGTCCTGTGTTGACTCAGGAAGATTGGCTAACCTGACAAGACCTTAAGATTCCATCTACAACTCAGAATAACTACTGCTTTTCTTAATAAGAAAAAAAAAAAAGGGGGAGCCTATTTGTAATCTTGTCAGTTAACAATCCTCATTCTGAGGCCTGCATTATGAGATAGAAGGTATATCTAACAGCTCTTTAGAATTATTTAAAATGACTGTGATATCAGAAAGAAGTCTTACTTACTGATACGAAAGAAAAGATAAAGTATGAGAGAGGGAGAAAAGAAGGGAAGAAGAGTTAACTCCCTGGAAGCTATGGAAGCTATACTGTCTATGACTAACAGATCTGTATATAGAGAGAATATATATACACACACTATGTAAAATACATGTATAATACAATGGTAGCCCATACTCACTGATTTATACCTATAAACCAGCTAAGTATTTTACATATGTTTCACTTACATCACATAGCTAATACTAGGAATTAGGTATAATTATTCTCATTTTATAAATAAGATAACTGAAGCTCAATGATATTAAATAACCTGATTAACCTCAACCGAAAACAATCTGAAACTGGCGGACAAGTTAGAACAAGCTTTTTTCTGGGGGGTGGGGGTAGTGGTTCCTACATCACCTTGCACAGAACTGGAGAAAGCATAAATATTTAAAAACTCTAGCCTAGAAGTCAAATAAATTCATAGAAGGCTCTTTTACAACTGATTCTATCTTTGCATTGAAATACATGTCAGGATCATGATTTTTTAAGCTGGTCCCATAATGTAAAAGTGTAAAAGTACTGTGAGTCTATTAGCTTTTTGTCCATCGTGGCCAGGCTGATGATCACAACCGAAGTCAAAGTCTGCAAAGTGGCACCAGCAGCCACCTCCTCCTCAGTATACGAGAAGGTACTGAGTACGCTGCAGGGACTCAGTAAATGCCAAATAACAGCTTTAGAGCAGCATTATTCAATCTCTTTTGCAGCTCTTCATTCAGTTATGTGGGAGCACAGTAATTACGGTGACAGGCAGCTTAATCCGTCTGTCATATTTCAGAAGTGTCTAGAATCCATTAGTATCAACCAGAGGACTTCAGAGCATCCTAAATCAAAATATTGCTGGGGAATCCTTGCTCCACTATTTATGAGCTATGTAACTAGATTAACTGTATTTTCTTATTTTCAGCATCCTTGATGCTCCAGTATCTAGGGCCTCACTAAAAGGGAGGAGAATGACCCTCTCAAGACTAGGCAATGCAAGTGTACCTTTCATATGGAAACCAACAAATCCAGAGTCCATACTGGGAATTAACCCCTCTATCTGGCTCTTACACTGCAAGGGGTAGTATTCCTCCACCTTAATCATCTCATGACCAGGTAGAAAAACTAGGCAAAGTCCCTATGTCCCACAGCCCACTGAAATTATTCAAACTACTCAATCCTAAACCTGCTTACCCTGCCTCTCCCATTCCTTCCCAAAGACACAATAAAGGTGCTTTCTTCCTGCTCCTCCTGCCCCCTAATGGGCCCTGGTGCTTCCCCACGTGACCCTCTGTGATATGCTGTGCCTATTTCTAGGAACCTGTGAATAAAAACTTCTTCCTCGTGACATTCATTTCCATGTCTGCACTTCTTACCACAGCTAATTAAAACAAATCCCAGGTACATTTTAAAACTGTGACCTTGGGGCACCTGGGTGGCTCAGTCGTTAAGCGTCTGCCTTGGGCTCAGGTCATGATCCCAGGGTCCTGGGATCAAGCCCCGCATCGGGCTCCCTGCTCAGCGGGAAGCCTGCTTCTCCCTCTCCCACTCCCCCTGCTTGTGTTCCTGTTCTCACTATCTCTCTCTCTGTCAAATAAATAAATAAAATCTTTAAAAAAGAGAGAGAGCGCCTGCCTCTCCATTTAAAAAAATAAATAAAATAAAATAAAACTGTGACCTTGAAGGAATTTCTAAACCTCTCTATAACCCAAATTCCTTGTATACAATGAAATAACATTACCTACCTCAAAAAACTGTTAGGAAATTTAAGTAATTAATACACAGAAAACATTAAGACCAGTACTCAGTAAACAGGGCACATTAAATAGCTGTTAGCTATTATTGTTGTGATTAATGCTAAGTCATAAAAATAACTGATTCTAAAATTAGCATTCTAAAACCAGCATACTTTGCCAACACTGTATTACGTTCAGTTTTGACATTCAAGGATTTAGCATCCATGGATTTAACTGTATGTGAAAAACACTGAAGCTTCATTACATCTTAGTAATGTCTAATTTTGCAAAGGAAAGAATTAAATTAAAGGAACGTGAATATGAATTTAGTGACCGGCCCTAGACAATGGCCCAAAATCTACAGTTCAACACGGCTTCCTACAGTCTGCTCTCTGGAATTAATCTTGTTAAGTAATAAAACTTTCTTTGATTCTCTGTATAAAATGCCCTCCCACTTGCCCTGCACCCTTCCTCAAAAAAACAAAATTGGCTGATGATATAAAACAAGATAAAGTAAATGATTCCAAGAAAAAAGAAAAAGAGAGAGAGAGAGAGATGGTTGAAAGCCAGAGAATGTAAGTTTTGGATAACGGGTGAAATGAATTCAGCAACAGCCAGGATATATGATATAAAGTTCCCCATATGCCCATATACATAAACAAGAAAAAGCAATTCTTTAGACTGTTTCAAGTTTTCCAACCAAGTGCAAAAAATTGCTTATATATGAGAAATCAAACTGTACTAAAAATAAAGGGTCAACTTATAAAATGAAGAGATGCATAAAAAAAAAAAAAAAACAGATGACCCTTAAAATAAACATGATTAGAGGAAAAAAGCCAGAAGCCTCTAAAGGGGGGAAAAAAGAGTTCCGGTGTAGCAACAGAGAACAAGGGCACTAGACTGACCTTTGCTGTGAATAAAGGTGGATTCAAAGTGTTAACAAAGCTTTTTCTCCCAGAATATTAAGTAAGTGTGAGATATAGCATTAACTGAACATGTTGCTATGGAAGCATTTTCTCCAGCGCCAAAGAACACACTGGGTTATACACTGCCACAAATACTCACTGCAAACAAACAAACAAACAAAAAAATCACAATCATGAAAAGAAAATCATAGTGATTTCCAGGTCCACATGTAAGGAGCTTGGAAGTTGTCACTGTGTCCTAACAAGTAAAAAGCTGAACATACTGAAAAATCAGCAACTCTTTTTGGATCAGTTAGAGAGGGGAAGACGCAGTGTAACACTGTATCCTAATGCTGGAGTGACAGACTGGCAAATACAGGGAGTTAAGTCTTACCAGAGCAGAGACTCACCAGCAGAAACCACCGTGGAATCCAGTGCGGGGTAGGAAAACCTGAACTGTAATTGATCAATTCCTGGGGCCCCAGTGTGCACAAGTTAAAAATTTCAGGGGAACCCAGTCACAGGGTGACCCCCACAATGCTCTAAATTTACCTCAGGAGCTTGACCAGATTCCCACAATAAATAGGTGAGAAGAATCTCCTGCTTTTGGCAGAGGGAGGGGAAAAGGAACCATTCTTACATACACAAGAGCCTGCCTTCAGGGGAACTAGTTAACTACAGCCTAAACTCCTGAGGCTGGAACATAACTGACCTGGAAAAGGGAAATATCCAACTCCCAATTTCCACATGAGAGAAGGAAAATACCCAACTCTAGCCTATTCTAACCATTTGGTTCCACCAAGGGGGTGGGGGGCGGGGACTGAGAAACACTTGTTCGGTTCACAATCTAGAGGCAAAGGCGCATTAAAGACTGGGACCTCTTCCTCCCACAGCTTACAACCACATTACTAAAGGCCTATTTACAATAGTTTCTTTTACCTGGTACATCACATCCAGCTAGCAAGAAAAAATTATGAGACATACCAAAAGGCAAAAAACATAATTTGAAGAGACAGAGCAAACGTCATAACCAGACATGGCAGAAATGATGGAATTATCAGACTGGGAATTTAAAACACCTATGATTAATACGCTAAGGGTTCTAATGTATAAACAGTATGCAAGAACAGACCAGCAACATTAAGAGATGGAACTCCTAAGGAAGAACCTAAAAGAAATGCTAGAGATAAAAAGAAAAAAAAAGAAAACTAGTATAGTTCTTAGAAATTTGGGTCTACATAAAGAGCACTGAAGAAGGAATAAGTGAAAGTAAAATAAAATAAAAACCCTGAGATCATGACATGGGCCAAAACCACATGGGCCAAAAGAGTCAGGCACTTAACTGACTGAGCCATCCAGGTGCCCTTATGTAGGGTTTATATATAAGTGAAATGAATGACAGTAATGATATAAAGGATGAGAAGAAGGAATTAGTATTCTTTTGTTATTGTAAGGTACTCACGCTACATTTCAAGTGGTATAATGTTATTTGAAAGTGGACTTTGATTAGTTGTAAATGTACATTGCAAGCCTTAGGGAACCACTTAAAAAGGTTAAAAATAAAAAGCATAACTGATGTGCTTAAAAAGAAAGAAAATGGAATTATATGAAATGCTCAATTAAAATCACAAAAAAACTGGGGCACCTGGGTGGCTCATGCAGTTAAACATTCAACTCTTGGTTTCAGCTCATGTCATGATCTCATGGGTGGTGAGATCAAGCCCCACATCAGGCTCCAAGCTCAGCAGGGAGTCTGCTTGAAGATTTTCCCGCTCTGTCCCTACCCCCAACTCATACACTCTTGCTCTTTTTTTCTTTCTAAAATAAATAAATAGATTTTAAAAAAAATAAAATTACAAAAATAAAACAGAAAAAGAGTAGAGGACAAATAAGAGCAACACATAGAAAACAGTAACAAATATGGCAGATATTAATCCAATATATCAATAATTACTTTGAGTGTCAATGGTCTATATACACCAATTAAAAGACAGAGATTGTGAGAATGGATCAAAAAATATGAACCAACTGGGGTGTCCAACCGGCTCAGCAGGTAGAGCATGCAACTCAATCTCAGGATCATGAGTTCAAATCCCATGTTGGGTGTAGAGTTTACTTTAAAAAATAAAAATTAAGTAAAATTTTTTAAAAATATATGATCCAACTATATGTTATCTACAAGAAACCCACTTGAAATATAAGGACATATATATATTAAAAGTAAGCTGATGGAGAAAAATATATCATGTTAATACTAATCAAAAGAAAGCAGGAGTAGGTATATTAATTTCAGACAGAACAGACTTCAAAGTAAGGACAGTTATCAAGGATAAATAAGGGCATTACTTAATGAGTGGGTCAATTCTCCAAGAAGACTTAACAATTCTTAATGTGTATGCACCTAACAACAGAGCATCAAATTTGTGAGGCAAAAAGTGATAGAACAGCAAGGACAATTACATGAATCCACTATCATAGTTGGAGACTTAAAGACTCCTCTCTTAGAAATGGAGAGAACCAGCATGCAGAAAATCATTAAGGACATAGTTGAATTCAACAATACCATCAAACAAGTAAATATAATTGACACCTACAGAATACTTCATCTAACATCAGAATAAACATTTTTCTCAAGTTTACAAGGAAGAGAAATCATACAATGTCTGCTCTTAGATCTCAGCAAAATTGAACTAGGAATCACTAACAGGTATAGCTGGAAAATGTCAAGATACATGGAGATTATACAATACAACACACTTCCAAATAACACAGGATCAAAAAAGAAAACTCAAGAGAAATCTTTAAGTATTTTGAAGTAAATGAAAAATGAAAACACAACTTACCAAATTTGTGGGATGCAGCAAAAGCAGGCTTAGAGGGATATTTATAGCACTGAATGCATACATTAGAAAAGAAGATCTAAAATCAATCATCTCAGTTTCCACCTAAGAAACTAGAAAGAGAAGAGATGACTAATCCAAAGTAAGCATAAGAAAAAAATAATCAGAGCAGAAATCAATGAAATTGAAAACAGACCAATAATCAACACCACCAAAAGCTGGTTCTTTGAATGCATCAATAAAATTGATAAGCCTCTAGCCAGGCTAATTCAGAGAGAGAGAGAGAGGGAGGACACAAATTATTAATATCAGAAGTTAAAAAGGGGACATTCCCTACAGATCGCATTAAAATTAAGAAGATAAAAAGAAATATTATGAAGAACTCTGCACACATATTTGATAACCTAGATGAAATGGACCTATTTCTTGTAAGTAACAACCTACAAAACTGACACACAAAAAATAGACTATCTGGATAGGCCTGTATCTATTAAAGAAACTGAATCAATAATTAATAACCTTCCAAAACAGAAAGCACCAAGCACAGATGGTTTGTTTGATGAATTCTACCAACCATTTAAGGAACAAATTATATCAATCCTCTACAACTCTTTCATATAGAAGCAAAGGGAATACTTCATAACTCATCTGATGAGGCTAGCATTACCAGAAAAGCCATCACAAGAAAACTAAAGACCAATATTTCTCATGAACAAAGCTTTAAATATCCTTACTAGAATACTAACAAATCAAATCCAAAAATATTTTAAAAGAACTGTATGTCATGACCTAGTGGGATTACCTCAGGTATGGTTCAACATTTAAAAAATCAACTAATATAATCAATTGCATCAACAAGCTAAAAAAGAAAAATCACATGAACATATAAATAGATGTAGAAAAAGTATGTGACAATAGCCAGCATACATTCACAATAAAAACTCAGCAAATCAGGAATAGAGGTTAATTTCCTCAATTTGATTAAGAATTGCACAACACACTTCCAAATAACACAGGGTCAAAAAAGAAAACTCAAGAGAAATCTTTAAGTATTTTGATGTAAATGAAAAATGAAAACACAACTTACCAAATTTGTGGGATGCAGCAAAAGCAAAGGGAATACTTCAAAAAACCTATAGCCAGCATCATACTTAATGGTGAGAAACTCAAAGCTTTCCCACTAAGATCAGGGACAAGGCAAGGATGTCCCCTCTCAAATGCCTTTTCAACATCATACTAGAAGTCCTTACTAACTCAGTAAGGTAAGAAAAAGAAATAAAGGTATATGGACTGGGAAGGAAGACATAAATTTGTCTTTGTTCACAGGTGACATGATCTATGTAGAAAATCCAGAAGAGTCAAAAAAATAATTTAAAAACTTCTGGGACCTATTAAGCAATTTTAGCAAGGCTGCAGATTACAAGATTAATATATAAAAGTCAATTGCTTTCCTATATAGCAACAATGAAAAAGTGGAATGTGAAATTAAAAACAATACACCATTCACATTAGCACCAAGAAAAAGAAATACTTAGGTATAAATCTCAGAAAACAGGGGTGCCTGCGTGGCTCAGTCAGTTAAGCATCGACTCTTGATTTCAGCTCAGGTCATGATCTCAGGGTCATGGGATCAAGCCCCAAGTTAGGCTGCGCGCTCAGTGGGGAGTCTGCTTCTCTCCTTCTCCCTCTCTCTACCCCTCCCCCTGCTCGCTCATGCTCTCTCTAATAAATTTTTTTTTTTTTAAATCTCAGGGGCACCTGGGTGGCACAGTTGGTTAAGCCTCCAACTCTTGGTTTCGGCTCAGGTCATGATCTCAGGGTCAGTGAGATCACTCCCTGCTCAGCAGGGAGCCTGCTTGTCTCCCTCTCTCTCTGCCCCTCCCCCAACTCGTGTGTGCTCGCACTCTCTAAAATAAATAAATCTTTTTAAAAATCTCAGAAAACATGTATAAGATCTATATGAGAAAACTACAAAATTCTGATGAATAAAATCAAAGAAAACTAAAGAAATGCAGAGAGATTCCATGTTCATGGACAGGGAAAATCAATATTGTCAAGATGTCATTTCTTCCCAACTTCAGTTATAGATCCAATGCAATCCCAATCAAAATCTCTGCAAGTTATTTTATAGATATTTACAAACTATTCCAAAGTTTATACGGAGAGGCAAAAGACTAAGAACAGCCAACACAATAATACTGAAGAAGAACAAAGTTGGAGGACTGAGGCTACCTGATTTTAAGACTTAAAGTTACAGTAATCATGACAGTGTTGTATTGGTAAAAGAAAAGAAATAGACCAATGGAACAGAATTGAGGGCCCAGAAAATGATCTTCAGAAATAGCGTCAACTCATCTTTGTCAGAGGAGTAAAGGCTGTACAGTAGAGAAAAGACAGTCTCTTCAACAAATGGTACTGGAACAACAGGACATCCACAAACAGAAAAGGTCAATCCAGACACAGACCTTCTACCTCTCACAAAAATTAACTCAAAGTGGATCACATATCTAAGTGTAAAATGCAAAACTATCAAACTTCTAGAATATAGCAGAAAATTTAGATGACCTTGGGTATGGTGATGTCATTTTAGATACAACACCAAACATACAAAACCAAAGATGTCTTTTAGATACAATGCCAATTCTAATAAGCTGGACTTCATTAAAATTAAAACTTCTGTTCTATGAAAGACACTGTCAAGAGAAAAAAAGACAAGCCACAGACTGGGAGAAACTATTTGTAAAACATACATCTGATAAAGAACTCTTATCCAGTAAAATATACAAAGAACTCTTAAAATTCAACAAGAAAAAAACTGGTTAAAAAATGGGCTAAAGACCTTACCAGAGAAAATATACAGATTACAAGTAGGCATATGAAAAGAATGCTCCAGGGATAAAGCCATCATAGGCCAGGTCTCCCAAACACAACAAATTGGATCAATAAAACAATTACTTAAACTGCAAGTAAAAAATTTCACATCAATTTAAAACTGCCCTCATCTTTCTGTTAAGTTTTTGTTTTTCAAAATTCCAAGAAACTATTTTGATGAGCAATTCCTGAAAAAAATTATTTTTCAACAAATCTAGAAGTTAATATTGTGTGCACTAAAGGAAATGCCCAGAGAAAAGATGGACAGAAGGAGCCTAAACCACGTGAAAACCAGTATTGCCAAATTCTGCCTCTTGCTAGAGAAAGCTCCTCTTAGTTTCATGCCACCCAAACCATGACTTAGTATTTCAAAACAAGTGTGTTGTGGTCAGTTCCAGGACAGGAAAAGGGAACTACTGAATATAGAGCAGACAAGAAGATCAAAGCATCCCCAAGTCCCTTTTTGCCCCATTTAATTATTTATTCATTCATTTAACAAATTCTTATTGATGATGTACCTGACAGAAGAACTCTGTGCAGTAAACTTGTGTTGGTTCCAAACTTTGAGAGTTCCCCAGGTGAAATTTGAAATCGGTCCCTGTACATAGAGAGCAAGGAGAGCCTGAACAGAGGCAGGCCACTCCAGGCTGGTAGGTGACAGATTTAATAAGCAAGCGAACTTATACAGCTTGTCTGGGCGGCTGCACCTGCCCACCATAATCTTAACAGTTTATAAACAGAGGCCTTAGCTGGGTTCAGTCATGTATACCATCCAGGTGGTCTCAAAAACCCCTTACTTTCTCAAGGCCATGCCCCTGAAATGGCTACTGTGGGAAAAGTGGGCAGAAGATACATTCCAAGGGCAGCGGAGGGGCTAAGGAACCTCTGATTGCCTCAGTCCAGCTCTTGAGTCAACTAACAGTCAACGTCCTCTCAATGACCTCCTCCAACAACTGGGCATGTAATAAGACTGAAAAAAAGAGTCCACATTCTCAAGGTTACTTAAGGTTCCATGAGGCTAAAAACTAAGTGGTGAGTACAAGGCTTTTCCTAAGTGATTTGGGTGGAGGAGGGGAGTCAGAGGTTTTTCTGGAAGAGCAACATTAATCAGGTATCTGAGGAATAAAGTTTTCACTCAGTGATTGCTAGAAAAAAACCCATGAACTTTGACTTGAATAAAGGTATACCCAGGCAAAAATGTCGGGTGTAGAAACAGTGCTATGTTAACCTCTACAAGAAACATACACACACACACACACAAACTGCATTTCCAAATTTAGTCAACTAGGGACACTGAGTCAGGTCACTTAAAACAGGCACAAAGTTTAATCATTCCAAGGAGTTGAGTATTGTGCCTCTTATCTACTAATCTAAAATTAAATTTCCCATTTAGCTTTGACATAAGGACTATTTATAGACTTTAAAAAAAAAAAAGAAGAAGAAGAAGAAAACTAAAAAGCTTAAACCCTGGGCGTATTTCCTAAACCAAAAGCAATGAGAAGAAAGCGACATCTAACGGTTCAAAACATCTCCAGTTGCTCTTCAAAACTCAAGGGACTAGAAAGACAGACTTTGACATAAACCATCAGACAAAGACAGCCTCAAAAGTCATCCTAAAAAGTCAAAAATGTCATCCGACCATCTGGGAAACAAGCTCAATGCATTCAATCTCATGTCGTGCTGAGCTGTGGAAAGTTTAACCAAAAGGCATTCCAATGATTAACCATAAACAGCTTAAATGCTTTTCAATTTCTTGTAGGATTTTTTCCTCTTGTGAAAAAATAATAACACTTACGTAGTGCAAACATGTACCAGATCCTCTTCTAAGTGCCTCGTATATATTGTCATTTAAAGACCGTTTTTACACAATCCACATTTATACACATGAATAAACCGTAAGTTCTGCTAGAACCTTTAAGGTCAAAGTAGGAATAAACTAGTGTTGTGCAAAGACAAAAATATTAAATGGATTTAATTACTTCTTAGAACAGAACCTCAAAGGAACTTGAGACGTCAAAGTTTTTATTTTGGTCCTCAGGAGTTGCTGAAAAATCTATCCCATGAGAAAAAATGCAGCATTTTTACTTATTTTTACTTATTCCTAATTCTTTCTGTCCTGCTCTTTGCTTCCTTATCTTGCTCATCTGTGGAAAGTATTTTTTTCCCTAACTTCTTTTATTCCACCATTGAATTTTACCAGTACTTATGGGCTTATAAGGTATAATCCCAAATAGTTTATCTTTCTAAATATCATTCCTCCAATTTGAGAAAGAGTCACCAAGTGAATGGTGGTACCCGGCTTAAGCCTGGTAGGTCAAAAAGCCAGGCCAACACAAGAGGGGGTACATGAGCACAATATATATTTCTTCTTTAGAAAAATGTCTTCGTACAAAACGAGATTATGAGTATTGTTCTATGTTGCCTACTGAAGATTTTTTAAATATTATGTGTTAATCACCTTAAGTAGGTAAATATCAACCAATAAATATAAACTCTTCCTAAATCCAAATGTCCTTTTATTGCTCATGAAATGGTAGAAATCATGTTTGTTCTCACCTACAGTTTTATCAGTCAATGAATTACATGTGGTCTCTTGCCTATACAGAAATTTAGCCTGAAGAGCCTCAGGATGTGACCTCATTACAGGACATTTTTGGCAATAACCATTCCTTTGCAACTAATATAAAAAGATGTTAATTTATCTCTTAAGGATTCATAATTTGTTCTGAAGCATCTCTTGTTGTTACACAGACCATCTTCACACTTGTAGACTAGACAGGTAGAAGTGGGGTTGACTGGTCTCCTTGTTTTGGAATGCATCTTTGCTATATGTGGAAGCTTTTTCTCTCTTTTGCAGTGGTCAGAACAGAAAAGATTACCAAAATGCAATTCTTTGCTTACATTCTTCCAATCAAGAAAAGATTCTTTCAGGAACCAAAATTCTGCATGCCTAATTTGTCTTTCCTTAAAAACTAATATTTTATGCATAAGGCATTTTGCACAGAATACATGAAGATTATCCACTAACCAACCTGGTAACGCCCAGCTCCTTCCAAATCTCTTAAGAAGTGGGTGATTTTGTAGTCCTCAGAACAAAAGCAGCACACATTTTAGACACAGAGTTCAGAAAAAAATTCAATACGTCCCCTGATATATAAAGCTCTGACCTATATTATTTATCAGTGACTTCCAAGAGCACGAGCAGTGTTATTTTTTCATTATTTCTTTCAGAGGAAGAACCGGAAAAGAAAAAAAAATCTAGCTTTTCTTCTTTTCTTTTTTTTTTTTTTTTCAGTGAGCTCTATACCCAGTGTGGGGCTTGAATGCACAAACCTGAAATCAAGAGTTGCATGCTCCACTGACTGAGCCAGCCTTGTGACCCTATAGGTTTTCTTACTACACTGATAAAGAAGAAATGTTTCAGTGAAGCTTCTGGCTCTGGAAAAAATGACATGTTCCACAAAAAAAATTCAATGATGAACCCCACAAAATTTCCCTTCCCCTTAATCCCCAAATTTCTTCATAATTCCAGACCCCAGGATATACATCTCTCAATTTCTTCCCAGACAAGGTCCTTTTCAACCTTCCTCAGGAAATTCCGTCTCTCAGACTTTACTCCTAGCACGGTTCAGGATCTAAAATACTGCCTTGGGGGTACCTGGGTAGCTCAGTCAGTTAAGCATCCAACTCTTGATCTCAGCTCAGGTCTTGATCTCAGGGTTGTGAGTTCAAGCCCCATATTGGGCTCCACATGAGCCTACTAAATAAATAAATGAATGAATGAATGCATGAATGAATAAATAAGACTGCCTTGCATATATTAACCCCTCAATAAATAGTTTTGGACTGTTTCTTGAGCTAATTATAAGCACCGTTTTAAGTTTCTTCCCAAATTCTTTCACAGTCTCTGGCCACAGTCGGCCTGTAAAATGCAGTCATTCCAATTTCACAGTTATATTTCTGGAGGCATGGAGGAAAGCAATACCGTTTAAGCAAACTAACAACTGAGCCAGGTCTTGCGTCAGGGAAAAGGGGAATCAGAGTGATTAAGACAATTTCCTCCAAGACACGATATAGTGAGGTGTAAAGACAATAAACAAATTTAGAGGCTTAACCAATATGAATGTATTACTTGCAGTTCTAAACGGAGGTCAGAAGTTCAAATGGGATCTCACTGAACTAAAATCAAGGTGTTGGCAGGGTTGCACCCTTTTGGAGGAGAATGAATCCATTTCTTTGACTTTTCCAATTTCTAAGGGTCACCAAGCATTCCTTGGTTTATGGCCCCTTTCTTCCATCTTCAAAACTATCAAGAGTAAGTTGAGTCTTTCTCACATCAAATCATTCCAACGTCCTTTTCTGCTTCCCTCTTGCACTCTAAATGATCATTTTGATTACAATGTACCCACCTGGATAATCCTGGACAACCTCCTTATTCTAAGATCCTTTAGCTGATTAGCATTCTTAATTCTATCTACAATAATTCTATCTACATCTGACCTATAAATTTGCATATTCAAAGGTTCCTGGGATGAAGACATGGACATCTCTGGAGGGGCCACTATTCCGCCTACCACACAAAACTATAAGAAAACCTGTCCTTTGTTCCAGAAGGGGATATAATCTCTATCTTCCAAGGCTATTAGCTATACAAACACCCTTAAAAAGATAGTCCAGAGCAAAGAGCAGTCAGAGCCTTCCTTCACAAGACATAGAGAAATCTGAATAACTCATGAAAAAGTGTCTCCCAAAACGCATCCCCACTGGGTACCCTTATATATTTGCATAGGAAACAGGAGTAAAGATTTTTAATTGCTTTAAATTATATGTTTTCTCTAATACTGTTTTACAGATGTGAAAACCAAAGCCTCTGATGACCAGGCAAGTTACTGCTTTTGTTTTGTTTTTTTTCTTAATATGATACAGACAGAAATCTGGATCACAAGACTATATTCGTTTATGTGGGTTAAAATGGCTAGATAATTCCATATACCTGTGGAAGGAGAAATTATAACTAGATCTTCTTAGCAGAATTTTCCTAGTTTAATCAAGGACTAAGTATATAATCAACCTTCATCAACTTGAAGCGATCAACGAACACTTATAGGAAACAAAGCAGTTTAAATAACCCCACAAATTTGGTTTGGTGGCTAGCTTTGCGGGGAGGGGTTTTGATATTTCATTCCAGTGCTAAAGAATTTTCTATGTTAGGAAGTTCTTCATACTTAACTTTAAATCTTGCTATTTGCAGCTTTAACCCATCTCCTCTTAAACTGTCCTCAGGGATCTCTCTTTCACATGATCCTCTGTGCCTTCCAGAAGGACCAAAAATAAAAGACTCTCATGATACTCTTCCCTGATAAATTATACTGAAAGAAATTTGCCCTGTTCCTACAAGCAAATCCATAAAGAAGATTCTTTGGTAAATTCTAGTTTTCTAGTGAAGATAAGTTGTCTATGCAAAGTCATTCTCACTGAAGGAAAATGAAAGGTGTTGATCACCTTTGGAGAAATATTTGCATTTTATATTTTATTTATATAATAGAAAGTTAAATTAGAAGTTCTAACTTAAGTACCAAGATAAAAATAAATGAAAAAAGTGGTATGATACCATATGCAAAATTTACAAAGGAATAAGCCAAAAATCTGCTACGTGACTCCTGAAATTCTTTATGAACATTAAGATCATAAAAGTTCAGAAAATGGGGTGCCTGGCTGGCTCTGTCAGTAGATCATGCAACTCTTGATCTCAGAGTCATGAGTTCAAGCCTCATGTTGGGCCTAGAGCTTACTTAAAAAAAAAAAAAAAAGTCAGTTAGATATTGGTGAGATTTTATGAAGATTTCTATGGAGGTAGCTGTTGCTCCTCTGTGAATCCCCATCTTCAATGTCCCATTGAGTTTGGGGGGAAGGCTGACCCTCACCTCATGGTCAGAGATAGCTTCAAGAAGAGTACTCTGGGAATAAATAATCCCAGGATTTGGCAACAGGGCAAAGAAGAGCTTGCTGCTATGTTGGAATCAGCCTTCATTTTCAGAATTTAGGCAAAGAACATTTCCATATGTGAGCCTAGAGCCACCATACATAGTGTGCAGGTTATGTGCTATCAAGAGCACCTCATAGGGCGCCTGGGTGGCTCGGTTGGTTAAGCGACTGCCTTCGGCTCCGGTCATGATCCTGGAGTCCCGGGATCGAGTCCCGCGTCGGGCTCCCTGCTCGGCGGGGAGCCTGCTTCTCCCTCTGACCCTCCCCCCTCTCATGCTCTCTCTCTCTCTCTCTCACTCTCTCAAATAAATGAATAAATAGGGCGCCTGGGTGGCTCAGTCGGTTAAGCGACTGCCTTCGGCTCAGGTCATGATCCTGGAGTCCCGGGATCGAGTCCCGCATCGGGCTCCCTGCTCGGCGGGGAGTCTGCTTCTCCCTCTGACCCTCCCCCCTCTCATGTGCTCTCTCTCATTCTCTCTGTCTCAAATAAATAAATAAAATCTTTAAAAAAAAAAAAAAAGAGCACCTCATATACATATATATATGGTTAACTGGACATAATTTAAAAAAAAGAGTATATCATCTATTGATTGGGTGGAGGGGGGAGGTGCTAGGAGGAATTCATTTATATGGTAGTACAGGAATATTTATTTTCTGGCACAGGGCAGTAGAGGGCCTTGTTCTAACAAAACTGGTATACATGGCCACCATTTCCCAACAGGTAGAAACAAAGTGTCTTGGGAAATGTGCACTTCTTTCTAATCAACACAAAAGCACCACATGGGCGAGCAATGGCACTATGTGGGTTCTGTATGTATGTGAGAGCACCAGCACAGGGATTCAATATGGCTACCTGCAGAGGTTCATGAGACCTCAGTAAACAGAAGCCACAGGTGGACCACCAAACTGCAAGAGTCAGCAGAGGGCATGAGGAAGAGCATTCAACTGGAACAAGAGAACTACAGATGAGGAACCCCCAACCATGAGGCAAAATGGGTGTTGACAGAACAAAAGAAAGCATCCCAGGTGAGAAAGAGTTTATTTTGAATATTGGCAAATCCCTTTCTATAAGATGTCAATCACAAACCTCCTTTCCTCTTCCCTCATCTCTTTTCCCTCCTTCCTGTTTCAACTGCCAGGGTCAGGAACACTGGTTGGCAACATGGGAAGGGCAAAGGAATGTGCTGGGAAGTCCTAGAGGAATGCTAGTCCTTAAACTTTCCTCTTATAGCTTCAGGCCTCCTACTTAACTGACTTCTGCATGATCCCAAAATCTATTTCACACACAGAAATCACAAGTTATAACGTCCCTTCCATCTCTAAAATTTGGTACGTTTTGACATTATTTTTATGGGTTTATCTTTGCTAGCATTTAGAAAAATCATGAATCAGGACAAATTAAAACCTCAGAAGAAAAAGTAAGAAGCAATTAAGCCTAAAAGAGCAAAGACCAAAGAGTAAATAGGAATAAAGCAGGATACACAGAAACAGATTGAAGCAGACAAAGGAGGCAGATTTCCAAATAGGATAACCAAGTATTTTTTAAGTTAATTGAGATCTCATGATAAAGTCAATGAAAGCAAGATGACTGACAGGTGGACTGAAGTCACCACTTCCAGCATCTATCTAACACCCCTGAGGTGATCCTAACTGTTGTGCCTTTCTGGAATGTGTATAATGAAAGATCAAGCTGTCAGGTGACAAAGTTAGGAAGCCAAGGAAACTGCTGGGACAGGAGACCTGAAAAAGAAGACAGATCAGGAAGACAGACCCAGGATGGACACTGAATCCAAAGGTCAGAGTGAAGCCACGGGCCTAAATTAACACAAGCCAGGAAAACAAGCAGAAACCAGAGGTCTGACAAATTCGCTAAATCCAAACCAGGCCAGCCACCAAGATATTTGAGAGAAACAGGTCACTTTAAAAAACCAAATAGGAAGCAGTCTTCCAAGGAGGGCACTCTTGTCCTGGAGGTAAACGAAGATTTTAGAATGGGTACAAGGTCACAGATAGTTTTAAATGAATCAGTTTGCAGGTCCTCTACTCATAGATACTTTTCCTTTAACTGGGCTAAGAGCGCACTCTTCTCCTCAAAGTCACTTTTCTCCCTGTTTACAAAAGAAAAGTCTACCCCTCACCCATCTCAAACCTTAAAATGGTCCATAACCAAAAAGAATTCATTAATTCCTTTAATCAAAACCTCAGAAACAGTTTCACATACATACTCCTCAAAAAAGATGCACTTCCCGTCTATTTTCATTTTTTTAAAAAAATCAAATATTTTAATTATCATTTTGAGCAGCTGCTGACCATTAATAATCATAGTGATAATTCGATGCCACAGAACTATTTTAACATAATAACCAGGGTCACAGAAAAACATGTAATTTTTAACTTCAATTTACATATTTTTTGTTACTATCGCCATTAAATATACTAAGGTGAACCTATCAGTGAGGCTTCTCAAGAGAAAGAGGACCAACAGGAGATAGAATAAAGAACTGGCTAGTGATTGTGGAGGCTGGCCAGTTTGAAATCTGTTTAGGGGTCATGCAAGCAAAATCTGAAAACAGGTTCTTGGGCAATAATGTGTAGCTGTTTAAATTAAGGACTCAGATTATACGCAGTGTGAATTTAGGACAATTACTTAAATGGAGTTCCTTGGCCTGGGGGTTGTTGTTGTTTAAATATGTTATATTAAGCACTTACTTCATCCAGTTTAGGACAAGATTAACTGAGATAATATTTGCAAACCACTCAGCATAGGTCCTGACACACAGTAACTCTTCAACAAATGCTATTATTATCATGTTGCAGGTATTATTTGCAGACCATAACCCACCAAGACCTGTAATGCAGGAGGAGCTCCCAAAATCTGGCTTGTCCTGACAGACTCACCCTTCTCTAATCCTCCTTTCAGGTCAATCCCCAGGGTTCTGTGGGTAGGCACAAAAACACTGATCCTTAATCCCAACCTCAGCTCATAACGGACAGCATCTCCAATTAGCCTCTAAGAAAGTGCCCTAGCACTGGAACCCCCACATTCCTTAAGCACACATTAGACATTAGCTCTCTCTCTTCAACTGGACGTGTATCCCAGCCAAGCCTCTTCCTAATGGTTGCTCTGGTTCCTTAAGGGATCTCTAATGAGCCTGGATCTCAGTGTTCCTTTGCTGATCTACTCAATTATGAGATAGCTTTCACAGTTTAAAAACAATTTTTTTCCAGCTCAAATGATTTTGTTTGTGTAGAGGAGCTATTAATGCTTTCAAGTAGCATGGGGTTAAAAAAAATCACTGTTTCAACTATAATCCTTGCAGACTGACTGGGCATGCCTACTTTGCTGATTCCTTTGGAGGGTTTTCCTGACCCTCCCGCGTGCTGTTCTCTTCCAAACTCTCCTGCTTCTTAGCCAAAATGCAGTTCTCTGAATGTCCTAAAGCTGCTTCTCCCCCACCGGCCAAATTATCTCTCCTAACCCTTCTACCTGTAAAAGTCAGAAATTATTGAATTATCCAACTATTTTCCACAATTTTGCCTATTCATCCTAATGGTCACTTTTAATCATATTACATTATTTCTCCAAATTTAAACCTTTGCATTTTGTCAACTTGAGCCTAGGAAATCGGCTTCTTCAAAGAAGGAAAACACAAAAAAGGAAAACATACTACCCTGTCAGCATAATTTTGATACGATCAAAGATTTCTTTCAATTTCATCTTCACAAAATATGGATTTTCCAGTTCAACCTTGCTCATTCTCCATTTAAATTAAAAAATCATTTTAAAAAAAATCATTTAAGTAATAATGGACTTTGAAGACACTTCAGAGAAAGAGAACAAAGAAGAAAAAAAATACCATATTTCCATCACCCAAAGAAACACCGTCAACATTTTTGGATCTTTTCTCCAAGCCAAAAAAAAAAAAAAAAAAAAAGTCCTCCTTTCCCACTACACATAGACACACACACACACACACACACACACACACACTTGTATTTTAAAGGTGGGAAGAAAAAAAACAGATACAAAGTGATTTTCTGACTTTAAATCTTTTGCAGACATTTGTGCTAATTTCCCAAAAACCTTCATTTCCTTATGTCACCCTAGAACACGAGGTTTCTGAGGAGCAGGCTGAGTTGATCTGACCAGACCACTGCCCGTGAAATTTCCAATCTTAGTTCCCTTGCTTTTGCAAACAAGACAGGCTTCCTACCGCTTCTGTCCTTTAGATGGCAGCATGATCTCTTAAACACTTTACTGCCTTTTTCCCAAGTCGTACAGTTCTCTCAATCAAAAGGAATTTTAAGGTTGAATTATCTGAGGGAGTGCTGAGGAGTAGGAGGAGTTGAAAGGGGTGAGAAGAGTCACTGAGGGTGAACATGTGGAAAATGGAGAACCAGAAGTTGTCTGCAGATTCACAGAATCTTCCAGCTACCACTGGAAGTAGCCAAGGACAGTGGACATGAGGGTGGTCATCACCACAAGAGTTTGAACAACAAAACGTGTCCATTCGTTCACTCATTCCTTCAGTTCGTATTTACAGACTTCCTACTGTGTGTCAGAAAAGTAGGGCAGCAGCCAGAACTTGACAGGAGCGCTGTCTCCTAGCAGGGTGCAGTGGACACTGGAACAGAGGCGAATAAAACATCATTCTATACCACTTGTTCTGCCCTCACTGATCTTCTGTATATTCTAGTGTAGGAGACAGATGAGTAAAAAGCAAACAAGTATACACTGTAAATTTAGGTAGTGATAAGGACTCTGAGGAACAACAAAACAGACAAAGGAGTTAGAACGAGTATAAGGAGTGGCCACTTCACACAGGATTGTTGAGGAACGTTTCTCTCAGGAGGTGATATTTGAGCAAAGACCCAATGAAGCAAGAGAAGGGGGGAGTTACTCAAATACCTGGGGGAAAAGAAGGCTAAAGCTCTGACAGCTCTGACAGTCTTGATTTGTTCGAGGAAAAGGTGGAAGCCAGCGTGACTGGAATAGGGTAAGCAAACCAAGGAGCAACCAGAGAGACGAGGCCTTCTAGGGCCTTAGAGGCCATGAAAAAGGTGCTGGGATTTATCATAAAGGTTAAGGAAAGCCTTTTGGAGGGTTTTGAACAGAGGAGTAATAAGGTCTAATTTCAGTTTTAAATCCAGATCACTGCAGCTGCTGTACAGAGCATATGCTGGGTTTGGGGTGAGGAGAGGCAAGAGTGGAAGCAGAGGGGCACCTGGGTGGCTCAGTTGGTTAAGCATCTGCCTTTGGCTCAGGTCATGGTCCCAGGGTCCTGAGATCAAGCCCCGCATCAGGCTCCCTGCTCAGCGAGAAGCCTGCTTCTCCCTCTCCCTCTGCCCCTGCTTGTGTTCCTGCTCTTGCTATCTCTCTCTCTCTCTGTCAAATAAATAAGTAAAATCTTAAAAAAAGAGTGGAAGCAGAGGTCAGTCAGGTGGCTGCTGCAAAGCCAGTGGAGGGATGAGGGTGGCCTGCAGTGGAGGAGGATCGGAGAGCAGAAGACTGAGGGGTGTTTGTTTGCTGGGAGGGTTAGGAAGGGCCAATAGTTCTGTTTGGGGCAGTTGGATTTGAGTTTCTATTAGTCATTCTATTACAGATGTCAAATAGGCAAATGGATACACAAATCTAAAGCTCAAGGGAAAGGTCAGAACAGGAGAAAACTTGCAAAGTCCTATGTATTTATAACACTGATAACCAATCAACTGAATAAGATCACCTAGACGCAAATGCAGGCCTAAGCCCTGGGGCCTGCCAACCTTTAGAGGGGCCAGCAAACTAAAAAGAAAACCACAGTGCCTAGGTGTTCCAGAAGTTGGTGTTTCAATAAGAAGTGGTGAACTTCGTCAAAAGCTTCTGAGAATTCAAGTAAATGAGTATGAAGAACTGACCGCTGGATTGAGCAAGGTGAGAGTCACTGCTGATGCTGGCAAGTGCACTCTGGGCAGAACATGGGGAAAGGACTGGCTGGAGCCAAAGAGAGAACACGGGGGGAGGACACTGAGCACAGACATCCTGCTGAGCGTTGCTGTAAAGAGGAACAGGAAGATGGGGTTCTAGGAAAAGCTTAAGGGGGATGGGAGGCACTTCGGCACATTTATGTGCTGACAGAAATGATGGGAGAGAGAGGAGGAAACGATGATGGGGAGAAGTAGGGAGAAGAGCTGCAGGAGCAGGAACCAAGTGAGCAGGAAAGCCATTGCACAAGTGAAGGAAAGGCCCTCAGAGAGCAGCAGGAACAGCTCCTCCAGAAAGGGGAGCACAGCCGACCAGAGGCTGGGCCCTGCATGGATGTGGTGACGAGAAGATGAGGCGGCTCCCTTCAGACTGTTTCCATGTTGTCAATGAAACAAGAAGCCAGCTCCTCTGTCATGAGTGAGGAGACGTAAGGAGTGTTGAGGGTTTAATGAAAAAGGAGAAAGTGTTGAATGGGGATGGTGAATTCATTAGGGAGAATACAATAGGATTTCTGGAAAGCTCCAGAGGCTTCCTTGAGGTTTGAAGTCACAAATTAAAAAATGGTACCTGTCAGCACATGTATGGACTTTTTTCCTTTAGCCACATCCTGGAGAGCAAGATGGATGGGGAGCCCCCTTAGTTCTCCCCAGGCCTCTTCTATCACTCCTCTGGCTTCTTCACTGTTTCAACTTTCTCCCCCTCCCCCACCCAGTAGCAAAAGGGCCAAAATGTAGTGTTTTATTTCTCTTTCTCTGTCACTTTCTTTTATATCTCTGCACTTCCTTCTCTATGATCTCATTCACTCCTGGACTTCAGCCACCTTCTCCCAAATCTGAATCCCAATGTCTACCTTGTCTCCAGACTGAAATGTTTGTCTTCTGAGCATCTCTATCTGGATTTTCCTCTTTAGATGATGTTCTGTTTCATTTACTATCATTCACACAATCTCCAAGACAACAGACGTTAGAATTATCTTCAATACCTTTCTCTTTTTTTTTTTAAGATTTTATTTATTTGAAAGAGAGAGCACAAGCAGGGGGAGTGGCAGAGGGAGAGGGAGAAGCAGGCTTCCCACTGAGCAGGGAGCCCGATGCGGGGCTCGATCCCAGGACCCTGGGATCATGACCTGAGCCAAAAGCAGATGCTTAATGACAGAGCCACCAGGCGCCTCAATACCCTTCTCTTCTTAATTTTCTTTGTTCCTCCATATGTGAGCAGCTGCCAAGAAGTTCTCTCAATTCTGCTCCCACACTGTCTTTCACAGTTAACTTCAGAATGACTACCTTCATTTATGCTCTTGTTTCTCCTTAAATCTACTATTTCCTATAGTTAATTATTTTCTTTAAGAAGGATCTGATATTAGTCCCTGTTCCAAAACTCTATGTTGAGAGCAAAGTGTTCCTCCATCTCTCATCTCCCCTTCCAGTCACCTGGGAGGCACATGTCCCTAATAGAGCTACAAGGTGAAGAAAGATCGCCTGCCGCATATCAGACTTTATGTGAGCAAGAAGTAAACACACTTTGTTACACCACTAGGATTTAGGATTCACCTACTGAAGCAGCTGGCGTGAATTATGTCAATGCTCTATCTTTGTTTACATGCTAAACTCCTTTTTTCTTTTCCCATCTATGATTTCTGGCTAATGAGATCGTCTCATCTTTAAAGGTAGTATTTCCCAAACTTGGTAGGTAGACTGCCTGCTCCATGATGAAACTGTACTTAAGGAGAAGAGGAAAATGACAATGTAATGAGATCCCATAAAAGCAAATAGGATGAATTTAAAGCACTCTCCTTGGACAGGGATAAATACTTTCATCTTTAAGTGCCTTCTTTTATAAAATAATGGCGACATTAGATGACAGAAGGGGTTCCCCCCCTCATTATCTAGCAAAATAAAGTCTGGTATCTGTATTTTGCTTCCAATGTTGTTTTCTAAATGTTATCACTTTGTAATATTCCCAAGTCTGGCAACCATTGCTTTAAAAAGCATAACTCAACTGGCACCTTGGCCAGGAAGCTTTCCATTATCTGCCCAGACCCAAAGTGACCTCTGATGTTGTTTATTTTGCTTTGAGCCCTTGACCTTTGAGTATATTTCTCTCTCCTGGAGACAAAATTCCTTCAGCCAAGTGATTCGTTCCTCTTATCCATACCAAGAAACTCAGAAAAATATATTCTTATACAAATAAGAAGACTGAGATCTAGAGAAATTAAATTACCTGTAAATTATAATCTCTAACATTTACTGAGCACTTACTATGTGCTGGACATTCCTGTAAGCATTTCACACATATTTACTCATTTTGCCCTCACAACCAGCCTGTCAGGTAGGGGACTACTATCACCATACCCATTTTGCAGAGAGATTCTGCAACCTGCCCAAGGTCACACAGGTAGTAGGAAATAGTCACTCTAAAGTGGGAATCCCAGTAGCCTGGCTCCAGAGCCCATGAAGTTAACACTACAGGTGAAAAGGAAGAGGACTTTTGAAAATACAAACCAGGTCTCCTAGTTCTTAGCTGGCACTCTTTTCTAGAAGGCCATGGTCGCAAAATCACTTTGTCCTCAATGTATTTTTTAAAGTATTTATAATTTCAAATCTACTTATCAAAAGATTCAATCCCTTTTATAATGTCCAATCAGTATTTAGGTATAATTATCTCAGATTTCCCACCCCATATTCTAATTGTCTACATACATCTGCTTAGCTATAAGGTCTTGCTATTTCTGTCTGAATTTCTCTTCCACCTGTCCCCTAGAAAGAAAGAGAGAAAATTAAATTAAGTCACTGAACATTGTTCAGGCAACGGTGACAGAAATTCAGTAAGGTAGGAAATGAGCCAATAACATCAAGCATCCTTTCATTAAGATTTTCAATACCTCTTTGGTCCATCTTAAATAAAACTGACTTCATCTGAGAGCCCCAGATTTTAAATGTGGTGAGTACCCCTACAGATTGAATCCTTTGGATGGCAGGTATGCCATTTCACACTTCAAAAAATCTGAAGAGAATTCTGTACTGGAAACATGAGGAAAATATCAGTGGTACCAAAAAAATCAAGGACAGAGTGTCTGTCTTGTCAAAGAGGCCCATGCGATTTTATTTTAAGGGGTTTTCATATTTTATTTGGCTGAGAAACCCCTCCTAGAAATCACAGAAAAATTTTATCTTTGGACAGCCCCAGTAGGACATCATTTTCCTAAATAATGATCACAGTGCTAATATATATCAAAAATATATGTTATTGGAAGAAAAAATTAACAAAAGGTTATGGAAGTCCTAATTTACACACCTTCTCAATGTCAGTGTGGGAAATACCCTTATTCCCCCATTATCAGTGACAATCCCAAGATGAAGGCTCTTATCACAACAGAAAGTTCCCCCTACACTCTGCCAACAGACTTCTGTTAAAAACCCTGCTCCAAGTTCTTCTTCCAAGGACTCATTTGGCAGCACCAATGACTTGGCCCAGGGACAGCAGGAGATGCCTCAGACTTCTGTTCTCCATCCAGGAGTAAAACCCTGACAACTGAGCCCATAACCTTAAGAGTGAAGTCAGTCTCTATTGAGAACTTTTAGCTCTGTTCATTTATCAGCTGCCCCTGAATGCCAGAGACTCACATGGAATTTGAGACCTAGGGTCTCCTCCCATAGGACACATCACTTCTCTGAAAAACTCCCCTTGCCCCCAACTACAGATGATCCAAAAGCATTCATAATTTGCAGAGAGGATGACAGACTTCATCACAACCCAAGCAGCCTTCCTGCATCTCAATAAGACTGTTGAACATCTCATAAGAAATATGTCCTTATACTGCCTAGGGAGTTAGGGCAGGCCATCACATATTTTTACGGAAAGAGAAAATATTATATTGCCATGATGCGACATTCCACCAACACATAAAAGTGTTGCTAATTCTTAAGAGGTCTTTTTATTTTGTTTAAAGTCATAATCTACGTTGATGTTAACCTAGCATGAAGCAACAATTTCTGGAAATATACAGAGAAACTCCTAGAAATACACACATACAGGGGCACCTGAGTAGCTCAGTCAGTTAAGCCTCCAACTCTAGATTTCGGCTCAGGTGATGATCTCAGAGAGATTCTCTCTCTCCCTCTCCCTTAGCCCCTCCCCCTGCATGCACTAACTCTCAAAAAAAAAAAAAAAAAGGAAAATACACACACACAGTATCCCACACACACAGTAAATACAACTGTATTTACTAAAATCAGATAACTCATCATTTTTCAAGTCATCAGAAAGCATTTACAAAATTCAACTATATAGTTTGAGATTTTTCATATGTTCATGAGATACTTCTGTAATTTAAAAAAAATACAATAAAAATACATATAAAAAATTCAACCATATAGTCAGTGAAAAGGAAAACCTCATAAAGTACAAAATTCAACAAATAATCCAGGCCACAGTTGTTGACCATAATACAATAAAAGTAGAAATTTAAAGTATAAACAAAAAAGACTTGTCAATTGAAAAGGATTCACACAACTTCCAGGTGATGAAAATGTTTTTAACTACAACTTCAGAAAAGGTTTTTGGTATGTGTTTTTGAGGTTAAAGCCTACATTTCTGATGTAAACTTTTTAATGTCAACATTACTTACTATTTACATAAAAGTATCACTATGCCTAGCCATAGACCTTCCCAGGGTTTAATTATTTCTGCTAAGATTAGTTTGGTTTCCTTAGAGATCTCTAACAGCTGACCCTTTAGAAAAGCCTGTGGGGGACATATTATTGCAGACCTTGGGTACATCCAGGATGAGCTTAAAATATAAAATCAGACCCTGGGGTAAGTTCTATTACAAACTGATGACCTCTTTAAAGTGTGTGTTTAAAAGACGATGAATCCCCAAGTAACTTCATACTAACTCAAACCAGTTCTCCCAAATGGCATTTAAGATTAAAAAAATTGCAGACTTGCCTTTAACTTACTCTAATTTCCCTAAAGCATGTTCTTCTAAGAGCCAAGAAACTCATTTAGGCTGTTAATTAAATCTGTCCCCCAAAGACGAAACAAAGAACATGAAATTACAGTTCTAAATATACTTCTGACATACTGCCCAAACACCTATAATATTTTAACATTTGTAAAAGACATATCTACACAGAATTTAAAAAAAAAAAAAAAAGTATTTCTTATTCTTACTCTGAACAGGCCTCCAGAATTAAACATACGACCCTTAGAGGAACCATGACACGCCAAAAAAAGAAGGGAAGAAAACTGCATGATTTAAGAGTCAAATAAAATTATTCCATGGGCACTTAAAAACTCAGGCATTTTCAAGAGGCAAAGAGATTATTTTCTATAAAGGGAAACATATGTTATCCATACAAATCTTTTCATTAAACCCCAAAGTCTCATCTATTGGCTGGTTATAAAAATTCTACATATGGAAAGTCACTTTAAAACCACTGAACTTGAAATTCAATGTATGTGCATATAGACATTGCACATAATTTCCTGGGTGTATAACTTTTAAGCAGCATGTAAAATATCTCTGTGAGTCTTGCTCTGTTTTACTTTTTTCAGTGTTAAATGATACTGAGTTTCAGAGTAACAGTTTCATGCCTGGGTTTATACTTGAACAAGATTTCTTATTTTCTCTGGCCACACACAGAGGAAATTAAATTTGGCCCTAAGAGTCTACACATGAAGCACTAGATGCTTTATTTACCTCTCAAAGAAACTGCACCACCAAAAAGTTAATCATTTGTCCATCCCTCTGTATCAATTGAGAAATTGGGTCCCTTAATGATGTGGTAGAGGGAAAAGACCCACAGGACTTGAAATCAAGTAGCTCCACCACTTAGCAAGCAGCTCTGTGATTTAAGACTCCTAATGATATCAAATGATACCTCATCTGTACTGAATGAGAGTAAAGATTTCATCCCTGTCTACCCTACAGGTCTGTTGTAGGAGAAGGTATGAGAAAATGAATGTGCAGCCCTCAGCAAGCACAGGATCTCTGTTAGGCACTGGGGAAGCAGTGATAAGTCAGACATGGGCCCTACCTTGTAGGTTTGTAAAGAGCATCACACAGGAAGGGCATCATCATCGACCATTTGCCCCCAGTACAAGGGTAATGCTCCTCCCCCAACGAGAGTCGGACTCTGACTCAGTTTGGATCACTGGATCTGAAAGGCTTTTCTCCAGAATTCCTCAGGGCTCACTGCCTCATCCCCACCCTCACCCCATCAGGTCTCCACTTGGACAAGCACCTTCTCAGAAAAGCCGTCTGTGACAATTGGTTAATTGTGAATTTAATAAATTTATATAAATTGTTTACATAAGCTTAATAATTTAAATAATTGCTTTGTTAATTATTTTTGTAACTGTAGACTTAGGGGTTTTGATCTATGTTTTCACAATGGAATTCTACTGTTTTAATTTAGTACATGTTTAAGATACTGTAATTTTTATTTTTTTTACTTTTTATTGTGGAGATTTTCAAACAAACCTAGAGCAAAAGATTACTAAATCCCTACATACTTGTCACCCTGCATCAACACTCAACACATGGGCTTCTTGTTCCAGCTATAACTCCTTCCTGATGCCCCCTACCCAATTCTGGATTATTTTATTTGGATTATTTTAAAGCAAATCTCAAGACTTTCTTCCATCATAACACCTCAGTATACTTCATCATAATATGTCTGTATACATCTCCAAATGATAAAGCCTCTTTTTTTAAAAAACAAAAATCGTAATTACAGCATCACACCTAAACCTGACATTTTATTTAAAATTACAAATTCTGGGGCACCTGGGTGGCTGTCGGTTAAGTGTCCAACTCTTGATTTAGGCTCAGGTCATGATCTCAGGGTTGTGGGGTCAAGCCCTGAGTCCAGCTCAGCATGGAGTCTGCTTAAGATTCTCTCCCTCTGCCCCTCCCCCCACCCAGCTCACACTCTCTCTCCAAAAAAAAAAAAAAGAATTTAAATTACAAATCCCCCAGCACTTTCTTTCCCTACATTTTCTCTATTGCCTCAATTGCTATCTGACTTATATATTGTGCCTACTCATTCATTGTCTCATCCACTAGAGCGTAAGCTCCCTGAAAGCAGGTATTTTTGTCTGTTTGGCTCACTACTGTATTCCTAGTATCTAGAATTGTGCCAAACATTGAAGGCACTCAATAATTTGTTTCTGAATAAAAGAATCCATTGAAGTCATAAGAACAGACTGGATTCAGGGGCGCCAGGGTGGCTCAGTCGGTTAAGTGTCCAACTCTTGAGTTCAAGCCCCACCCTGAGCTCCATGCTGAGCATGGAGCCTACTTTAAAAAAAAAAAAAAAAACTGTATTCATATGATAAACTTAGGGCAAAACCCTATCCTAGCCTTAAATGTCAGCTAAGCTTTTAATCAGAGCAAAATAGCAGATTATTCAAATTTGTTCTTTCCAAGAAAACCTGAAGTCCTGTATTCCTATATAATTGCTCAAGGGTGTACTCAGATAACAAGACAGAATGTTAAAGGAAACAAAAAGAGACCTAAGAATTATTATCACCTCAGGGCACCTGGGTGGCTCAGTCGGTTAAGCGGCTGCCTTCAGCTCAGGTCATGATCCTGGGGTCCTGGGATTGAGTCCCGCATCGGGCTCTCTGCTTAGTGGGGAGTCTGCTTCTTCCTCTGCCCCTCCCCCTCACACTCGTTCATTCATTCTCTCTCTCAAATAAAAAATCTTTTAAAATAGAAAATAGGAATTATAGGGGCGCCTGGGTGGCTCAGTTGTTGAGCGTCTGCCTTCGGCTCAGGTCAGGATCCCAGGGTCCTGGGATCGAGCCCCGCATCGGGCTCCCTGCTCCGCTGGAAGCCTGCTTCTCCCTCTCCCGCTCCCCCTGCTTGTGTTCTTGCTCTCACTATCTCTCTCTGTGTCAAATAAATAAAATCTTCAAAAAAAAAAAAAAAGACATAAAAAAAAAGAAAGTAGGAATTATAATAAAACATACCTCACATAATCAATGAAAGGGTTAAATTACAGAACCTATGTAAAGTATTCAGTTCAATTTCTGGCATTTTGTAGCCCTCAATGCCACAGAGCAATTAAGAGCAATCTGTGAAGTCAGACTGCCTGGGCTGGAATCCCAGTAATGCCATTCACTCTAATCTTGGGCAAGTTATTGAACTCCTCTGTACCTCTATTTCCTCATCTATAAAATAGGGATAATATTAGTACCTACCTCATAGAGTTACAACAGTTAAGAGCGTTACTCCATATAAGGGGCTTAGAACAGTACCTAACACATTATAAATTCTCAATAAATGTTAACTATTTTTTAATTGTAACTATCTATGTTATTCCTCCCTTTTCCCAACATATTTCCGAGCCAGCTATCCATATCCCACACACCCAGATGTTATACACTTAACAGAAAATTAAAATTAACATTTCCACAGAGATCCCAAGAAATAACAATCATTAAACTTCAAAGAAATGTGCCAGCTGATCATGTCCAAAATTTCAAATGCAAAGTCTCAAGGGTAAGAGCCAGCTTGAAACATGTCAGGCCTGGAGAGAGAAGCTATCCCGTCACAGAAAGTCCAAAACGGCATCTAGAGCGTGGGGGAGGATGAAGAGTAACAGAAGAACCTGCCCTAGCTTCCCCTTTAGACACCACGGGTTCCCTCCCACCTGCTCCAGATGAGGCTACAGTGGAGAAAGGAGCCCACAGGAGACCCTGGTTATAGGGTAGATAAAGAAGAGTCGTACTGAATGAAGACCGAAATGTTAATTAATACACTGAGCTGGACACTTGTAAATACAGAATTGGGACTGTGTGTGTGCAATCTAAAACAGGGGAGTCAAGTCACTAGGAGAAGCAGACAAGTCATGCGCCTGCCAGGGTTCTCATCCAGACGTGAGGGTATTTTATTCCACTAAATACATTATACAGGGTCAGGAAGAGACAAACATAAATTGTAATTTGTTGACATCTTACATATTTTGCTCATGCAACATACAAACTGTCTTCAGGTAGCAATTGCCTCCTGTGTCCTAACTCCCCCCGCTTCCAGCTTAGAAACACCCCAGTGACACTCACCCTATCTCCACACTCTCAACCGCCCATCTCCACCTAACCCCAGCAGATCTTAGACTCACCTTGGGTCATGTCCACCATAAAGCTCTAGCCACCCGAACCTCCCCACTGTCCCAGCACAGGTGAGATGCGCACACACCCCACTGTCTTTTGCACATAACCATCCCTCTGCTTGCAATGTCCTTCCCCCTCCTCTGCACCTGGTGAACACCTGCAAGACAACATCAACAGTGGCATCACCCTAGTAGACACTTTCCCAATCTTCTTTAGATATATTCACCCCTGCCTCCCAGTGGCACACTGTATGTGCCCCCATTATACACTTTTTATACAGCACTGAGTGGTGTAATGACTTCACTGGGCTGAAGGATCCATTGGGGCAAGGTCGTCCTTATCCAGGTAGGCTCACTAACTAGCACTGAAAGACTCAATCTGTGTTTACCGAATTCAAACAGGCATTTTGTTTTATTCATAATGTTTATGCAGTTCTTTTCATAATCTTTCCAGTCTATTCTCCCTTTAAAATTTCATATGATATAAATCAAATATTTCCAAGTACAGTAACATAACAATTGACTTCTAGATGAAACACAAAGTCTCCTAAAAATACGAAGGTCTTTTACAAGAGGTAGCAAGCAGTCAAGAGTTCCAGTTCAGAAGACTATACCATCCATCTGTTTTCTCATGGCTGGGGCGGAGCTCCACCAATAAGGAGCTCTTGCCAACAAGGGTGTGACACGATGGTCCTTCCCATTTGGAAGGCAGCACATACTTCCCCCTCCTCTCAGGGCTCTGTCCAGACGCAAGAAAGCAGATTGCTTTAGATACAGAAAATTTTCTCCGGCTCGTGCTGGGGCTCCCTGCACAGACTTCCCTTTCATCTGCCTTCAGAGCATTTTCTTGTCTGGCCTTTAAAACCCCTGGAGATACTTCATAGGACTCAACAGACACAGGCAAGGTCGGCACATTCCAACTTGACTGAAGGAAGAGAACAGATGATGTGCACATTTTTCAAGGCCACATGTACCTTTTCTCTGCATTAGGGGCTACCAACAAGGGCAAGTTGAGCCTTTACTAAAAGTGGAGGGCTTCCGTAAGTTCTGCTGATAGTCAACTGATCAACTCCTACTTTGAAAGGAACTCAAGACACTGCTACCTGCATTCTATTTACACTGACTTTATCCTTGTAAGCAAAAATAATATTCACTAAGGACAGTTGTACTGGAGAAACAAATATCATTTCAAGGGAATATTCAATATAACTAAGCAATTTCTATATCCTCAGCATGACTTACAACATTTTACATTTTCTGCTGATAGTTAAGTAACTAAATCCACTCCTTTCCCATGTCTACTATCTTATTATGCAAGTGGTATCTGATAGGGCACTGACCGCCCTATAGCCAGAAAGTCGGGGCTGGGAGGTGACAGGAAGCAGAAGCTGGAGGAAGGGGACCGCGCAGCCACAGACACTGTTGGTTGCTTGCGGCGGTAAGGACTCAGTAAATCTTTTCTGAATCTATGTTCTACCTGCAACTTGAAGAATATGGTAGTGAGTGATCTTAATTATTACAGAATACTAAAGCCCAGGAGATGCACTGTTGTCAGCTACCTCAAAATACTGCGTAAATGACTGTAAACATACGCTGGAAAATAATTACTAGGACATCATTTATTGGCCCACATACCACCCCCAGGGCCGTATGCCAGGGTTTTGGACACTGATGGCCATTTTCAAGGCCCTGATTATGTAGTCAAACTTACCAGAAGTTGTAGCATGACTAAATGGCATGGCCCCTTCGGCTTAGTTATCAAAAGCAGCGCTACAGTCTCCTGGTTTAAGCCAGTATTCAGAAATACTAATTTTTTTTCTCTGCACTTCCCAAGACTCAAGAGGGCTGCAGGAAGAAGGGAGAAGAGAGACTTCTGACCTGACACAGTTAGCTGGTTTTCTACTCCACTGAGTAGAACACAGTTTCCACAAAGCACCCTCATGCTGGTAAGAAGGGGTAAGTGTGAGGGTGTTATCCACATGGCCCATACTAGGACTAGCAGTGACACATCACTAGTTAAGGCATGCTTGTGACACATCATACAAAGACGTCAGTCCTTCTCTCTAGAGAAGTTCACTTCAAATACCCTAACTACATCTCCCATGAAAGCTACGGCAGCCAGAAGAACATAAGTAAACTGAACCTAAGATTCAAATTTCCTTTCTTTCTCCAAAGGCACAAAGTCTATCACTGGAGTTATGAATTCAGTACAGTGAGGGTGGACATCAGTTTTGCTTCACCTCTAAAGGAAATTCTCAGCAAGGTGATTTCAATTACAAATTCCACCGGGCAGCGAACTTCTTAAGGAGTTTTTCTGAACCTTACTAATGGAACTGCCATTTCTCTTGCTGCCAGCCATTTTCTCCCTTACTCCTAATAATCTCTCATTACCCCTGTGTAACTATGGCCACTTCAGAACAGCTTCTCCATAGCACCAAGTAACACATAAACTCCGCCCCCACACGCCCACCTCCAGGGCAAAGCCCCACTCTCCCTTCACTTAGGAACTCCCCTTCCAGAGCAGATGCCTTCCATTATGGCTGGCACAGGCAAGGACAAGTAATGCCTTATAAGATGTTTTCAATATTGCATTAATGTATGCTAAGGGAAATAAGTCAGAGAAAGACAAATACCGTGTGATCTCACTCACATGTGGAATTTAAGAAACAAAACAAATGAACATAGGGGAAGGGAAGGAAAAATAAAATAAGATAAAAATAGGGAGGCAAACTATACAAGACTCTTAACTACAGGAAACAAACTGGGGGTTGCTGAAGGCGGGGTACGTGGGGGATGAGGAAACTGGGTGATGGGCACTTGATTAATGAGCACTCGGTGCTATATGCAACTGATGGATTACTAAATTCTACCCCTAAAACTAAAAGAACCTTTATCCAGAAAAAAAGGTTTCCTAAACTAGAATTCAGGAATGAATCAGAAGATAATAAATCTAGTGATCAGCCCCGGAAGAAATGCCTCAAAAGCACAGAGGAACGCCAGTTGCTTAAATAAGCAACACTATTGGCGTGTGCTGGCTTTTAGATTGTTTTTGTTTTTAAAAAACATTTTGTCGGTAATTTTAACATCATTACAAAGAGTCTGTGACCACTCTGATCTGTAAGTTTTTGATGATTACTACATTTTGATTTCCTTAATAAACCATTTCTTTTGGGGTACCTGGGTGGCTCAGTTGGTTAAGCGTCTGCCTTCGGCTCAGGTCATGATCCCAGGGGCCTCGGACCGAGCCCCGCATCGGGCTCCCTGCTCAGTGGGAAGACTGCTTCTCCTTCTCCCACTCCCTCTGCCTGCCGCTCCCTCTGCTTGTGTGCTCTCTGTGTCAAATAAATAAACAAAATCTTTTAAAAATATACAAAAAAAATTTCTTTTAATCTTCTTCTTAAGAAAGAAAGAAAAAGAGATGGGAAGAAGGAAAGGAGCAAAAGGGAGGGAGAAGGGAAGGAAGGAAGGAAGAAAGCATCAATAACAAAAAGACATTCTTCCCACTTCTTGGATTTCAAAACTACAATTTGGAGTGATAGGAACTATAGAAAGGAAATAGAGTATGTATGAACTCATAAGCTGAAACTTTAATGTGGTTTGGATGTGTGCATTAATCCATTTTTAGAAAATACTACTACCCATTAATTATGGCCCAACCATGAGTTTAGGTGTATGGTACTTAAGAACAGTACTCCATGAACATGAGTGGTAATAAGAATTCTATCCTAAAATGCTGACTGGCACAACGAAAAAGTAGATTACATGCTATTAAGAAGGCACCTAACAGTATATCATGTAAGATGGCAACTGTATTAAAGAAAAAGTAGGGAAAAAAAGATTCCTTAGTATTCTTTAATTTGGAACAGTTCCACAATCTTTCTTTGTCCTTCCTGACCTTCATGTTTTTTAAGAATACAAGCCAGTTATTATATAGAATGTGTCTCAATGAAGGTTTGTGTGATGTTTGGTAATCATGATATTTCTTCATAATTAAATCTGGGTTATGCATTTCTTACAGAAATAAAACAGAGGTGATGTCGGTTCTTCTCAGGACATCATATCAGGAGGCACAGAATACTATTTGTCCAATATTGGTAAGGTTAACTTTGATCAAGAGGACACTTCCCAGGTTTCTCCACTTTGCCCTCGTACTTAGTAATTTTTAAAAACATACTTTGAGACTATGCGAACAGCCAATGCCTCATCAAACTTTCATCATTAGTTTTAGCATGCAATGATGATTTTTGCCTCACCCGATTATTACAATGATGGTTGCCATCCTCCTTTATTTATTACTTGGCAAATTATTATGAGGAATTTCCTTCTTTCCCATTTATTTGTATCAACATGACTCACAAAGTTTTATCTTATTTAATAAATTACACCTGTTGTTTTCATTATTTATTTTGATGCTAAAATCGTCCCAGTTTTGACTAATAGGAGTCACTCGAGCTGGATTCCAAGTCTTTCTGACATGTTTCCATCATTGTTTTAGCATTTCCTTACTTTCAGGCACATGATATTCCAGAAGCAAACAACCTAAAGGAACTGGATTATTAGAAATATAAAACCTGGGGTACCTGGGTGGCTCAGTCAGTTAAGCAGCTGCCTTCAGCTCAGGTCATGATCCCAGGGTCCTGGGACTGAGCCCTGCATCCAGTCGGGCTCCGTGCTCAACGGGGAGTCTACTTCTCCCTCTCCCTCTGCCCCACCCTCGCTTGCACACACACGCTCTCTCACTCTCTCTCAAATAAATAAATAAAATCTTTAAAATATATATATACATTCCCACCAACAGTGTAGGAGGGTTCCCCTTTCTCTGCTGGTGCAGCCACTCTGGAAAACAGTATGGAGGTTCCTCAAAAAGTTGAAAATAGAGCTGCCCTACGACCCAGCAATTGCACTACTGGGTATTTACCCCAAAGATACAAATGTAGGGATTCAAAGGGGTACGTGCACCCCAATGTTTATAGCAGCAATGTCCACAATAGCCAAACTGTGGAAAGAGCCAAGATGTCCATCAACAGATGAATGGATAAAGAAGATGTGGTGTGTGTGTGTGTGTGTGTGTATATATATATGTGTGTATATATATACGTGTACACACACACACACACACACACACAATGGAATATTATGCAGCCATCAAAAGGAATGAAATCTTGCCATTTGCAACGACGTGGATGGAACTGGAGGGTATTATGCTGAGCGGAATAAGTCAATCAGAGAAAGACATGTATCATATGATCTCACTGATATGAGGAATTCTTAATCTCAGGAAACAAACTGAGGGTTCCTGGAGTGGTGGGGGGTGGGAGGGATGGGGCGGCTGGGTGACAGACACTGGGGAGGGTATGTGCTATGGTGAGCGCTGTGAATTGTGTAAGACCAATGAATCACAGACCTGTACCTCTGAAACAAATAATACATTATATGTTAAAAAAAAAAAAAAAGATAGTAGGAAGGGAAAAATGAAGGGGGGGAAATCGGAGGGGGAGACGAACCATGAGAGACGAGGGACTCTGAAAAACAAACTGAGAGTTCCAGAGGGGAAGGGGGTGGGGGGATGGGTATTAAAGGTATTAAAAGGGTATTAAAGAGGGCACGTACTGAATGGAGCACTGGGTGTTATACGCAAACAATGAATCATGGAACACTACATCAAAAACTAATGATGTAATGTATGGTGATTAACATAATAAAATTTTTAAAATGTAAAAAAATAATAAAGTAATTTTTAAAAATTTTAAATGAAAAAAAAATATATATATATAACCTACTGAGACCGAATCATAAAGAAACAAAATCTGAACAAACCAATTGCTAGTAAGGAGATTGAATCAGTGATCAAAAACCTCCCAAAAAATCAAAAGTCCAGGACCAGATGGCTTCACTGGTAAATTCTACCAAACACTAAAAGAATTGATACCAATCCTTCTCAAACTCTCACAAAAAAAACAGAGGACAAGGGAACACTTCCAAACTCATTTTATGAAGCCATAGTATCCTAAAAGCAAAACCAGACAAGAACACCACAAGGTAATTATAGGACAATATTCCTGATGAACATATAGATGCAACAACATATTAGCAAACCAAATTCAACAATACATTAAAAGGATCACACACTGTGATCAAGTGGGATTTATTCCAGGGATGCAAGGATAGTTCAACATCTGCAAATCGATCTGATACAGCACACTAACAAAATGAAAGATAACAATCATATGATCATCTCAATACATGCAGAAGAAACATTTGAGAAAATTCAATCTCCATTTATGATAAAAACTCTCAACAAAGTAGGTACACAGAGAATGCATTTCACCATAATAAAGGCCATATGTGACAAGCCCACAGCTAATATCATACTCAATGGTGGAAAGCTGAAACTTTTCCTTCTAAGATCAGGAACAAGACAAGGATGTTCACTCTCACCACTTTTACTTACCAAAGTATTAAAAATTCTAGCCAGAACAATCAAGAAAAAGAAATAAAAGACATCCAAATCAGAAAAGGTGTAAAACTCACTATTTGTAGAAAACCCTAAATCCCCCACTAAAAAACTGTTAGAACAAAAAATCCAGTAAAGTTGCAAGTACACAATCATATATGAAAATCTGTTCCATTTCTATACCCTAATAACGATCAAAAAGAGAAATTAAGAAAACAATCCCATTTAAAATTGCATAAAAAAGAATACCTAGGAATAAATTTAACCAAGAAGGTGAAAAACCTGTATGCTGAAAACTGTAAGACTTTGATGAAAGAAACTGAAGACACAAATCAATAAAAAGACATTCTGTACTCACAGACTAAAAGAATATTGTAGTATTGGGGCACCTGGGTGGCTCAGTTGGTTGAGCATCCAGCTTTCGATTTTAGCTCAAGCCATGATCTCAGAGTCATGGGATCAAGCCCCATGTGAGACTCCATGCTAAGCGTGGAGCCTGCTTAGGATTCTCTCTCTCCCTCTCCCTCTGCCCCATTCATGCTCTCTATCCCTCAAAAAAAATATTAATATTATTTAATTAGTATTGGACTGATTAGTTCAATTAGTATGGACATACTACTCAAAGCAATCTACAGATTCAATGCAATTCCTATCAAAATTCTAATGGTATTTTTCACAGAAATAGAACAAACAATCCTAAAATTTGTGTAGAACACAAAAGGCCCCCAATAGCCAAGCAATCTTGAGAAAGAACAAAACTGGAGGCATCACACTTCCTGGTTTCAAACTATATTACAAAGCTATAGAAATCAAAATAGTATAGTAACAGACACACAGATTCATAAAACAAAACAGAGAGCCCAAGAATAAACCCACATATTTATATGGTCAATTAATTTATGACAAAGAAACTAAGAATATACAATGGGGAAAAGACAGTCTCTTCAATAAATGGTGTTTGAAAAACTGGACAGCCACATGAGAAAGAAAGCAACTGGACCACTATCTTACACCATACACAAGAATTAACTAAAAAGATCAAAGACTTAAACATAAGACCGGAATTCATATAACTCCTAGACGAAAACATAAGCAGTAAGCTCCTTGACATCATTCTCGACAACGATTTTTTGGAATTAACACCAAAACCAAAGGCTACAAAAGCAAAAATAAGTGAGATAACATCAAACTCAAAAGCTTCTGCAGAACAAAGGAAACCATTAAGAAAATGAAAAGGCAACCTACAAATGGCAGAAATTATTTGCAAAATCATATATCTGGTAAGGATATATAGATAAGGATATATTTGGATACATATCCAAAATATATAAAGAACTCACACATCTCAACACCATACAAACAAACCAATTAAAAAATGGGCAGAGGATCTGAACATTTTTTCAAAGAAGATACACAGATGGCCAACAGATACATGAAAAAGTGCTCAATGTCACTCATCATCAGGGAAATGCAAATCAAAACTACAACAAGATATCAACTGACACCTACTAAAACTGCTATTATCAAAAAGATAAGAAATATAAAGTTTTAGTGAGAATGTGGAGGAAAAAGGAACCCTTGTGCATTGCTGAGGAGAATGTAAATTGGTACAGCCGCTGTGGAAAACAGTATGGAGGTTCCCCAAAAAGTAAAAATACAAATACCATACAATCCAGCAATTGCACTTCTAGGTATTTCTGCAAAGGAAACAAAAACTTTAACTCAGAAAGATATCTGCGGGGCACCTGGGTGGCTCAGTCGTTAAGCGTCTGCCTTCAGCTCAGGTCATGATCCCAGAGTCCTGGGATCGAGCCCCGCATCGGGCTCCCTGCTCAGCGGAAAGCCTGCTTCTCCCTCTCCCGCTGCCCCCGCTTTGTTCCCTCTCTCGCTGTGTCTCTCTCTGTCAAATAAATAAATAAAATCTTTAAAAAAAAAAGGAAAGATATCTGCACCTCCATGTTCATAGCGGCATTATTTATAATAGCCAAGATATGGAAACAACCCAAGTGTCCAGTGACAGATTAATGGATAAAAGAAAATGTGGTGTATATATACAATAAAATTTATTCAGCCATAAAAAAAAGGAGGAAATTTGCCATTTGCAACAACATGGATGGACTTTAAGGGCATTATGCTAAGTGAAAGAAGTCAGATAAAGAAAGACAAATACTGTATACTTTCACTTATATGTGGAATCTTAAAAAAAAAAGGAACTCACAGATACTGAGAACAGATTGGTAGTGACCAGAGGCAGAGAGGTTGAGGGTGGGCAAAACAGGTGAAAGGAGTCAAGATACAACCTTCCAGTTATAAAATAAATAAGTCCTGGAGATGTAATGTACAGCATGGCAACTACAGTTAGTAATATTGTACTGCATATTGAAAGTTGCTAAGAAAGTAAATCTTAAAAGTTCTCATCACAAGAAAAAGAAATTGGTAACTGTATGTGGTAATGGATGATATTAACTAGGCTGGACTTATTGTGGTGATCATTTCACAATATACATAAATGTCAAATTATTATGTTGTATACCTGAGATGTAATGCTATATGTCAATTATATCTCAATAAAGATAGAAATTTTTAATTTTTTTTTGTTAAGAAAATAACTTTCTCAAAGGAAGGAATACCACATTCAAAGTGTTGCCTTATATATTGGGCCAGTTTCAATTCTAAACATCAAGCACAAACATCTTTGTGCTTCTCTTCAGTGCACCATCTTCCCAAGCTTAAAGTAGGCCTAAGATTTTTCTTTTTTTTTTCTTTAAAGATTTATTTATTTATTTGAGAGCGAGCACACACAAGGGGGGTGGGAGGAGCAGAGGAAGAGAGACAAGCAGACTGCACTGAGCGCAGAGCCTGACACAGGGCTGGATCTCACGACCCTGAGATCATGACCTGAGCCACAATCAAGAGTTGGAAGCTTAACCGAGTTACCCAGGTGCCCCAGGCCTAAGATTTTTTCTATTCTTTGTCAGATTCTTGAGGATGTAAAAAAAATCACTTTTAGATATCAGTGGAGTAAATTTTAAATAAAGTAGTACTGCTTTTATCTTTACTGCCTTTTTGCTGAACACTCATAAGAGAGTTTAATTCTTTGGTGCTCAGGACCACACTTCATGTTCTATAATTAAAGGACACACTATATTTGTAAACTAACTGGGGCATGGCATTCAATCCAGATTTGCAGCAAATCTTCACCCATATTGCAAACCAGATGGAGAATTTAACTATTTTATAGCAACTAGCAGCTGTCTTCTTTTGGTGTTTATATGCCTAGAGTCAAAATCCATAGCCTGCTGTATGTCCCTAGTGAAGTAAGAGGCTTAGAAATGAGATTTTTCTAAGTTTTCCTCTGTTTCCCTTCTAAAATATTTTTAAAACATTAACCAGCTTGATAGTACCCCAAATAAGCCAACAGAAGGAAATCCCTTCCAAATGTAGCCTTGCATCTATGCAGGACATACCTTCATTTTACCACATGGTGTATCCACAAACGTTTTTCTATATAGTCTGTACACAAACTGGGAATAAAGATCAATGAACTGCCCTCCTATATAACTTACTGCTCAATAGAAGGCCATCATAGGAGATTTGGCAACTAACCCTTACTGGCCAGAAAAACCTACATATGGTTCATCTCTTTCTGGTATACGCTAAATCAGAGCCTTAAAGAGAAATAGGTAGGAAGTTCAATTTAATGCTCTCATTACACAAGACAAATGGTAAAACAGATGGTAGAATATAAAGCAATTCCAGCTCTTTATCACTTTGGTTCTTACAGATTTAAACATTTAGACCACAGTGATTTTTAAATATATCCATGAAAAAGCAGAAAAAACAGAAAAGGCATGCATATTTTTCTGGAATGCAAGCCACAGTCATGGAGATGGAATTCGTCTGGGCCTCAATAAAATGAGAGTGTGTGAAGATGAGCTTTTAATACAAAATTAACATATGACCCAAAGCTCTCTGGTGCTTTCTGGTACTCAAATGGAAACTCTTAGAAAGTTGTTGTTTTGTTTTGTTTTGTTTTTAAGGCTGATTGAACTCTCAGCTGGATGGCAATCTTCAATTCATGTCATATACTTGACCAATTGTTTTAATGCTCATTTTGATAGTAACGGCCAAGAGCAGCTGTAGATTTAACAGACTGTGAAACCCTCAGATTCAATTTCACTGTGAAACTTCACTGTGAAATGTAGTCAGGGATCCGTGTGCAGAAAGACATTAACCAGTATGACTCCAGTCTCAGCCTAAAGACTCAACAAGGGTAGAGAGGCCAATGGAGAGGAAGGAGGGAATGAGTGGGAGAAGGCAGGGAAGCAAACACTTGGATCTTGGGTGCCCTAAATCATTACTGTGAATGAGCCTGATAACATACTCATACAGCATAATATAAACACAAACCTTACCAGGCTGGCATTCCTACACAGTTCCTGCTGCAACGTAATTAACGTGATAGTAAATCATGTCTTTCTTTAAGCAAGAGCAACATCAAGTCATTACAGAAGTGGACGGATTTCAAATAAAATGGAAAATTATGCCACAGTCTTAAGGACCTGAAAAGTCTGACATAATAGCAATGGCAAATTGAAGCCCTACGTCCCAAGACTATCGGTTGCAAGGGGCTCCTCTGCAGGGGCTTCAATCCACACAGAACAGCATTCCCTCAAAAGACTACACTGGACAAGAATGTTCAGCCTTTCTGACACCACGCTGCCCAACTCCACTGTCTCAGAAAGGATTAAGGATTCTGAGAGAAAGAAATTTATAGGCAGTTGGAATGTTCTCCCTACAGAGTGCCAGAAGAAATCAGAGATTAGGAAATCCTGAAGGAAAGAAAGGTTTAGTTTTTATTACAAACTTAAGAACAAACTAAGGTGAATTATGGAGTAGGAAAAGCTTATATTCTGGGCCCTGATGCTTTTGTTTCCTTTTAACAGAGCAAAACAGAGAGGCTCTTGGGTATGGAAAAAAGCGCTATGTATATTTTATTTATTTATTTATTTTTAAAAAGCACTATGTATATTTTATTTATTTATTTAAAAAAAGCACTATGTATATTTTATTTATTTATTTATTCATTCATTCATTTATTCATTCATGAGAGAGAGCACAAGCAGGGGGAACAGCAGGCAGAGAGAGAGAAGCAGGCTCCCTACTGAGCAAGAAGCCCGATGCAGGACTCGATCATAGGACCCTGGGATCATGACCTGAGTCAAAGGCAGATGCTTACCAACTGAGCCACCCAGGCGTCCCTACAAAGTGCTGTATTTAGAGACAGATACACTTAACTCTGACACTTCATTTACCCAGTTACTTAATCTCCTCACTATGTTACTAAGTTATATTTCAAAAAAAGGCAAACTTCATTCATTCTGACCTTGACCTCTAACAATGCCATCCTAGACACTGAAGTCCAAGAGATATCTCTACTCTTGCATTAGCTGTGGGGTGTGGGATGAGTCCACGTGTGCATGCCCAAAACAAAGACATGTTTTTCAAGAGGACGGAGCAATATGGCAATATGGGAACAGATGTGAAAAGTAAACACTATATCCTATAGTAAAATTTAAAGAAATTTGGAGCTTGGGGGCGCCTGGGTGGCTCAGATGGTTAAGCCTCTGCCTTCGGCTCAGGTCATGATCCCGGGGTCCTGGGATCGAGCCCCGCATCGGGCTCCCTGCTCCGCGGGAAGCCTGCTTCTCCCCCTCCTTCCTGCTCGAGCTCTCTCTCACTATCTCTGTCTCTCTCAAATAAATAAATAAAATATTAAAAAAAAAAAAATGTGGAGCTTGTATAAGACACATTTGGGAAGGGCAAAGCTAAGGGCTCCAAACTAGAAGTGAGTCATCTTCCATCCCAGAGAACCTCACCTCACCCTACTGCCTAGTCAATCTCAATCCAAAGGGGTCCCAGCAAGGTGTCAATTCTCCTCCTTTAGGTATCAGTAAAGTCTTTAAGGTGTTCTTCCCTTGGTGTTCACCTACATGTAGTCAAAGTTCTTGAACTTTAATAGATCACTCATGAAGTCTAAAAAGCGATTACATACATCTCAAAGGAATCAATCTCTAATCATTAAATTTCAGAAAAGATCATAAAGCCTTGGGAGTTGTGGGACTGGGGTGCCCATGTATTCAGAATTCACCTCTCATATCCTACCCCATGGATAATTATATTCTTTTTCTAATCATAAACAGATTGAAAATCTTGCCTGAAAATCTTCAAAGAAATCTTTACCTAGGCAGCTATTTATTTTTTCATTCACTTAGATCAAGTTTGCCTAAATCATAAATTATTTTGTTTGCAAAAAGCCTAACACAGTGCCTTGCACATACTTACGTAATTGGTAAAAAAAAAAAAAAAAAAAATTCATTAAGTTTTTAGTCATAAGCTTTTCAGGCCAATTGAAGAAAATAATTTCTACTTCTAACCAATGAACTAAGGGGTGTGGCATTAGGGATGCAACCTTGAGCTTCTACAGAGCTCTGCCAAGTTTTGTGAAAGAGTTATTTTCCAGAAAGGTAGAATCAGTAGTTCAATCACTACCGTTATACTTCTTTTTTTTTTTAAGATTTTATTTATTTGAGAGAGAGTGTGCACACAAGTGGGGTGAGGGGCAGAGAAGCAAGCTCTCCGTTGAGCAGAGAGCCCAATGAGGGGCTCGATCCCAGGACTCCGGGATCATGATCTGAGCCAAAGACAGATGCTTAACCGACTAAGCTACCCAGGCGCCCCAATACCATTATAATTTTTGGAGTGCTGCTCCACAGAACAGGAAGCAGTCTCAAAGCACAAGGGCAGTGGTTCTACTGTAGTTTAAAACGAGGCTCTGACCTTGGAGCAGTGTTCAAATCTCAACTCTCACTTTCTGGTTGTATGACCTTGGTCAGCTCATCCAACTTTGCTAAACATCAGCTCCTCTATCTGTAAAACAGAACTAATACACACCCATTTTTATGTGCACACTAAGCTTTTCCTTGTTTACCACACACAAACTTTCAGAATCTCCTATTATAATCCCCTATGGCCATTATGGACTATATCTCATTGAAACACATACCCAGGAGCATACAAAATGAAGCCACACTAGACTAAGCCGGGAAATTAACCCAAGGAATCACTGCACAATATTCTAACAGCAATTCCTACAATGGGAGTTATATAATTAGAAATGACAGTTGAATTAAAATTCAAGATTAATTTTTTTTTTAAAGATTGTTTATTTATTTGACAGAGACACAGTGAGAGAGGGAACACAAGCAGGGGGAGTGGGAGAGGGAGAAGCAGGCTTCCCGCGGAGCAGGGAGCCCAATGTGGGGCTCGATCCCAGGACCCTGGAATCATGACCCAAGCCGAAGGCAGATGCTTAACGACTGAGCCACCCAGGCGCCACCTCAAGATTAATTTTTTCAAGGCTCAAATCTAAACTTTTTGACTCGATAATGGACTACAGATAACTTCAAACTTCCTATTAACTAGAAAAGGTGGTGTATCATTGCCAAGGCTTCATGTGCATCTGGTCAGACAGAACAATTCATCTCTAAACAGAAAATGGCCACCTGGCCCTCCAAGGTAAACCCAAGTAAGTCTGGACTTTTTCTTGACCTAGGTTTGGCAATATGGAATCATGGCTTTGAAGCATTCTACAAAGTCTTATGCTCTTAGTCTTTGTACACATTGCAGCTGCCAAGTATAGACTGTCCAGTCTTAAGTGCTGCTGGGTAGCCACTGTCAAATCAGATGTCCCAACAAAAGAGATAGGGCCAGACCCGAGTCCAACTCCAAACTGGTATTTCTGAGATGAAGGTATAATCTAGAAATCACAACAGTGGTGGTGATCAGGAGTGACTGCGTTGTGGCCACCCCTCCAGCCTGGCCAGAAGATAGCTAAAGGGAGTGTATGGAGGCTGAAAGCCCGAACAACCACCCCCATCAGTTATGCCATTACAACTACAGAATGCCTTGCAATTTGAGTAACACTTCCTTCTTTTCTCCCAAATCTCACCTTCCTTGCATCTACCTTCACCTCAAGTAATAAAGCAATCCAACAACCTGCCCAAGCTTCTGACATCTCATCCTAAGTTTATCTGAGCCCAAATTTTAAGTAATAAAAACCATGCACTAATGAGAACTCATTGCAGAATGATCTGTGTTTATCTATGTAGGGTAAAGTGTGAGCTGATTAGCCTGCAGCCCAGTATGAAATATTGGGGCTTCCTAAACTCTGCATTTCCAAAGCTTAGAGTTCCTCAGCTGGAACACGACCCCACTGCATACACAATATCCACATAGGCTGCTCCACATCACCCCTGTGGGACTTGGGAGGGCAAGAATTGTGTGAACATGAAGCTCACATTGTTTGTTGTGCCATGATTAATAAAGTCCTTTGTCTTTGACCCAGGAATCTCCTGTACTTTTCCAGCATCTATGAAACTGTGGCAAACTAACTTGTTAGCTGGCAAATAGGTCAAAATCTCAGGTCCTTTGCATTCCTTGTGATACATGTTGCTTTCCCATTTGTCATGTCTTCCAGAAAAAGGAAGAGAGTTAAACAAAAGCTGGAATACTGTCAGTTTTAGAAATTACAAACCCTTTGGATAGAATGCAAAAGCAAATAGTCATGAAAAAAAGTGGTATATAGTTTATATTGGGGTGCACTGGCCCAGATTCCCCCAGTGCAGCACCAACACAGTCATTTTCCAAGTTGCCAGGACTCTTGCCTCTATCACTTTCTAGGAATTGCCCTCGGCAGAAGGAATCTGCCTCACCCAAAGTTGCCCCCTCCCCAGGGGTAGCCTGCATTCAATGATAGGGTACCAAGGCTTGAGCCTTTGCCTCAATTCAAAACAAAATCAAATGGTCACTCTAAATCCATGGCTACCCACTGGATTACCAAGGCCACCATTAAAACTCTCTCATACAAAACATAAGAAGAACTTACACAATTCAACACCAAAAAAAACAAATAATCCAATTAAAAAATGGGCAGAAGACATGAACAGACATTTCTCCGAAGAAGACATACAGATGGCCAACAGACACATGAAAAGATGCTCAAGATCACTCATCACCAGGGAAATGCAAATCAAAACCACAATGAGCTATCACCTCACACCTGTCAGAATGGCTAAAATCAAAACTTCAAACAAGTGTTGGTGAGGCTGTGGAGAAAAGGAAGTCTCATGCACAGTTGATGGGAATGCAAACTGGTGCCGCCACTGTGGAAAACAGTATGAAGATTCCTCAAGAACTTAAAATTAGAACTACCCTACAATCCAGGAATCACACTACAGGGTATTTACCAAAAGAATATGAAAACACTAATTCAAAAGGATATATGCACCCCTATGTTTATTACAACATTATTCACAATAACCAAACTATGGAAGCAGCCCAAGTCTCCATCGATAGATGAATGGATAAGGAAGATGTGGTATATACACACACAATGGAATATTATTCAGCCATACAAAAGAAAGAAATCTTGCCATTTGCAACAACATGGATGGATGAAGAGAGTATTATTTTAAGCTAAGTAAGACAGAGAAAGACAAATACCATATGATTTCACTCATATGTGGAATTTAAGAAACAAAACAAAGGGGAGAAAAAGAGACAAACCAAAACAGATTCTTAACTGTAGAGAACAAATTGATGGTTACCAGAGGGGAGGTGGGTGGGGGGATGGGTGAAAAGGTGAAGGGGATTAAGGAGTACACTTATCTCAATGAGCGCTGAGTAATATATGGAACTGTTGAATCACTCTATTGTATATCTGAAACTAATATAACACTGTATGTTAACTATACTGGAAGTAAAATTTAATAACGAATAAACGAACGAACGAATGAAAGGAAAGAAGAAAGAAAGAAAGAGAGAAAGAAAAGTAGGAAAGAAGGAAAGCAAAGAAAAAGAAAAGAAAGAAAAGAAGGAAGGAAGGAAGAAAAAGGAAAAGAAAAGAAGGAAGGGAGAAAGGGAGGGAGGAAAGAAAGATGGAAAGAAGGAAGGGAGAGAAAGAGGGAGGGAGGGGGAGAGAGGGTGGGTGGGAGGGAGAAAGAAAGAAAGAAAACTAGATAATAAACCTCTGCTTTCACATTTTAAAAAATATATATTAAAAAAAGTAATATAAAAAATTTTTTAAAAACTATCATAGTTGAACTCCTCTCTCTGCCCTATCCTACTTCTTCACTTCCCTACAGGCAAATACGAGAAAATCATCCAACAATCCCCCTGCATGGAAATCTCAAGAGTCTCAGAGTTTGTGCTCAGGAACCTGACCTCAGCCGGGGAAAGTCTTTGCTTCTGTATATCCACAGGATTCTCACCAGCACTTCGCAATGGAGCCTAGACCTGAGTCCTCTGCTATTTAAAACTTCCTCACTGCACTCCTGCATATGCTCAAATTTCAGTCTAATCCATTAATGGTCATTCACCATTAGGAATTTTTTATTTAAGTCACTAACAGGCATATAAACAGTTACTTGATATCAGTCTCTTGAAAGACTTCCTGGAGGGAGATGGAACATCACAGGATTTCAACTCAAGGCAAATTAAGTAAAGATTTGCATGAGTTTAAATTTCCTGTGTGCTTTTTCTAAAATGATGGTCTGCTTCTAAGAGAACAGACTAAAAGCTATCGGGGTACTAGCATCAGCAAAAAAGGAGAGAAGGAAAGAATTGAGCGATTCTGACCAACACAGCCAGAATAAGCAGCCAATATAGTTAGGCCTTCCTTTCATTTTTGTTTTCTCTTATACTGAAGGATATCTTTTTTTAAATAGAAACAGAGTTCCTTTGCCTGAAAGATTTGAATGCTGGGACTCTGGCCACTTCAGCTAAAATCGTTAATTACCTGGATATTTTTTTTTCTAATTCCATAATGCTACATATCAGACCCAAAAGGCGTTTTGAAAGGAGTATACAAAACAGTTGTTTGTCAATGTTCATTTCCTGAAGGATTTTGCTTTAATACAACAGGAACTGGGTTTCTACCTTTCTACTAACAGCTAACAGAGCTGGAAAATCAAAAGGCACTAGGGTAGTTATTTTCCCTAAAAAAACAAAAGTAAAAGCACCAACTCTTCAGCCTCTGAGCAAAAAAAAAAAAAACTGCTTACTATCAGAAACAAAAGTTCACCCAAAGGTAAATCAGAGTCAACTGCCAGTCTTTTCAGGCAGAAGAAAGAACAAATGCATCAGTCACTGGCCTCGTTACAACACAGTGTTTATAAAACATTCAATGCAGCGTTTTCTTGCCAATTAAAAGTGAGTGTAGGATTTACCTTTCAGTTTTAATATCTTCGCCTGACTTTTATACTAGTAACATGAGCCAAAGGGATTAAGGAAACTATTGAATACATATTTTGGCAAAACTATCTTCACTGGAAATTACCTTCAGGGTAAAAGGAAACAATACTAGAGCCCTGAAAGTAAGGACAGACTGAATTTCCTTTAGATATAATTGGTACAACTTGAAATTTATTGGTATTTCTAATGTAAAAGCCTGATTATCTGGCCATCCCAGAGATTCTGTGAGCTACCTAATACCCTTTAATAAAGCCCTTTCTGTTATAACTAGCAAGAGAGGATTCAAACTAAGAACCGTAAGCCACAGAGCAACTGGTGCCAAGGAGTTTGCAGTCCACAGAGCCAGAGCCTCAAAAAAAAAAAAAAAAAAACCAAGAGTCTTCGGTTTTCTTCCTGGGTTGGGTTTGAAGGCAGTGAAGATATCACGACTTTTAAAGAACTGGCTGTTCACTTTACATAGGGCCGAAGTGGCACGTATGTGATCACCTGCAGTAACCTGGAACGCAGCACCTATCGCTGGCAACACGGCACTCTCCCTGCTTCCTCACTGAAGAGCTTAAAGAAAGAAAATGCCAAACTCAATATTTAAATTTCTTGGCTTCGGGCATAATTACCAAATAGAGTTTCTATGACTACCGTAAAAAAGAGTCTCCTATATCTTGCAGTTGGTTGGCGGAAATCGCTTGGAAGTCAGACACAGAGTGTGAACTTAAGTTGCACAATTGCAAGGTCGGTTGATTTCGCAGCCCTTCTCTGAAGTACTAGTTAGGGAATGGAATGAGAAAGAATAAGGCCCTAAGAGCTAGAATGGAGTCCACTGGTATCTCCAAATCTTCAAAAACACTAATCCTCCAGGGGCATCTGGGTGGCTCAGTCGGTTAAGCTTCTGACTTCGGCTCAGGTCATGATCTCAGGGTCCACTCAATGGGGAGCCTGCTTCTCCCTCCCTCTGCCCCTCTCCCCACTGGTATTCTCTCTCAAAAAGTAAATAAAATCTTAAAAAACAAAAACAGAAAAACACACACACACTAATCCTCCCTTGCCAGATGAAGTAGCTCTCTCTTCCCGTAAGTCCGTTCCTGACTTAATACAGAAGGCTTGATTGTAAATGACTCACCTAACATAGTTCCTTCACAAGGAGTGCCAATTTTCCCCATGTCCCGTTCTTTACAGGACTTCTATAACTAAAAGTAGAGATACATTCCACCACACCCTTTAAGGTAAATTACAAAGTCAAACCATGAATCTACAACAAGAAAAATTACAAGTGGTTAACTTCTATTACCAGAAATCTGGAGAATAAATATGAAAATGAATTGAGGATGTTAGAGGGAAAAGAACATAACTTTAGATTTACTAAGGTTATGAATATGGAAATAAATGCCAAGAATTCAGGACCCAATGTACTAGTTCTACATAACCCCAGTTGCTTCCAACTGTTTTCTTGGTTGCTTAGCTCAAATGTGGACTTGAGGGTGGCCTATGCTAAAGGAGGCTGAGATACCAGATTATATAATGTAGTAGAAAAAAAAAATACAAAGAGCCAGAGAGACAGGAATAATAAACTAAAATTATTATATACATTTATTTATCTATCCCAAATTATGTTTCCCAAGAAGGCCCAAGGTCTTTACCACAGCACTGAGAAATATTTAAATGTTGAGGTCTTTGAAAAGCACTTTAATGGTTGAACCCTGTGAATCAAGATAAGTAGGAAAGCCACCTTTGGAACAGGTCCCATTATTTCAATAAAGATTAGAGGATCCCAGAGTGGAAGAGGCCAACAGAGTCACCTAATCACAAGAGACAGGACTGGCTCCTGGCTCACTAACCATTATAAGCAGTAACGTAGAGCAGACAAGAATTTAATTTGCTTAATAGAGTTTACTCCAAAAACTATTGTATTAATGAAAGGTCCTCAATGTCTGTATAAGTCTGATTAAAATGTGTATATTAGTGCATCCAAAGTCAAAATACCAACAGGGTGAAAATAGCTATGGGATTAGAACACCAAAATCACTGTGAAGGAGTCAATTGTCCAGAACATGAGACACAGCAAAAGTGACCATTTCCCCAAGGAAGGGCAATGCCAAGCTGACTTGCTATGTCTATTGACCCAAAACTGGATTAGGGCCATGTCAAGCATTTTTTTTTAATTATCATTATTATAGATTATCTCTAGAATGATTCTGATGCAGAAGTTGAGTAAAGAATCTCAGAAAGACCTCCAAATATATCTAAATCTTCTTTAAGAAACTGTGGTGCCACTCCTTGAGTCAGAAATTGTTACTCCAGAAGGACCTTGTTGATTTCAAAATTATCCTCATAAATTGTCAGAAAAGTAACAAAAAAGAGACTACTTGATGCCAAAACCCATGGGCCACAGGTAAAGCTATACTCAAAGCCAAAATATACCATTAAATATCTTAATATGTGTTAATATTAAAAATGAAACAAGTACTAAATGTAAGACATTAAAAATATAACATCAAAAAATACCAAACTAAAGGAAATCATCATTAGCATCTAAAATTTACATTTTGATCAGAATGCAGTAAGAAATAAGAAACGTATAAAACTTTCTCTGCAAGAAGTTTTTTCTGCTAACATTCCTTAAAAATGCATAAACCCCTGGAGAGCCTGATTAATGGAAAAAGAGAAAAAAAAAACAAGAATATACAACCTTAAAAAAGATGATAACCACAGATATTTTTTTTATTTTTGATTGTGATAAAACCACAGATTTTTTAAGTGATTTAAAAATCATAAAAGAATATATATGCAAATCTATGGAAATTGTTTCAGACACATTTCAAGGGTTACCTCAGATTCTCAAGACTGCACCCGTCTCCTGGAGCCCTCAGCCCACAGCTGCCACCACCACTGATCTTTTCGTTCTCTCCTGAGGTGACAGCCAGGCCCTGGGAAACATGGTGTCCCTCACCCCTTCCCATCACGACAGAAGCCACAGGGCTTCGAAACATTGGCATTCCACGATAGTGGTATCCAGTTTCCACAGCAAAGAGGCCAGGTGACGTAGGCTGGCAGGGCAGGGAGTAACCTCCCAACGGGGCCAACACTGACCAATGAGAGAAAGGAGATGGGAGGGAGCTGGCAGATAAATCCACCTCCCTTCCTCTCTCCTGCAGACTATTCCAAAACATTTTCCATACAACCTGTTTGGAGATGCCCTTCACCCTTCAGGAAGCACTGGGCATCATGGTCATGCACCAACTTGCATTTGCTTCCCATCCTTCCCAGGCTCCCTTTTCCCTCTCTTTCCCAAGCCTGTCCCAGGATAGCACCTCCCAATAAAACAGCACTACAGCCTTGCCTCAGCCTGTGTGTTCTAGGCATCCCAAGCTAAGACAGTGATAAATATGAAAATTTAGAGAAACACTGATTTTCAACCAAAAGAAAAATTATAATACATTTGACCAAGTAGTAGATAGAAAGCTTGAAGAGATTAATAATCACAAAAAAATATTGAACAGCAAAGTAAAGGTCCCATTTCTAGAAACAGAGCTTGATGATATAACAGCTGAATCATACCTAACTTTTAAGGTACAAATAATTCCTAATTTATCTATTCTCAACCAAAGAATTCCTTTTATTTATTTTATGGGTTATCATGTTCTTAACATAATATAATAAATATAATTTGGGAAAAGAAAACCATAGGCAAATTTCATTTATAAATAAAGATGCAAACATTTTTAAATGATATCAACTAAATTCTGGCAGTGCATTAAAAGAACAATTCATCATAACCAATTTTCAAATCATTAGCAGGTCAGATCAATGTCAACATGTATGAGGGAATTCAATAACTTTCTCAAATGTAACACAAGACTCTCCAAGATCTCTCCCTCCCTGTCTCTCTCACACGCACACAGAAGCACACTGTGACCATATGAATAAAACATACTAAAGATACATCTGGTTTCCTCCCAGAATCCTTTCCAGCTTTCCTTGTGCTCTCATTCCTCATTCCAACAGGAGTAGCATTGCCATTTGAGGAAAGACCATTCCTCTCTGGGTAAACCTGACTCAGGCACTGTAGGATGTTTATCATTTCTGACCCTGCATATTAAATTTCATAGCACTCCCAAATCACTGACAACCGAAAGCCCCTACATGTTTCCAGTGTCTGTGAGAATAACCCATCCCCCATTAAGAAACCCTGGGAGGAACTCCAGAGAGATACCCCTGCACCTGTATCCAGCAACTACTGGGAACTCTCTCTTCCTCAGACGACCTATCACCAGCTTCTTATCTGCCCCTCCATTCTAATCTGCCTTTTTCAGAAACTGAAGAGGACACCATCATTTTAATTCTGTTGGCCTTTCCTATCTGAGTATGCTAGAATCAAGGCCCAGCAAATACAGATCACCAGAAAATGCAGTAATATGCACCTCCATACAAAGTGCACAAGCAAGCAGCAAAATCCACGCTGTATTCTTTCGTGCGGTTTTGTGGATCTATACGGGGTCCGAAACAACAGAATTTCCACAGAATCAAAAAGAGCAATCTACCATGACTCATTAGGTCAAAATATTCGCCACTCACTGGAGCTTTTTTTTCTCCTCTGATGATAAGTAGAACAAATGCTCATGGTCCAGGCTCTAGAGACAAATGGATATAAGTCCAAATTCCACTCTACTCTTTCCTCTACATGCCCTTGGGCAACGTATTAACCCCTCTGGCCTGAGTTTTCTTCATCTATAAAATGAAGGAAATAGTACTTACCTCATAGGGTTGTTATGGTAATGAAATGAGATGTAAGATGCCCTGCACAGCAGCTACTAGGTACTAGGTGTTCAGTAAGTGTGAGCTGTTTTATTACCTCATTTAAACACCAAGCTAGCATATACTTCCACAAGCAGGCTTCCAAATTCATTTTTAATTTGAGCCAGTTAATGCATTTTCAATGTTCCTTCTGCGTATTTTAAGGAGCTTCAGTTAGACTTCAGTGTGATAAGAAACAGTTTACTCTTCAAAGAGAGTTATGGTTAAATAACTACCTCTCCTCCAAAAGCTCTGAGTAGTGACAGCAGAAAAAGGTTCACCACAATAGATTCAATGCCCATCACACTGTAGACGCTGAACAGCTACTTATTAAATGTGGAATGAATGAAAAAAGCTCACAATCATCTAGTGCCTTAGAACGGCACTCGACTTAGTATTCTAAATGGATGACTTCTAACAGTCACTACTACCCTGAAAGTAGGCACGGTCAGCAACTGATTAGGGGTACCATGGCAGCAGGGACACATCCTAAAAGCAGAGGTTGGTGAGAAAAATGAAAACCAGAAACAGCTACAGAACACACTAACATCCATGTAAACTAACAATACATATGTCAGTTGTCAAAACTCATCGAATAGCATCCTTAAAAGTCAATCATTCCTCTGTAAATTTTAACTAAACAAAGTAAACAAATATATCATTAACCTTAATTTCTAGACGCATTTCAAAGTAAACTGTAGATATCAGTGCCCTTCTAAAGCTTCGATATACATGTTATTAATTAGATTTAAGTATGGATAGAGGGATGGAAAATGAATGAATACATGATAAAGTAAATATAGCAAAATGTAAAATCTAGATGGTGTTCACTGCACAATTCTTCAAACTTTTCTGTAATCTGATTTTTTTCACAATAAAATGTTTGGACAAATGTATGCAAAACCATGGCTATTTTCTAAGTATACAGAGAGAAACAGGATATATACTGAACATGTTGAAAAACTGCCTGGTGCACAGTAAGCAATTTATACATACTGTTATAAGAGTGGGTGAGAGGAAGAAAATGCAAATGAAATGTGGAGATAAAAGAATAAATAAATGAGGGGCACCTGGGTGGCTCAGCCGAATAAGCATCCAACTCTTAATTTCAGCTCAGGTCATGATCTCATGGGTTGCAAGATGGAGCCCCAAATTGGGACTCCGTGCTCAGTGGGGAGTCTGCTTGAAGATTCTCTCCCTCTGCCCCTCCCCCACTCTCTCTCTCAAATAAATCCTTTAAAAATAAATAAATAAATAAATGAATGAATGAATGAAAAATAGGAAAGAAAAGTCAAAGTATATATGGCTAGTTCCCATCTTCTACAAATAACTGAGTTCCAACAATATTAAAAGCTTCAACTGAAATATATATGAATTTCTTAAGAAGGACACCCCATCTCAAAGAGGGCAATTATCTAAAGAAAACTGTCCCCACCTCCATCTCTTCTTCCCTCGCCCTTTTTCTCTCTCCCATCTGTTCAGATCATTAAAACTTCATTAATGTACTCTTTCAAATAATTAGCATTTTTACCTAGAATTGGAAAAAAAAAAAAAAACTTTTCAAAACATGGTTAATATTTCTTGCCAAAATATGGTTAATACTTTGTATGTTTATGCAAGGTTTTTGATGACTCTTCAATACTTTCTTACCCGCGTCTTCTAATTGGCTTTGACTCCAATTTGTCTTTCACTGATTTTTCCATGATCCTTAGCCATGCCGCTGGCCTTAATCCTTTGTAGGAAAGCAGTGTCTAACTCCTCATGTGAAAATATCTCAATCTAAAATGGAACCGAGGATAGAAAAGGAGAATCTCGAACATGTGTCCTCAGGAAAACAAACTTAACGACTGAGACTACTTTCCCATAAATGCCTAATTTACAGCCAACTAAAACTTATCACTCAACCAAAGAAAAGCCACCAAGAACCTCTCCCCATCCTCAAGCCAATGGACTTGCTGCTTGGACTCTTGCTAAACTCCCCCTTCTCCACACTCCTGGCCCATACACATGGCCTGCCCCAAACCCTCAGGACTCACCTCTAGCGTGCTACAGGTTGTGCCCTGAATTGCAATTCCTTTGCTATTCCCAAATATCACCTTCTTGCCTCAGTTTACCTATTTAGTTGACACCCACTTTAGGAGCATTTGTCCTCATCATTTTTCACTTCAGGAACGACAAGAAAAGACACATACCCAGGTGTATGGCAGATAGTGAGGCAGCCTGTCATAGCGAGGACATCAACAGGGTTGGCTCAGAGTTCCGACGCCATTTTCACTGAATAGGTGATGTTAGGCAGGTCACTTAGTCTGAACTTTGTTTTTATCAAAAAACTGGAATAATAATGACTATTTCACAGAGCTGTAATAAGAATGAATAAGACAATGAGGCTATAAATATCCTACGCATATGGTTAGAAATTACCCCTGGGCTTGCTTTCATTCTCCAAAAAATGTTAATTTTCTCCATCTTTTGCTGGAGACTTTCTTTCATGTATATATGGAAGTCATTAAAACAGTTCCTGAGAGAAAGTTTTAGAACCTCACAATCATGAGCATATAGTCTCATGCATAGGGATTCTGTCTCTACACTGCATGTTAAAGTACCTCATAATTGTTTAGTATTATATCTTTAATCTTCTCAAGTTACTTCATTGTATCAATTCTCTCTTTAGAATAAAGCATGTCCAAAAACTCTAATTCTTAACATGTGCTCTTGGAAATCAGCATTTGAGTAGGACCAGAGAAAATGAGTTACAGAACACCTGACAAGATTTCATACATTCTTGATCAATATAGTCTGCTATTAACATTTTTTGTTGTTGTTCTTTAGAACAGCAATTTCCAGTGGCATTGCACATAATCCAGGGAGTAAACGAAACAACTCATTCATGGGACAAAGAAAAGAAGAAAATATAAGAAAGTCTATATTTTGCCTCATTCTTTGGAATTTCAATTTTTATGTATAGCACTAATCTATTAATAGAGTATGTATTAATCAAAAAAGTTTAGAGGGGCACCTGGGTGGCTCAGTTAGTTGAGCATGATTCTTGGTTTCAGCTTAGTCATGATCTCAAGGTCATGGGATTGAGACCCACATCAGACTCCGCCTTCAGCTCCGAGCAGTCTGCTGGAGATTCTTTGCCCCTCCCTCTCCCTCTGCCCTTCCCCTGGCCACTCACACTCTCTCTAAAATAAATAAATAAATAAAATCTTAAAAAAAAAAAGTTTAGAAACTACCGTTTTGAACTTACAATGTATTAGGAAGTCCTAAGTCCTTTTTGCTCCCTGATTTATAAAATGAAATTATAATAACAACAATCTACAGGGTCAAAAGAATTTCAAAATATAGAAAATAACCATTCCATTCATTCAGCAGTGTTTTTTGGGACTGAAGTCATGATTTTCTTGACAAATAACAGCGGCCAGTAATTTCTATCAAGTTCTTCCTAAGAATAGTAAAGACAAATCAGATTTTCTAACCCACAAGTCAGAGAGATGCTTGTGAAACTCTGGACTGTAACACTTTTGGGGTTCTTTGTAGGGAGAACACTCCTCTTAGAGATAAGCAGAATCACTTGACTAAAAGCTTTAAGGTCACTAAGAAACAGAGTTGCACCTTCAGCCCCCATCTTCTCATTCCCAAATCTATTGTTTCAATTTATGCTACAGATGCATCTTTCTGGGTATCTGAAAACCCCATTATAGCACGGGGGCAATGTGGCAGAGTTAATGTGGTTTGGGGAACAAGGGTGAGACTAGAAAGGCCAGAAGCTAGAGTTGTTTGTTTAAGATTTTATTTATTTATTTATTTATTTGAGAAAGAAAGAGCACGAGTGGGCTGAGGGCAGAGGGAGAAGTGGACTCCCCACTCAGCAGGGAGCCCAATGCGGGTCTTAGTCCCAGGACTCTGGGATCATGACCTGAGCCAAAGGCAGATGCTTAACCGACTGAGCCACCCAGGCACTTTTTTTTTTCTTTTTTAAGATTTTATTTATGAGAGAGACAGAGAGTAAGCAAGAAAGAGAGCGAGCAAGCACGAGCGGGGGAAGAGTAGAGGGAGAGGGAGAGGGAGAAGCAGACTCCCCGCTGAGCAGGGAGCATAATGTGGGGCTCGATCCCAGGACTCAGGGATCATGACCTGAGCCCAAGGCAGACGCTTAACCAACTAAGCCACCCAAGCGCCCCAAATTTAGACATTGTTTAACACAAAAGCAACAGAACCTGCAGCTTCACTAGCCACCGGTTGCAAAACAGTGAATATCTATTCAAATTTGGCTTAAGATTAATCCAAGCAAAGAATTTAAGAAAGATGCTAAGGAAAAGGGGAGAGCCTTTAACCATATGTAGCTATGGAAGGCAAATCATTGCATGCCCTGAAATCGGAAGGAAAATAGAGATGAAAAATGTTTAGTTTGGCATTCTTAGAGAACTGTGTACACAAGTCAAAAGGAAAATAAATCTTCCTGTTCCAAAATCATCATCTACTGGAAAGAAAATCAGAGTCTGTTGCTTCTTTCTAGACAGGCTCTGTCACTAAGTGTTCTTTGTAGGAAGTTATTGTAACCAAAGAACTACTGAAGGAATACTAAGAGCTAATACCTTCCTCAGAATCACTGTATAATACGCAGGTGGAATTTTTATTTTAATAGCTATGCAGAGAGTATTTGATCCTTTTAAATTTTTCCCTAGCCATTTTTGCAGCTCCTAGTTTGCACCTCAGATAAATGAAAAAATATGACTGGTAAAACGGAGTTGAAAAAGGAAAACTTTCTCCAACATCCTCCCTCTGCCCTTTTTTTTTTTTATTTTAAGATTTTATTTATTTGACAGAGGGAGAGACAGCGAGAGAGGGAACACAAGCAGGGAGAGTGGGAGAGGGAGAAGCAGGCTTCCCGCTGAGCAGGGACCTGATACGAGGCTCGATCCCAGGACCCCGGGATCATGACCTGAGCTGAAGGCAGACGCTTAGCGACTGAGCCACCCAGACATCCTTCCTTCTGCCCTTTTATTGCTCATGAGGATTGGCCTGAAGGGTTTAATGGCCAAAGAATTAATTAGAAATGTCTGTTATGGCAGAAACATTGCTGCTATTCCTGTGTTTAGTGATTTCTCTTTTAACACAATTTTAAAAAGCTAAATTATCACCAAGTAGTAAAATGCTCTCTCGGTAGAGCCTTCATTTTTCATATAAATTAACTGCAATTTCAGAGAGAGTTTGGGACCATTTTTCCATTATGTTAAGTAGGTAAATGAGCCAAAGGAGCTCCTAATATTTCTAAAAGTCCTTACAAGCAATTCCTTCCAAACTTGAGACCACACACTAAGATGGATATTGAGATTTCTTGCTTTCAAGACTAAGACACATGATAAATAAGCCAAGCAAAATAAGATGAAATGACCATAAAGTTATTTAACACTCCCCAGACAGTGACCTGGCATTTCTTATGAGAAGAAAACCACTTCAGAATGACAACTATGGGGAAAATCATATGTAGTCCAAGGAATCGATAGGTATAAAGAGAAAGTCAATGATAATGAGCACAGTGACACAGGAAACTGACCAAATTAGAACCTTAATGAAGTGTTCTGAAAAAAAGTCTGTCATTAGATCCAGCATCTTCAGAATCAATATGACGGACACAAATTAGGAACTTGATAATAATTGAATACATAGGATGAAAAGTTTAGCCATTCTCCAAAGTTACCCAAGGATTATTTTTCTCTAGAAATTTAATTTTCAATTCTTAGCCTTAAGAGCTAGAAAAAGCTGCTCATATTCCTAAAGAGCATAAATAGCAAAGTCCAGGCCTCTGACACAGACCATAATTGGCAAGTCCTACCAAGCAAAACATCAACTTCCATTGCTTTGAATGACCCTCCGCATAGTCACATATGCATCTAGAATTTAAATACATTTCAGTGACATTAAAATATCCCAGATACAAGAAATGTTGTATAGAAGCACCTCAAAAATACTATTTTCAACTTTCTAGTTACTAAAAGAGGCAAACGTAAAGACATATAAAGTAACAAAAAGATATGCTTTCTGGGCCTTGTTGTCAGCAAATAAAGCAGAGAACTAGATGGTTGAAGGCCCATAAAGTTTTTTGTTATGAGTCAGAATTAAATCCTGCAGGATTTTGTGTTTTCTTTTTCTTTTTCAAAACAAGCTTGCATCCCTTTTCCAAAGCATGTTATTTGGTCTCATGTGTGCTACTAATAACTACTATTGTTCTTTTAGATGACAAACTATTACCTCCCCCCTCCTTGATGTCTAGCACGGTCCATTCAAGTCATTGTGAAAATGGACTACATGAAAAAAGATAGAACCCCGGACTAATGCCATCCAAGAGGAAAGTAAATGGGAGCAATGAAGCAAGGATAAAACTTCCCACTTGAATAGCAGGGGGGACAGTTTTTATTCATAATGAGGGATATCCAGTATCATCTGGGAGATTTTAAGACCTAGTTTAAGATCAGCCACTGAAATCTGCATACTAATGACTCTTAAATTTTTATCTCTAGTCTAACCCTCTACCTGGACACCTGATTATCTTGCCCTGTGCCAGGCCCACCACACTTGACCCCATTTCTGTCTTCTTGAGTAACCAATTAGTATGACAACTTCTGACACTGTTTCTAAGATGGTAATTAATTCAGCCCCAGAAACTTGAAAAAAAAAAAAAAACTTAATGAGGATAGAATTATTAGGAAACCCTTTTATGGCATGTGTTCTGAGGTCTTTACATATATTAATTCATTTAATCTTCATAGCCCTATGAGGTAGATACTGTCATTCATGTTTTTGCAGACCATGGAATTAAGACAGAGAGGGGTCAAGCAGCAGGCTTAAGAACACACAGCCAAGAATCTGTGGAGCTGGAATCTGAACAGAGGCAATCTGGTTCCAGAACACATTAACTTCTGCCCTAAGTTACCTCTCAAAAATAAGCAAGCAAGCAAACAAAAATGCAAGATGCTAAGTAGTCTCTTAACCCCTTGCCTACTTGACACTGATTATTGTGGGAATTTTCCAATCCCTTCCAGTTTGTTCTCCACTTTTTGAAGAAGGTGCACAAAACAGGAGATGAGCAGAATGAAGCCTTCCAATGGAAACAGTCAATAAAATTGGGCTGAGTAAATGACTGAATGAAATCCTGGGAACCTCTGCTTTCTCACAGCCCCGTTAACATGAGATTATCCTCAGCCAACAGGCCTAATGCTTCCCTATTGTGCACCTTGCTCTGCAGACAGGTTTTCTACCAACTTCTATCTCTAGCACTCGTAATGAACCTAGAGATAATCTGGCCTCTGTCTTTCCTTGCGCGCTTTCTTCTCTGGTCCATCTCCTCTTTTGAGGATGCATTCCCTGCAGATTCTCTAATGAAGCCACACTGGCTTCTGCTTTTTATAGTTTTGGTGAAATATTTTAGGCATATAAAAATGTAACAGACACCACTCAGCTAAAGAAATAAAAAATAAAAATGAATGCTGAAACTGAAGCACTGGTGAGCCCTGCTTGATGCTTTTTCCTTCTCTTCCCTGAGTTAACTGCTATCCTCAAATTTGGGGTACATTTTTTAAGTAGGCTCCACACCCAACGTGGGGCTCGAACTCACAACCTTGAGATCAAGAGTCATGTGCTCCCCCAACTGAGCCAGCCAGGCGCCCCTTGGGATACATTTTATAACTTTAATACAAATCTAGAAACAATAGCTAGTTCTATATGATTTTTTTTCCTCGTTCTGATGTTAAACTTTATAGAAATGACATCTCATTGTACATAGACTTTTCCCTTAGCCTTATTCCCTTATTAAAATAATAGTAATAACAACAAAGTAAACAACTTTGTCCCCCCCCACACAGCTTAAGGAAAATAACATTTCCATTACCACGGGCACCCCCTTGATTCCATCCTCCTCCTCGACTCCCAGAGGTAATTCCTATCCTGAATTTTTATTCCTCTACTTGTGTTATAGTTCCTACCACTTACCACACGTATCCCTAAGACAAGTATTACTCCATTTTGCCAGTTTATTATCTTACATACTGTTTGTATGTATCCTTCTGTGACTTGCTTCCGGAAATTCTTCCACACTGGTTCACAAAGCAGTACCTCCTTCATGTGCACCGGTCTACACTGCAGACTACACTGTGTGGGGATGATGCACCACCAGGAGTTCATTCTGTTGTTGTTTTAACCCTTTTTATATCATGTTGACTATACCTGAGATACACATATGAAAGAATCCGTCTATTATTTTCAGTGACACAAGTTTTCTGGGGAGTCACTTTATGTTTTCTCAACGTAGATTTGAACTCAGTCAATTCAGGATTTTTGGCTCTGACTTTTTCATCAAATGGGGTAAAATGTAGTCCATGTGGCATCATGAGGAGTCATAATTTTGTATGGCAAGAAGGCTTCTGGTCCAGTCATACTCTGTCTTCCGCTGGCATCCTCTGGGACGGATCTCAGCCTGGTTTTGTTATTTTTGTCACTGTTTTGGTTTTGGCAATGTTCTCTGGTGGTACTCTCTAAGAGATGTCATAGATGCCTCCTGGGGGGGGGGGAGGGGGCACACGTTCCAGATGCCTTCCAGCACCACTCTGTGGCCATGAACAACTGGAGTGCTGCCTCAGGCCCTCTCTTCCTAGATTCACACTGGCCAAGAAACTTTTCCACAAGTTTTTGTCTCCCCTGACTTATCAGGAAGAGAGGTTTGGAATCTCTTTGGATGCATGGGGCACTGGGCACACAAACAATGGAATTATGAACAAAGTTTTAGGCTGCAGTGAAATTTCAGTCTATCTTGATGGTCTGAGTTAATTAGCTTAATTCTTCTGATTACCTGGAAAGCAAAGGAAAGACCATTCCCTCTTGTGGAATAAACTAGTGAGATCATCCAAAGGCTCAGTCTCAATCCCATAAACATACACTGCCAACATGGTAGCCGCTAGCCACATGTGGAGATTTACATTTAAATTATGAATAAACAGAATTTAAAATTCAGTTCCTCAGTCACACTAGCCATATTTCGAGTACTCGAGTAGGCTAGTGGCTACCCTATTGGACAACACAGACATAGAACATTTTCATCATCAGAGAAAATTCTATTGGACAGCATGGTCTTAGAGGATGCTTACATAAGAGAGAGCCAAGAGGATACTCTAAATAAAAGCATTAGATCCCCAAAGAGCAGAATTTTTTTATTTTGGCACCAGGTGTCCAGATTCACAAACTAGAATAACCTCATTTAACCTCAGCATCCAGGGCAACTAGAAGCCAGAAGGGCTCGTACCAGGGATAATCGGCAATTCTTGAGAGACCCCAGGGATCACTCCTTCCCTTGAACTATAGGGAGAGTCTTGGGCAGGCGCTATTGTCAAAGCTAATCATAGGTTGACCCGGGCTATGACGGAATGAGACCATCATAGTCTTTCACCCTGGCTGTTCCTCACACAGCTGACAACTACTACAAAATGAAGGGAGGAAAATTCTCCTCTGGGAAATGTGTATTCTTTAATAATACAGGCCCATTTCCCCAAGTCTAAATAATATCAAATGAAAACTTTCATGTTTTCAATATTTATATTCCTTTTATTTGCCATTCTCTACACTTTGATGTTTAACTAGTTAGTCACTGTATATTGATTGGTATACTTTAATTTAAAATCTAAACCCCTCTTCCTCTATGCTCCTTTCTAAACAACTTTATAAAAAGAACTTTGTGTAGTTCTTGGTTATTCAGTTCAGTTCCATATTTTCTTCTCTGTCATCATCGTACCAAGCTTGAACCTGTGAGCCCTCAGAGGCCATTCCGCTCCTGTTCCCTGGCCTGCACTGTATAGCAAGGGGGCTGAGCCTACAGGCTACCTTTCCAAGGTTCTCCTGTAGTTGGAAGATCTGCAATCAGCCGGGAGGGTCCAGGAGGGAGCCTGGAGACCTGGAGGAAAAGAGAACCCAGGGGATTTCTCCCCTCCCTGTCCATCTTCAGCAGCATCTCCAACAGGGGCTCATTTTCTCCCTCCAGAGTGCCAGCTCAGACCAGCCAGGCCTACCGTGGCTGCATTTTTCCACGGTGTGCCTAGCCTTCAGGCTCCAGTAATACTAACACTTCCCTCTGTCACCCTGGCCCACAAATGACGTTAGCTTGCTGTTATTGCTAGTATCAGGATTGGCTCACCACCTCCTGTTTGACTTCTCCGTAATTCCATTAACTGTGTAACCAATTCCTGCATTCAACTTCTCTAACTACTCAGAGAGGCTTCTGTGTTCCTGCTAGGGTCTGACACACCTCTTCGAAATCTGTTCAAGCTCACATGAGAAAGCTGACAAGTATCTGCCCCAGTTACTACAAAGTGCTCCCATCCCTCCCAGGAGTGTATCATTCTGTCTATGAAAGCCAAGTTCACAAAATTAAATCCGTCCCCTAAATTGCATGCACATATGGTTGCATGTGCTGTATCCTGTTTTGTTTTTTAGCTATAATCTTCAAAAGCAAGACTTACAAAAACCTACCCCTAGCAGGCCACCATGTTTAATGATTCCAGTTGTGCTCAACAGACTGCCCTGGCGGGGGCCACTGTAACCAACTGCTCCAATCCCACCCTCTGTCTCCCAGGCCTGGTGCCCTGCCCGGGACCGATCTGGCTCACCCAGAGGGATGCCTTTTTCTGACTGGTCTTCGCAGAAGAGTGGAGAGGCACATTTTGCAATGTATCTGTCAAGAAGGAGTTTTTCTTTCGCATTTGCACGAGGTAATTTGTGCTAGAGTTGGCCCTCCACCTATGTATCCATTTTCTGATTCAGATACACATGGTACTCTGGAGCGAGGTCATCTAATTGTGTAAACTTGTAATGAGGAGCCCAAGGGGTCCAGGGATCTTACACTAGGAGGGTCCCTCAATCTTCTAAGTCCATAGCAATTTTTTACCTTCCAGATCAGACTGCATTATAATTATGGGTCCATCTGCCATGCCCAAAGATTGTTAGCTCCCCAGGGGCAAGGACTTTCAGCTCTGTATCTGCAAAGCTTAACAAAGTGCCTTGCTCACAGCAGTGCTCAATATGTGTTATCCGAATGAAGACTGAATTCTATTTTACAATTTACAAAGCACTTTCACATGTTACCACCTTTAGTGCTCACAGAAATACTGTGAGGTAGTCTCAGTGATTTTGTGGATGAGGAAATCAGGACAGAGAAGGCAAGGCCACACTCACTGTTAGTAATGCAGGAAGTACTTAAACTTGGGTCTACATATTTCTAGACCCATGTTCTATCACACCTATCCAAGGACGACTCCTGGTCTTCCTTTATACCAACTCTGCACAGGACTTTGAATAAATTAGGGAAAAGCGCCCCCTCTGGGTGGATGAATTACAAAAACTTCTTTCCTCTGAGTTGACAAATCAGAAAAAGACTCCTTCCCCACCAGGTGATTCTGTATGAAGCACGTCCCGCCCAATCATACATGGGCATATATACAATGCAATTTGTTATAAGCCATTTAGGAAAATGAAGTTCAGGGTTCAGGAATTCCTTTTGATTTTGCCTTTAAATTACACAGGGCTTCTTTTATTAACTCTACTACATATTTATACTGTAAAAGTGCTCTTCTTTGCTTTGTTTTTAAACTTTTATAACATATTTAAACTCAAAGCATTACTGAGGAAGCTTCTGATGGCAGCAATATTTCTACTGATATCCCAATAAAATAGCTATTTTATGTTAGCTACTTTCTTATCCTTTTTATCACAGTGATCTTCAAATGCTTATAGCACTGTGCAAGACAACTTTGAATAGATTTACAACCTCTTTCCCCTAAGTCTTCCCTCCCTCTCACTTGAAAAGGTAGATTTCCCTGCTTTGCCTCTGTTGTTTTTTAACAAAGTTGATCCAGAGCTCTAACAGAGATGTGAGTACACAGTCTTTTATCAGCTGTCAATTTTCCATAATTTTTCTTATGATAACTTTAATTCTCGTATTTTCAAACAGAGAATACCAGACTTTACCATTTAGAAAGCAAATCTTATCCATAAACCACACATCATGCCACACCAGGCCTGCACTGCTCTTGTTCCAGGATCATTTAGCAGACGTCAGAAAATTCCTTTCCAGACTCATGAAAATGATGGTGGCTCTCTTGACATTAAACTGACCAAAAAAAAAAAAACCTCTGAAAAATTTTTTATAACTTTCTTTGGTCTTCCCCTGAACTTCAAAAAAGAACCGCATCATTCCCTGGTGGGTTTTTTTTTCCTCTCCTTTACAATATCAATTGGGATTCCTTTCCTTACATCTTTTTAGGGAACTGTTAGAGACACTTCCGGGATTTATAAAATAATTTCCTTCACATCAATGCAAAAATTCTGTTACTTCCCAACTCAACAGAAACAAAAGTTATGACTCTAATTTTATTTTTCTCTCTTCTCTTCCTAATCTTTACCCCATGTGCCTTTTATCTTACCTTTTCAATTTCTAACCCTCAAGATCAATCTTTTTCCTCTATTTCTCCATACCACCCTGTAACCCTTGCACAAAACAGGGATTCAGTAATTTCAAACAGGGTCATGAGCACGACAGCTCTCTCTTCTACCTTCTGTCACTGACACTTAGTGAACACCGCTCTCCCCTTCCTAGTTTAGAATGGTCTTTAAAAATTATACATTACTAACACCTTTTCCACTGAATGATATAACCTGGACATTGATCTGGGAAGATTCGTTTTTTTTCCAGTTTGAGATATAATTGGCATATATCACTGTATGAGTTTCAGCTGTATGGCATCAAAGTGTGACTTATACATATCATAAAATGATTGCCACAATAAGTTTAGTTAACATCCATCATCTCATGCAGATACAATAAAAAGAAATGGGAGAAAAAAAGGACAAAAAAACTTTCTCCTTGCAATAAGAACTCTTAAGACTTACTCTCTATGTATATATCACACAGCAGTGGTAACTAGACTCGTCATGCTGTCCATTACATCCCTAGTACTTACTTGAGATTTGTGTTTGTTTGTTTTAAATCACTGTGGTCATCAACAGATGAATGGGTAAAGAAAGGTAAAATAGTAGCTAGGGACCAATTTGGGAGTAATTGCACTGGTCCACAGAAAATATCATTAAGGCCGATTAAGGCAGGAGCAGAAGCAACATACAGAACATGGAGTCAAGAGACCCCTACATGGCAAAACTGACCACTCTGTCTGGGATGTGGGGGTTGAGGGAAGACACAGAGAATGACTTGTGAGTTGGGCTTCAGTAGCTGGGCAATGTTGTCCTTCATGAGAAAAGATGACAGGAAGAAGGGCAAGTTGTTTTTTTTAAGATTTTATTTATTTATTTGAGGGAGAGGAGCAGAGTGAGAAAGGGAGAAGCAGGCTCCCCACTGAGAAGGGAGCCCAATGCAGAACTTGATCTCAGGACCCTGGGATCATGACCTGAGCTGAAGGCAGACGCTTAACTGACGAAGCACCCAGGTGCCCCAGAAAGGCAAGTTTGATGAAAACATGATTCATTCAGTTTGGGTAAATATTCTTCACCTGGAAAACAATGCTTTGCTTCTGTTTTCATTCGATTCAAAGTTGACATGTAGTATTTTTTAGATACAGTGAGTATGGGGAAACAGGTTTATGCTTAGCAGTTAATTTTCTGTGTTTGCTTTTGATATCCCCAAAGACAACCAAAAGGGAATGACTGATAAACAGAAATGCAAGCCTGGAACTCTCAAGAAAGATTCTGGGCTAGAAAGATATTTTTTTAATATATTTTATTTATACAAAACATTTTTAAAAATTATATATATATATACCCTTTGTGCCATTTTTTAGCTATTACCCTCCAACTCTAAATCCAATTCTGTACTGCATTTTGTGATGCTTGGGACAAAGATTCTGCAAAATACATTTCCCAGACTCCTTTGCCAGCTGGCTTCCTGTTAAGCCTTGCACTAGAGAGAGACTGGAAGGCAGATCAAGCAGAACAGCAACCTTCTCCCTCCCTTTGCTCAGTGTTCCTGTCAGGGCACTCAGTCCCAGCTGCAACACTTGGTTCCCACTGCAAGCACTGCCAGCACCCATAACCAACCTCCCTCGGGCCATCGGAGTTACTAGCTGCAACCTGGTCATAACCACGCCTCAGAGGCCTGAGCCCCAGCTCTGCAGGTCCCCTACTCTGAGTTCTAGCTTTTAACAACCCAACCTCGTCCCTGTCACTTCCTCCAACACCTGTGGAAACAATTCCCTATATGAAATTCTCTGTTAAAAATCTTTAGCATGGTTTCTATTTTCTGACTGGACAGTAACTAATACACTTTGGGCATATAAAAAAGGATAATAAACTTTCCTCCCTTCCAGGAGCTCACAAACCTGTTAGGAGATGAAAACCAGTAAATGCAGTAGTTTCTTTTCAAGATGGGGGACAGCCCATCTTCCTTTCCTCTACATCCCAAAGTTCGGAGGTAAAAGACTTATAACTGATGAAGTAGGGCAGAGAAAAATCACAGCCTGAAATACACATAGAGGGGCTGTGGAAAAGGATGGAGACAGTCTGCCCAGGAGAGCCCCAGAAGGGATAGAAACTAGAAACACTGATTACCACGGAGGGCAAAATGGAGGGACCAGGCTGAATTGAACGTGCGTGCGTAGACTGGCTTCCTCTCCATCCCCACCCCCTCGAGTAGAGTGCTCAGCAGTCAGTCAATCCCCACCCCCCACCTCCAGGAATATAAAAATGATTATCTCCAGTGAAATAAGATTAACCACCTGGGGTGAACCAGAACAGCTAGTGGCAATGTTGTTGCCCCACAACAAATTCTTCTGGAACTTAGGGAACCCAGCTTAATTACAGGGTCCCTAAGATGAAGCTTGTCAGTAAAGAGGCTTCACTCACATCCACCACTGAAATCAAATTTTTTATTGTGTAAGTCTTCATTTAAAAAAATAGAAAACAGTCACATGTTCAGAATCAAAAATCAAATAATATATAAAAAGAATACAGTTTAAATACTCTAACTTTTCCCCACCCACCCCAATCTCACCTACTCCCAACCCAAAGATAACCTCTCTGATTAGTTTCTTAGATATCCTCTTAGAGTTTTCACATAAACACAAGAAAATATATTTGTATATTCCATTTCTCATTAAAATTAGTATACAATACATATTAGTTATTATTTTTTCAATATTAGCTATTCCAATAAGTATGTAGTGGTATTTCATTCTGGTATTAAGTTTCACTTCTCTCATGTCTAAATGCTGTTGAGCATCGTATTTTGACCATTTGTATTGGTCTCTTACGGCTGCTGTTGGGCATTGCCACAAACTCGGTAACATAAAACAACAGAATTTTATTCTCTCTTAGTTCTGGAGGCCAGAAGTCCAAAATCAGTCATAACTGAGCCAAAATTAAGGTTCAGCAGGGCTGTGCTCCCTTGGGAGGCTCTAGCAGAGAATCCTTTCCTTGCCTTTTCCAGCTTCTGCAGCTGCATTCCTTACATTCCTTGGCTCCTGGCCCTTCCCCCATCTTCAAAGCACGTGGGTAGTATCTCCTGACTGTTTCCTTCTGCCGCCATCCCATGTGAACGAACAAAGCAGAACTTCACGAAATTTTTATGACACACCCTCAGAAGCCACATAATATCACTTCCACAATATTCTGCTGGTAAAGGCAGTCAAAAAAGCCCTCCCCAAAGAAGACATACAAGTCACCAGCAGGTACATGAAAAGGTGCTCATCACCAGTGATCAGGGAAATGCAAATCAAAACCACAAAGAGATATCAGCTGACACCTGCTAGATGACTATTATCAAAAAGACAAGAGATAACAAGTCCTCAAGGATGAAGGGAAGGTGAAGGTGAAGAAGAGGGAACACTTGCGCACTGCTGGTAGGAATGTAAACTAGTACAGCCTCCACGGACAATGGTACGGAAGTTCCTCAAAAAACTGGAAACAGAACTACTATATGATCCAGCAATCCCACTTCTGGGTATAGATCCAAAAGAAATGAAATCAGAATCTTGAAGAGATATCTGCACTCCCATGTTTATTGCTGCATTATTCACAAGATTCAAGATATGGAAACAACCTAAGTGTCTGTTAACAGATGAATGGAGAAGAGATCACACACACACACACAAAGGGATTTTATTCAGCCATGAGAATGAAATCTTGCCATTTGCATCAACATGTATGGACTTTGAGGGCATTATGCTAAGTGAATTAAGTAAGACAGAGAAAGACAAAATACAGTATGTTCTCACTTACGTGCGAAATCTAAAAAAAATTTAACCCATAGAAACAAAAAGTAGAGTAACAGTTGCCAGGGAACCAGGAGTAGAGAAATGGGGAGATGTTGGTCAAAGGCTACAAACTTTCAGTTATATGTTCTGTGGATCTAATGTACAACATGGTGACTAATCAGTTAATACTGTATTATATACTAGCAAGTTGCTAAGAGAATAGATTTTAAGTGTTCTCATTACAGAAAAAAAAAGGTAATTATGTGAGATGAGGGAGGTGGTAGCTAATCCCATTGTGGTAATCATTTTGCAATATATACGTGTATCAAACCACATTGTACACCGTAAACATATCCAATGTTATATGTTTTGCGCAGAACTAGAAAAGAGAAAAAGGTCTTATGTATACCCTAAGACCTAGCAATTCACTCCCAGATATATACGCAACAGAAATGCATAGATATGTCCCAAAAGACATGCCAAAGAACGCACATTGCTGCATTATTTGTAATAGCCCAAAGCTGGAAACAATCCAACTATTTTTTAACAGTAGAAAAGGTACATGTCAGTATCATGACAGATGTAGCCGATCGAATACAGAAGTAAAAAATGAGCCAAATGCAACTATATACCTCAACATGGGTGAATCTCACAAACGTACACACTGTACAACTGCATTTCTATGAAGTTCAAAAACAGGGAAATCTAAATGACAATGTTAAGAGTATTTTATTGTTTGCCATGTGTAAGGTGCCATGACTGAATAAACTATAGTGTTAGAAATTAGGATAGTGTCTACCTTTGGGGAGAAAAGCAACTACTGACTACAGGGAGCTCTGGGAAGGCTTCTAGGTTGCTAATAATGTTATTTCTTGATCTGAATTGTGGCTACAAAAATGTAGTTGCTCTGGGGTGATTTACTGAGTTTATTGTGTACTTCTTTACACGTAGATCAACAAGCAAATATTTGTTAAGCCCCTAATGTGTGCATATAAGATTGTGTGGGGCACTGTGTTCTCACTTCTTTTACCTACTTTGTTGGCATCACCCCACTGGAAGGAGCCCATTCTTACTAACTGGCTCAAGGCACAGGACGGCCAACGAGCGCGGTCAGGTCTACGGGTCCATTCTGAGAGAGGCAAGTAGAGCCCAGGCAGGCTTAGGCCAGAGGTTCAATCACTTTGATTGGCAGAAGTCACATCAGTACCTCCTAGTTCATGACAACTCCTCTGTGCCACATTTACATTTCCAAAGATAACTGCACTGCTTAGGGCCAGGATACCCCTGTTCCAAAGCTCAAGTGACTCTTGCTGACTCAGGGACGCTTGGGTGGGTGGGAGGCAGCGCCAGGTCTGAACTTGTGGAGAATGGTGCTCTGGCTACACACCCACCACGTGACTCATTTTCTCAGCTATAAAGCTGTAAGAATGGTAACACACCTATTAGTATTTGAAAAGAACTTACTTGCATAATTAAATTTTAAGGACATCAGTGTGCTTGACAGTCTTGCCCATACCCAGATGGAAATTTCAGTTATAAACGTAAAGAAATAAACACATTCTGATTTGGAGGAAAAAAAGGCCTTCAAACTTCAAGGAGAGGAGACAGAAACTCTACCTCTTGATAGGAGAACGGCAAGTTTCTAGAAAGTTATGTGACTTGAGGAAATGCTAAGTAAAATATGCCAGGCACAGAAAGACAACTACTACATTATTCCACTTACACGAAGTACCTAAAATAGTCAAATCCGTAGAATCAAAGACTGAAATGGTGGTTGCCAGGGCGTAAGGGGAGGAGGACACAAGTTGTTGTTAATCAAAGGGCATATAGTTTCAGTCAAACAAGATGAATGAGCTCCAGAGATCTGGGGCACCTGGGTGGCTCAGTCGTTAAGCATCTGCCTTCTGCTCAGGTCATGGTCCCAGGGTCCTGGGATCCAGCCCCGCATCGGGCTCCCTGCTCTGCGGGAGGCCTGCTTCTCCCTCTCCCGCTCCCCCTGCTTGTGTTCCCTCTCTCGCTGTCTCTGTCAAATAAATAAATAAAATCTTTAAAAAAAAAAAAAAAAGCTCCAGAGATCTGTACCCACAGACCAACAATAGTATACTGTACACTTGAAAATTTAAGAGGGTAAACTTCATGTTAAGTGTTCTTTTCATAATAAAATAAATTTTTTTTAAAAAGAAAGTATGTGAGATAGGAGACACTCTCTTGATCATCTTTAGAAGATATAATCTGCTGCAGTGACCTTAGTATATTATTTGGAGATATTAAGATGACCACCAAAAGAGCTAAATACAGAATCAGTTTAAAAGAATTAAAAGAGATTAACCCTGGAGGATGGAACTGGCGCTGATTAATAGTAGGATGGGGACCATGATTTTTACCTTACATGTTCTGTAATACTTTTTAATCAAATGAATGTATTAGTTTGATAAATTCTTTTAACACTGTATTTAGAGGGGCACCCTGCTGGCTCAGCTGGAAAAGCATGCAACTCTTGATCTCGGGGGCTGTGAGTTTGAGCCCCATGTTGGGTGTAGAAATCACTTTAAAAAATAAAAAATCTTTTTAAAAAATTGTATTTAAAAAAAAATACGTATGTACTTAAAATATGAGCCGTTCTCTGACCTTTATAAGCTGCCACTTCTGGTCTCACATCAGCCAGTGCTTAGAATGCAGCTTCTTTTTTTTTTTTTTTTTTAAGATTTTATTTATTTATTTGAGACAGAGAGAACGAGAGACAGAGAGCATAAGAGGGGGGAAGGGTCAGAGGGAGAAGCAGACTCCCTGCTGAGCAGGGAGCCCGATGCGGGACTCGATCCCGGGACTCGAGGATCATGACCTGAGCCGAAGGCAGTCGCTTAACCAACTGAGCCACCCAGGCGCCCCATAGAATGCAGCTTCTTCACTGGTTTCCTTAAAAAAAAATTAAAAATAGGGCGCCTGGGTGGCTCAGTTGGTTAAGCGACTGCCTTCGGCTCAGGTCATGATCCTGGAGTCCCGGGATCGAGTCCCGCATCGGGCTCCCTGCTCGGCAGGGAGTCTGCTTCTCCCTCTGACCCTTCCCCCTCTCATGTGCTCTCTCTCATTCTCTCTCATATAAATAAATAAAATCTTAAAAATTAAAAATAAATAAAAATAAATTTTTTAAATGTTTTAAAAATCACTCCAAATTTGGTGATTATTTGAAGTCTTTATGGAGATTTTTAGGACCATGGGAAATGATCACAGAAAATCAATTGTTACACTGAAGTTTTCCTAAATATAGTTTTTTTTAAAATGTATCAAACTATTACATGAATTTGATTTTTAAAATTCAAACACTACAGGCTTGTGGTAAAAAGCAACTGCCTTGCCCCACCTGCTTTCCATTCTGGAGGGCCAACCTCTTTTCATTCTTTTCAACTAATTCTGTATTTAGTTCTTCTGCTGGTTTTTGCTTGAAAATCCTCCATTTGAAATTTCTGTCCTCCTTCCAAGTCTCCTCTGTCTTCTCAATTTTGTCTGTCCCCCGTCCCCAAGAGGAACCTGTGAAGAGACTTGTCTGAGTCTCAGTCCTGGGGGCTCAGCTGCGGCTCCTGAGCAAGCTTACCAAAGCTACCCCTCTTCAAAGGTTTGGATCTCCCCACAAGGAATTTGACACCTGCTGCTCATAAAGGAAAATCTCTCCTTATTTTACACAAATTAGTAAGATATATAGTATAATCAATCATGGAAGTACATTCAATGCTCAGAGAAAACTCCAAGAATGGTTAACTCTAAGGAAATCAAGAAAACATTTTCCAGAAGGAAAAAACAGTTTGCTAATAAGCAGGGAAGGCTTTTCAGATAGATTGGAAGGGCTGGAAATGGTAAAATCACAGTGTCTGAGGGGAACCTGTATTTTTGCAGTATAAAGTTCAAGAGGAGAAAATGTGAGAAATGAGCCTAAAAAAGTTAGTAAGAGTCAGATGGTCCTTATATGTGAGGTTAAGGAGCTGGACTTGAGCCCACAGTCCAGGAGTTGAAAATTTAAATGCCTATAAATGCCAAACAGATCGTGTAAATGAGCAAAATGAAATCATGTAAATGAGAAAAAAGACAGGAAGTGTACAATCCTGTGGGAAACTAGGGAAACTGTGCCCTTCCAAATGGAACAGTTTAATTATTTTTACACAACATATAAGACCAGTGTTGCCAGAGCATCCACTGTTTTAATAATAGCAGAATATCCATATTTTTCTGTCAAATTCTCCAATTTTTAAATGTTGGCAACTATTACATGTTTTTTTTTTTCAGGCTCACCATATGTGGTCAAAAAATATTATATATTATATATATATATGCTTGAAAGTTGGTTTCAGCCAACAGACCACAAGTTTCTTCCTCTTTTAGAAGCAAAAGAAAACCACCATTGTAAAACTTTAAGACAGGGTGGAGCCATGGTCAGAAACACAGGTTTTAAAGATGACCCTGGGGGCACCTGGGTGGCTCAGTCATTAAGCATCTGCCTTCGGCTCAGGTCATGATCCCAGGGTCCTGGGATCGAGCCCCGCATCGGGCTCCCTGTTCCGCGGGGAGCCTGCTTCTCCCTCTCCCACTCTCCCTGCTTGTATTCCCTCTCTCGCTGTGTCTCTCTCTGTCAAATAAATAAATTAAAAAAAAAAAAAAATCTTTAAAGATGACCCTGGTGGCAGACTGTAGAATGGACTGATTGGGAGAGTGAGAAGTTGAAATTGAACATACAGAGATAAATTTGAAGGCTCTTGCAATGGATCATTGATAGATGTGCTGAGAGCTTAAGGCAGCATGTTTACATAATCACTGTTATTTTTCAGTGCAAGCAGTGAAATAGTCCTGAGCATTTCCATGAGAATTAGACCCCAAATGATCACAGAGAACTTGATTTCTGTAAATCTTGGGTGTTACATTTTCAGAGTCAGAATGGATTTATCTCTTCATTACTTTCCAGGACTTCCTTTTTTTTTCCCCCTCATAAAGGTACTTGCCAATAGTAATAAAGAAAAGATTGTACATCTGGCTTTAGAAAGACAGCTTGTTGAACCTCTACCCTCTGCTTCTGTATTATATCAATCGCAGAGGCAACAGAAATATTTTCTGCAAACGGTTCCCATGTGCCCACATCTCTGAATGTAAAATAAACAGTGCGGGCCATGAAAACAGTGTTTTAAACAGAGCATTCCAGCTGGGAAAACTGTCTAAACATCATCTTTATTTTTATAGTCATTTAAAGATGTCCTTAATCTATTAAATTAACTTTTAAAAAGGAGAAAATGGGGAAGAGAGAGGGGTAGAGGAAAAGGAGAGAAAGAGTTTATTCATCTGTTTTTCTGTGACACCTAATATTTCCATTTCTTTATGCTTAGATGTTAATATATATTTCCAGCACAAAATTATTATATCCAGGCAAAGCGAGAAAGTTTTTAGGTGTTTTCAGTGTATTTTTAAGATTTTTTTAATCAAATCTGTTCAAGACAGATCAAATGCTATCTTTGTCTCATGTTCTAACCAATTTATTTAACCAGTGAGAAGCAATGTTCCCTAGTTCTGTGGACAGAACCTTTCAGGTGCTGGCCAAGCTTTCGCCCCCATCCCATGTCATGAATTCAGAGTATGCCCAGGCGTCAAGTCTATCCCACTTGTCCCCAGAATGAAAAGGAAAGGAGATACGCCATCAGTATCACATTGCATGCCAGGCAGGCTTTGAAGATAGTCTAGGCTTGGGGCGCCTGGGTGGCTCAGTCGTTAAGCGTCTGCCTCCAGCTAAGGTCATGATCCCAGGGTCCTGGGATCGAGCCCCACATCGGGCTCCCTGCTCCGTGGGAAGCCTGCTTCTCCCTCTCTCACTCGCCCTGCTTGTGTTCCCTCTCTCGCTGTGTCTCTCTCTAACAAATAAATAACTCAAAAAAAAAAGAAGAAGAAGATAGTCTAGGCTTTAGTGACATTATCAACCATTCACAACCTAAGCAGCACGTGAAGAAGTCAAGGGTTCACATGCAGGGAGGGAGTTCTGGCCTGCTTTCTCACCAAGTCCTGGGTTCTGGGCTCTGTTCCCACATTTCATAAAGATATATATGGATAGGACCCTGGCATCAGAGGCCCCACTCTCGTTGCTGTAAAATTCCCTTTCTCTGTGGAGATAAAAATCAACACTCCCACCCATTTGTTCCTGCTTCTATCTGTGGAGTTTCAGCTTAAAGAGAGTATAGTTCCCATCTTCGAGATCAGAATAGAGAGAAAGTGAAATTCCTGTGAATCTTTCTGGAGTTGTGACAAAGGGAGATGTGTTCCAGATATCCTGAGTTGAAAACTGGAATGCATTTTCTCATAGAAACAATCATCAGCTTCCCAGGCCCGTTCATAAAATCCTACTTAATCTACTATATTCTCAGAATATTCCAAAAATTTCTACGTTACCCATCTGCTCTGTTCCCATCCTTGCCCAGCTTATTTTTCTTTTTTAACTGAGTAGCATGAATATAACCCTGCTTTGCCAAATTCTCCAAGTTTCTCCACTCAAATTTACAAAGTTCCATTTGTGCAACCCACCAGATCTTAAAAACCTCTGTAGGCTCCGCTGATGAGTTTTGCAGTTCCAGTCCCGCCCGCCCCACCTCAGGCCAGTGACAGAGTGTAGGTATGTTCCACAGTTCTTCCCTTTCCTTCTATCCTTCAGGGTCATAGAAAATGCAGGAAAGTTTGAGGCCTATTATTTTAGATGGTAGCCTGCCAGAGACAGGCCCATTTATATGTGTAAATTTTATATGTGATATCAACTTATTAATGGGCAAAAGAACAGCTTACTGGATGGAGATGAGAAAATCATTCAATGTATGGCAAAAAAAAAAAAAAATCAGGGGCGCCTGGTGGCTCAGTCATTAGGCGTCTGCCTTCAGCTCAGGTCATGATCCCAGGGTCCTGGGATCGAGCTCCGCATCGGGCTCCCTGCTCCGCGGGAAGCCTGCTTCTCCCTCTCCCACTCCCCCTGCTTGTGTTCCCTCTCTCGCTGTGTCTGTCTCTCTGTCAAATAAATAAATAAAATCTTTAAAAAAAAGAAATCATTTTTCTGGATCTTAAGATTCCTCTCCCTCATGTCATTGAAGAGAAGAGGGAAATAGGGAGAGAGGTGCACTGGACCCTTGAAATGTACAGACTGGACAATATCAACAGAGCTTATCAAAGTCTCTGAATGGAGAGGTGACCTTCTGGTATATGATCCACACCTGGGACATATGAAGAGGGATGAATGATCTACAATGATCAGCTCGGCTCCCGTTGGCTTCCTCAACTCAGGCACCAGTGAAACTCATCAGGCTCCTAAACCTGACCTCCAGGTGAGGACCTCTTATTCTCCAACTCTGATCTCCTACAAGTAAGACCCCACCTCTCCCAGCCCAGTGTCCTCCACTGGTCTCCTCAGGGATACAGATCAGGCGATCTCATTATTCCTCAAGTTTCTTATTAATTGTATAACTACAGTATAAATTCTGTATCTAGCTTCTCTCAGGTCCTCATTTTTGACTCTCAAAACCCCACTTGGAGGAAGAAAAAAATTTTAGGGGCACCTAGGTGTCTCAGACGGTTAAGTGTCTGCCTTCAGCTGTGATCCACGGCCTTGCATCAGGCTCCCTGCTCAACAGGGAGTCTGCTTCTGTCCCTCTCCCTCTGTGTGTGCTCTCTCTCTCTCTAGCTCTCATTCTCTCTCAAATAAATAAGATCTTTAAAAAAAAAAAAAAAGAAAAAAGAAAAAAAAATTTTAAACCCTAAGATTCAGTTATCTCTTGCTCTCTTCTTCTCAAGGCAATGAGGACGCCTTGGAATAACATGTCGATATAGCATAAGGAAGTGGGAAGCAAAGAACACAAAGATTCTTGTTTCTAGATATTAAATGACTGCACATGAGTCATCCAGCACTATCCTTAAATAATCATAGAGAAAAGAGAGCTGGAGGTCCCCTCATTTAAAAAAAAAAAAAAAAAAGCTGGGAAAGTCTCTGATTGGTCCAACTAAATTCTCCCATCCCTGATCAAGCACTGGTCAGGTAAATGGGGTACTGTGAGAAGCCAACGCTGTGGAAGGGAAGGACTTACCAAAACCACGTATTTGGGCAAAGGAATCGTCAACAGTTCTCAAAAGGTGGAAGCACTTTTCAAATCAAGTAAAAGTGTTTACTACACAGGAGACTATTCTGTAAGTCGCTGCAGAAATCGTTTCTGAAAGTGTTTAAACAAATGATTAAAGCCGATACTTAAAAAGAATGTCTTCCACAACTAGAGAGAACAAAACCTATCCAAATACAGACACACACGATTTGTGTGTATATATATGCCTCCTGTGCTATATAAGTGAGACCATTCTTGAGAAAGTTTCCCAAGAATGATTTTTAGCTCTCAGTGCCCCCGGCACACCGCAGATCTGTCCCCTCGCTTCACTAGCGGACAAAAGAGACTCAGCGACACCCCCTCTTCCAGCTCTGACCACCCTCCAACCGCTCTTCCAGTCTCAACCTCTAGGACCGCCTTCTCTGCCATCCTCTGCCCCCAGGGCCGGCCAACACTGTTTTGAGCTTAGCCCCTCATCGCCCGTCATCATGAGCTCTCCACTTGGTCAGAATTATTCCACTGGTGGAGGCCCGGCTACATGCACCTGCGGGCCTCCCACACTTACCTCTCCCCGGGCTTCCATCTGCACCGAGACTGTGAGGCTCCGGAGCGCGCGGGCCGTTTCTGCGAATTAGCAGACAAGCTGCAGGGCGTCAGCTTCTCTCGAAAATGCCAAGCCAGCGCAGCACCGGCTGCGGCCTCTCCCAGCAAGTGGAGAAGCCGTTCCAGGAGGAGCGGGAGGAAGCCCTGAACTCCACGGCACCTGCCGCGGTCGCGGCGAAGAACCGGAAGCCAGCGCTCCCGCTCCGCGTGCCCGGCTCCCGTCTGCGCAGACGCGCGTCTCGGGGACTTGCCGCAGACCCGCTGCCTCGGAGAGGAAGGGGAAGCTCTTCGCGAAGGTGGCGAGCCCCTGAGTCAGCTCCGCAGGCCGGCCGGGCTGGGCGGGTATCTCTTCCTCTGGGAAAGCCTCCGGAGCCCAGCGGCCTCTGAGGGGCCCCTCGGGCATCCCCCTGGTGCCAGGGCTCGAGCCGGAGCTCGTCCCTGCAGCCGCTAGGCAGCATTCTGACCACCCTGGAGCCCTCGCCCAAGCAACGCGGAAATAAAGCTTTTAGAAGAAAATTTTTAAGAAGGCTCGCAGGCGGGCACCTGGGTGGCTCAGATGGTTAAGCGTCTGCCTTCGGCTCAGCTCATGATCCCAGGATCCTGCGATCGAGTCCCGCATCGGGCTCCCTGCTCAGCGGGGAGCCTGCTTCTCCCTCTGCCTCTCTCTCTCTCTCTCTCTCTCTCTCTGTCTCTCATGAATAAATAAATAAAATCTTTTAAAAGAAAATAAAAACAATTAAGAGGCTTGCAGACTATCTGCATCAAGAAATTTCTCTACACACTATATAATCCAAAATACAATGATTCCACCAAGTTTAGTGACCCTGTGACCACATTTAGACTGTTTCCTTGCCCATAGTCAGAGAAGGTAACCAGACTTAAAGAGAATCAATCCACCTAGGTCTTAAAATCTCTTAAAATGCAGGTCAGCTTCACAAATAACCAGAGAGGCCTTGGTCACCCTGGAATTAGAAGAATACTTGGAACCGAACTTATTTCCTGGTAGAGATTCCATCCACACCCCCACCCATAGAATACAGAAGAAGATGGCATTCTGGAACTCTATGATATTATACTGAAATGCCTGAAGCCAAAAGAACCAGCTGATTTTCTTCTCAAGAAAGCCAAGAGAACTTTCTCTATTGTCCATTAAACTGGACAATGTATCTGCTCTAGGAGTCTCTGAATGTTCATGATTCTACTAATATTTTTACTGGTAAAACTAGCATTTAATTCCCATGATTAACAACCAATAAACAATGGATTATTCTTCGGAAGTTGATTCAAGGTCTTCCTACCAGTCCCCGAACAAACAAGAAAATAAGATCAAGTATTTGCAGCATTAGTGATACGTGAAAAAGGAATTTGAGGATAGGCTTAACATAAGATTCATAACTATATGCAGCTCTAGTAAGACTTGACAGGATTTACATAGCCCTGTGACTATTCAACACAGGTAGTTTAGCTGAGACTTTAGAAGATCTTGTTCTGTAGGCAACATAAAAGGTGCAATAAATTGCAAAAATGGCCTCAAATGTTTTTCCTCCAACCAAAAGATATAGTGTATATCTTCACTCTTGAATCTGGGTAGGTTATATCATTTGCTTTGGTCAATGTGATGTAAGCAAAAGCTTGAAAAGTACTTTCACTTTGCAGTTTGTCACCTGCTGTTCTTAGAACTCTGCCACCGTGAGAAAAAACCTGGACTATTTTGCTGGAGGATAAAAGACATGTGACCTAGTCACCTCAGATAGACCGCCAACTCACCAAGTGACTGGAGACACATGAGTGAACCCAGCCAAGATCAGCAGAAGAACCATCTAGTTGAGCCCAGCCCCAAACACCAACAATGGAATTGATGAGCTAAATAAATGATTATTTAAAGCCACAAAACTTAGCATGATTTGTTATGCATCGAATGCTAACTGATCCCAAAGAGGCATTTAGGGGCGCCTGGCTGGCTCAGTCAGTTAAGCGTCTGCCTTCAGCTTGGGTCATTATCCCAGGGTCCTGGGATCAAGCCCCATTCATGCTGTCTCTCTCTCTCTCAAATAAATAAATCTTTTTAAAAAGAGGTATTTATAGGGCGCCTGGGTGGCTCAGTCGTTAAGCGTCTGCCTTCGGCTCAGGTCATGATTCCAGGGTCCTGGGATCGAGCCCCGCATCAGGCTCCCAGCTCCATGGGAAGCTTGCTTCTCCCTCTCCCACTCCCCCTGCTTGTGTTCCCTCTCTCACTGTGTCTCTCTCTGTCAAATAAATTAAAAAAAATCTTTAAAAAATAAAAAAAAAATTTTTTAAAAGAGGTATTTATATACTCTATTTATAGTCTATTTAATTGAGAAGTCTTAGGGATCCTTTGTGAAGGGCTACTTTGGGGCTTTTGTAGGAATTAAAGGGCCAACTATGGGAGGCTCATGGGGTCACTATGGTTTGGTATGCAAGGCACAGGCCGGATATCAGTCTTCATTCACTTCCTAGGCAGAATACTCTTATACAGTGAACCTACACATTTGTAAGAAGTCCTATTCTTATGCCACCAGGGTATGGCTTGAGTTCAAAGACTATGCTCAAAATAATGTACATAGTTATTTTTATTTCCATATATCCATTTCATATTTCAAATGGCCCAGGAATACAGCCAAAAAGGACCAATAAGTTTCCTTCCTGTAGATTATAGAGGAGAGAGAATTTCCTCCTAATGAGAGAGTAAACTGTAGGAACCATGCAAAGCCCCTCCTTGCTAGGCACGAGCTTTCCCACCACAAGGAGAGAGCCTATTAGAGAAGGAAGTTAACACAAAGCAAAACAAAACAAATAAATGGAGAAAGAGTCCTAACAACAAAATTTGAGAAGTTGAATCCAATTCTACCTGAGACCAGGAAAAAGTATTATACCAACTCAACTTGGATTCTGTCCTTTGCAATGGAAGTGTTCAGACTATTTTACCTGAGATAAGATAAATGTGGTCCTTGCTATGACTAGTATGGGTATGCAGAGGCGGAGTCGTGAGGTACCCACGATTACCTGCTTAGAGAACGGTGTTTGGAAAAGAGTATAAATGCCTGTGGAAATAAAGTAACGATTTTCTGAGGGGCTGTTTTCATCTGCTTAATGAGAAACTTTAAACTCTTAAAACATTCTTCTCTTCATTACTCTCTGGCAGCCTTTTTCAGAGTTCTACAAGAGAATAAAGTCCTGCGGTCCTACAGAAAATGATTTGAATAATGATTTTTTAATTCAGTTATCTAAAAGATGGTACACAGCTAGTACTATTCTAGATAGAGGAGGTAATTAATCACATAGAAAAATGTCTACATACAAAAATTCTCTAGCAGAAACTCCTATAAAAAGAGCTATAGAGCCTTAATCTCATATCTGATATGGTTTGACTATTGTATATAATGGTCAACCAGTATACTTCCAGATCCTAAAATGAACTTTTTTTTACATATTTTAATATATCTTACATTTGATATAACAAGCATTCTGGTTGTATTTTCTTTCTAAATAATATGTATAAGATAGCAGTGTATCTTACAATCCATGGCCTCTTGATTTATTGAAACATTTCATAAAATATATGGTCACTTTTTTTTAAAGATTTTATTTCTTTATTAGAGAGAGTGCGCACAAGCAGGGGGAGCTGCAGGCAGAGGGAGAGGGAAAAGCAGGCTTCCCGCGAGCAGGGAGCCCAATGCGGGGCTCGATCCCAGGACCCTGGGATCATGACCTGCGCCCAAGGCAGACGCTTAACCCACTGAACCACCCAGGCGCCCCTGGTCACTCTTAAATGTATACATCTTAAAGGGAGATCTTTTTTAAATCATACTTCTTTTATTTACCATTCTTTCCTCACCACCCACTCATCCCCAACATACGCATAATCCACAGCATAGTAACACCATATGGCTGTATTAAATTTTGTAATGTGAGTTTTCATAAGATTTTATAATGAACTTCTAAAGCTGCAACTAAATACTTGTGCTTCAACTATCAGGGTCTAGGCTGCAGGAAAAAAATCTTTATTGTCTTGCTAAAAGGAAAGTTCTATGACATTGACTCTGTTGGCATACAAAATAATGTAATTTTTCATTCTTGTATTTATTTTTGAGTTCATTTTCTTATTAGTCTGCTAGGGCTTGCATAACAACATGCCACAGACTGCGGGACCTAAACAACAAACATTTATTTTCTCACAGCTCTGGAGGCCAGAAGTCTAAGATCAAGGTGCTGTCAGGGTTGGTTTTGGGTGAGGCTTCTCATTCTGGCTTGTAGATGGCCACCTTCTCACTATGACCTCACATGGCCTTGCCTCAGTGTGCACGTGTGAGAGAAGTCCCTAGTATTTCTTCCTCTCCTTATAAGGACACCAGTCCTATCAGATTAGGGCCCCACCATTCGGACCTCATTTACCCTTAATTACCTTCTTAAAGGCTCTGTCCAAATATAGTCACAATGGGGATTAGGGCTCTGACATATGAATTTTGGGGGACAATATTCAGTCCGTAACGGTAATTTTCAAATTTCATTAATTATTTGTAACAATATTTACTGATTATTTACCATGCATCCTAATCTATGTTTAGTGGTTTACACATATTATCTCATGTGATATTCACAGCAGACTTCTGAGATAGGTATCCCATTCAAGGTGAGATAGCGGAGGCTTAGAAAAGTTAAGACCCAGGGTGCCTGGGTGCCCAGTCAGTTAAGTAGTTAAGTGTCTGACTCTTGATTTCGGCTTAGGTCATGATCTCAGCATCTTGAGATCAAGCCCGGTGTCGGGCTCTGCTCTGAGCATGGAAACTGCTTAAAGATTCTCCCTTCGCCGCTCCCTGCTCACATTCTCTCTCTCTCTCTCTCTCCCTAAAAAGAAGAAAAAGAAAGTGAAGAGCCTTGCCCAAAGAGATGCAAATGGTAGGTGGTAGACTTGGTCTTAATCCAGGTCGGCCTGAGTCTAGAATTCAAGCTCTCAATTGCTATGCCACACTGCTTCCATTTTGAACTGTTTTCATATACATTCTTCAGACTGGAATACAAAAAGAACAGTAACCTCCTGGAGTATGAAAACACAGAGATGTGTAAACGATTACGTAGACAAGTAAAACCAACAGATCGTGCCGAAAACTCTTGAATCTTTGTTCAATTAAATCCAACCTCTTTGGGCGCCTGGGTGGCTCAGTTGGTTGAGCGACTGCCTTCGGCTCAGGTCATGATCCTGGAGTCCCGGGATCGAGTCCCGCATCGGGCTCCCTGCTCGGCAGGGAGTCTGCTTCTCCCTCTGACCCTCCCCCCTCTCATGCTCTATCTCATTCTCTCTCTCAAATAAATAAATAAAATCTTTAAAAAAAAAAAAAATCCAACCTCTTCAGTCTAGGATTCCAAGTCTTCCAAAATTCACTCAACCCTCCACTTCCAATCATATGCCTCATTACACTTCACTATCATCACCACCACCACTATCCACCCCAGAGAGGCCCCTACATGCCCATAGTAGACTCTCTTCCTCATCTCATGGATCCTCTCCCTTCTGTTTCCTCTGCCTGAAGTGCCTCTCCGTCCCTCTTCATGTGTCCAAACCCAATGCTGCCTTTTCCAGGAAGGCTGTCTGATCTTTCTCCCTCACATGACCCAGCATTCTGAACTTGGATTAGAGACAGACTCTTCCTTATTTGCTTTTTTCTTTTTATTTTTCCTCTACATTTTTGGTTCCTTCTGCTAGATTTTGTATTTCAGGAAGGGAGGAAATTAGCAATATGTGCTTTTGGAAGTCACTTACCCTAAGTCTCAGCTTCCTCATCTATAAATTGGAGATTTATAGCAAAATGCGGCCTCTGGGGAAAGCTCAGCTCAAGTGTAGCTATAGCAACGATGTGGCTGCAGCTCGAGAGGATCATGCTAAATGAATAAGTCTGTCCGAAAAGACCAGTACCATAGGATCTGACTCATATGTGGAATTTAAGAAACAAAACAAATTAACATGGGAGAAAAAAGAGAGAGGCAGACCAAGAAACAGACTCTTAACTATAGAGAACAAACTGATGGTTACGCTGGGGCAGTGGGGGGAATAGGTGATGGGGAGGAAGGAGTGCACTTGTCGTGATGAGCGTGGGGTGATGTATAGAAGTGTTGAATCACTATATTGTACACCTGAAACTAATATTACACTGTATGTTAATTATACTGGAATTAAAATAAAATGAAATAAAATACTATGGCTATAAGGCCCTTTGTTAAACCTCAGAAATATTTAAGTTGTTGCCTCATAGCTCCTCTCAGAAAGACCACAGGTGTACTAAGGATCTTAAAAGCATTCCTCCCACAGCACCCTGTGTCTCAGCACAAGGTAGAGGGCTTTGGCAAGTGTGGCTTTTGCCTAAAGGAGCACATTCTAACTTGATACACAAGTTGTGCAGAAACACAAGGAAGTATGTAGGAAGCCTACAAAGTCTTTGAAAACTTGGGCTAAATGGGTCAAAAACAGTTCAAAACAGGAAGAGCAGAAATCAAGCTGAGCGTGCTCCTCAGATGCAAGCATATGCCATTTCTTGTGGGGGAAAAAAGTGTGACTTAGAAGGTTGACCCAAAACCCAGAAGGCAGAACCAAGAGCCATAGAAAACTACTTTCCAGTAGCAGAAGTGAATCCTAAAGAATATTTCCTGTTCCCAGAGTCAGCAGAAATGGTGGCTTGTGCCCAGCTTGGTTCCAAAATTGCTACCTGCCTCCTTTCTCCCCCTTTTTGAACAGGATTGTCTCATGGGTTATCTTATCCCTCTGCCATTATTATTTGCTGGATACATGAGTGTCAGACAACTTTTTTTTTTTTAACATGGCTTTCGTTCTAAGGAACTACACCAAGGAATCCCAGCCACACCTTGCTTTAGCTCAGGCTGCTATAACAAAACACTATAAACTAGGTGGCTTAACAACAACAGAGATCTATTTCTCACAGTTCCAGAGGCTAGAAGCCCACGATCAGGATGCCAGCAGGATCAGGTCCTGCGGAGGGCCCTCTTCTGGGTTTCAGACGACTGACTTCTCATTGCATCCTCCCATGGCTGAATGAGGGCAAGCTAGCTCTCTGGCCTATTCTTACGGAGGCACTAATCCAATTCATGTGGGCTCCACCCTCATGACTTAATTACCTCTCAAATGCCCCAGCTCCAAATCCCATCACTTTGGGGACTGTATTTCAACACAGGAATTTGGAGGGCATACATTCAGTCCAGAGCACATTTGAACCTAATCAAATGGGTATTAAGGAGGGCATGTATTGAATGAAGCACTGGGTGTTATATGCAAACAATGAATCATGGAACAGTACATCAAATAAATAATTTTTTAAAAAAAGAAGAAAGAAAGAAATACCAAAATCTGAGCCAATGTTGTAATAAGATGAGACTTTTGAGGGATGCCTGACTCCAAGATCAGGAGACTCCAGGAGAGAAAATGTAGGCCACACAGGAAGTTCATGAAGAGATAATTCTAAAACCAATTTCTCCTGCCTTCCAAATCTGTTGAGGCCTTCCAACAGAATGGTTGAACAGACCTGTGTTCTCCAAATCACAGTTACATTTCAGAATTACTCTTGAACATGATATAAAATCCTGTTTTATTCTTTTGAAAAAGAGCAGAGGAAGCAATTTCTTAGATGTTAATATAGAGTTTCTGAGAAGATATTTCTATGACTATGTGGTATGTATGAAGTGATTTTTGATAAATTTACTCAGACAAATGATTTAGAGAATGTCTCTCTTCATATAAAACTTCACAAGAGAAAAGGCTGGTGTTGGAGAAAGAAATATTCATTTAAAAAAAATTCTATAAAGAACAGGAAAGATCTGGCTGTTGTTCAGAGTCATTTTTCAGGTGGCAAGGAGGTCTGGAGACCATATGTTGTTTCCAAGGTGAGGAGAATGCTCATGGGAAGTGAAGCCTTAACACAGCTGTACTGTCAGTGGCAATCCAAACTAGAGCTACCCAACATGGAGAGGTCCAGGAAATCAACCCTTTACCCTTTGAAGGACCCTTGAAAGAGGCACTTTTTTTCTCAAAAATTTTTGATGATTAATTCTCAAGCAGATGGGCAAACATGCCATCATCTGCTCATCTTGATTTCTGTGACAACTATCTTATTCTTTGGAAGCATAAACCAGTCTTTTAAACTGAATCGTCTTTTAAAGTGAATATTGGGGCACCTGGGTGGCTCAGTCAGCTAAATGTCCAACTCTTGATGTCAGCTCAGGTCTTTATCAGGTCTTGATCTTGGGGTCGTCAGTTCAAGCCCTGCTTTGGGCTCCATGCTGGGTGTGGAGCCTACTTAAACACATACATACATACATACATACATGCATAAAATACATAAATCTTAGGAGGAAAAACATTTGACAACAGAAATTTGATTTTATTTTACATGAACAAATGGGACATAAAAGGGAGAATAGTGACCTTTTCACTTTCAGACCATTGCAAGTTCTTTTTTTTAAGATTTATTTATTTAGGGGCGCCTGGGTGGCTCAGTCGTTAAGCCTCTGCCTTCGGCTCAGGTCATGATCCCAGGGTCCTGGGATCGAGCCCCGCATCCAGCTCCCTGCTCAGCGGTAAGCCTGCTTCTCCCCTCCCACTCCCCCTGCTTGTGCTTCTGCTCTCGCTCTCTCTCTCTCTGTGTCAAATAAATAAATAAAATCTTTAAATAAAAAAAAAAGATTTATTTATCCTAGACCGAGAGACAGAGTCCAGTGGGGAGGGGCAGAGGAAGAGGGAGAGAGAGTCCGAAACAGACTCCACACTGAGCATAGAGCATGACGTCGGGCTCCATCTCACAACCCTGAGATCACAACCTGAGCCACAACAAAAGGTCAGTCACTCAACCGACTGTGCCACCCAGATGCCCCCATTGCCAGTTCTTAAACAAACTTAACGAAATTCAATATTTCAGTTTAAATGTCACCATGTGTCATATTACACAAATATTCAATTTACCTATTCAGCTTTGCCTCCCAAAGTATCAAAATTTAGGGAAAAATATAAATGCTTAAGAGGATGATACAGTTATCTTTTGGTAATTATGTTACTATTCTTTGCACCATAGTAAAAAGACTATGAGCTTTGAACAAACTGCATATTTTGCTTTGGTCCCTTTCCTTGGAAAAGAAGTAAATATTTGATATGAATTGTTAATTAAGCCAAAATTAAGACTCAATTCACCATTTAAAGGTCTTGAAAAACCTACCCCTTCATTCTTCTTAGGCCTTAATGAGTTGTGTTTTATAACTTCTATTTTTCTTGGTTTCTAGATTTTAGAATCTTTTTTCACATGAGACCTACTTATGTAACTTGCTCTGACCCTTTTCTCTTCATAAAAACTCAATAAACTTGTAACTAGCGCATTATGCCTTTACAAGTGTCAAGGCACTTTTTATCAGATGACAGGAGGCCTGGTTTCCCAACTGGAATCGTAGAAGTGTAATTGTGATTTCTGTCAGCAAAACATGAGAACACTGAATATCTAATAAATAAGATCGTTGGACACAGACATTACATTTTCCAAATCAGCATTCTTATGAATTAAAAGATGGATCTGAGGTTTGGGTGAACTTTTCTCTGAAATATGCATGGATTAAACAAAAGGAAAAAGAATTAAATAAAAGCATTTTAGGTTTTGTTCGCTATTTGGACAGCTATTAATAAGACACTATCATATCTGTTGACATCAGAATACCTATTTGTTCTTCTCAGGAAGAAAATATCTCCTTCAATTTATCTTTTTAAAAATATGCATTAATGGCAGCTTTTTCTGCCCACAGAGCCTGTCCCCATGCTTTAATAAAACCACCTTTTTGCACCAAAAAAAGCACGCATTAATATCAAAGTAATAAATCTTTTTAATGACAGTTTTAGTATTAAAATGTCTTCTAAAAAATTATACTGATAACCAATTTATGTAAGCCCTACTGATTACATTTCTATGACCCTTTCAAAATGTATTGTTTTTACATAAACTTAATCTTCATTGATAAAAAATTATCTTTTGGGGCGCCTGGGTGGCTCAGTTGGTTAAGCGACTGCCTTCGGCTCAGGTCATGATCCTGGAGTCCCTGGATCCAGTCCTGCATCGGGCTCCCTGCTCGGCAGGGAGTCTGCTTCTCCCTCTGACCTTCCCCCCTCTCATGTGCTCTCTCTCATTCTCTCTCTCAAATAAATAAATAAAATCTTTAAAAAAAATTATCTTTTAATTTTTTTTTACTTTAAATTCGTTTGCTATATACATACAAGTCTTTTGTTCTTTGTATATAAAACATATAAAGGGGTACCTGGCTGGCTCAGTTGGTGGAGCATGTGACTCTTGATCTCAGGATTGTAAGTTTTGAGTTCCCTGTTGGGTGTAGAGATTACTTAAAAATAAAATCTTAAAATATATATATATGTATATATATATATATATACACATACACACAGTCTCCAAAACTATTATTTTTTTTTTTAAAGATTTTATTTATTTGACAGCAAGAGAGGGAACACAAGCAGCAGGAGTGGGAGAGGGAGAAGCAGGCTTCCCGCGGAGCAGGGAGCCCGATGTGGGGCTCGATCCCAGGACCCTGGGATCATGACCTGAGCCAAAGGCAGACGCTTAACGACTGAGCCACCCAGGCGCCCCCCATAACTATTATTTCTAATGATTGCAAAATAGTCCATTAAGTTATCAGAATATAAATTATTTAATTTCCTCCTTTTTAAAAAAAGATTTTATTTTTAAGTAATCTCTACACACAACATGGAGTCAGAACTCACAAAACCCTTAGGTCCAGAGTTGTATGCTCTACCAACTGAGCCAGGTACCCCCAACCTTTTTGATGTAGAACTTTTTTCTATAATATATAGAGAGACTAAGATAATCTCTCTAAGCACAGTTCATTTATTCTTCGGAATTATTTCTATAGAATAAATTCTCAGAATTACAATTACCGGAAAACAAAGTCTAAAATTTCTGTGGCTCATTGCCAAATTGCTCTTCAAGAAGGTTGAACCAGTTAATAATTCTCCCAAGAAATGATGATTTGCCACTTCCTCCAAAATATTATCAATAATTTTTTTAACTTTTGTTTATATTATTCTTACCTTGTTTTCCTGTCAACAATTTGTAACTGTTAAATTAATATTTGTATATCATTTTATGCAATTTTCTCTATCACAGCCATCATCCATTTTTTCCATTGTGAACTTAACAATTTCTTTAAAAATATTTTTCTTTAGGGGCGCCTGGGTGGCTCAGTTGGTTGAGCATCCGACTCTTGATTTCGGGTCCAGTCATGATCTTGGGGTTGTGGGATTGAGCCCCACAACAGGCTCCACACTTGGCAGGGAGTCGGCTTGAGATTCTCTCTCTCCCTCTCCCCTTCCCCCCACTCATGCGTGTGCACGTGCACGCACTGTCTCTTTCTCTAAATAAATAAAATCTTTAAAAATATTTTTCTTTAAAAATATTTTTGAGGGGCGCCTGGGTGGCTCAGTCGTTAAGCGTCTGCCTTCGGCTCAGGTCATGATCCCAGGGTCCTGGGATCGAGCCCCGCATCGGGCTCCCTGCTCAGCGGGAAGCCTGCTTCTCTCTCTCCCACTGCCCCTGCTTGTGTTCCCTCTCTCTCTGTGTCTCTCTCTGTCAAATAAATAATAAAATATTTTTAAAAAAAAATTTTTTTTGGTATCAGGCTTTAATCAATCACTTACCATACATATGTGCCATTTTGTTTCTTTTACTTTGATTGTACAAAAGTTTTATTTGTATCCCTAAAAAGAAAAAGAATCATATTTAGATAAGCACACCACTTTTAATCTTTTATGAATTTTCTTTAAATAGTTAACACTCTAATTAATGGGTGACCTATTAAACAATGGTTTAACATACATGCAACAAATTGTTCACACCAACAATTCTGTCAGCTATGTTAGAGAAATATTCTTCAATATTTGTGGTTTATATAAGTTCCTAGCTGCAGGACAAACTGTATAATAGTGGGATGGAAAATAAAAGATAAAACTCATGTTATATGTTTACTGGATTTCTTGTGTATCTTTTATTCTATTATATATGTTTTGCCTCTTTATTTTTTCCTATACATCTTTCTGAATAGTTCAGGGAAAAACTGAAAAAACTGGTTCATTGTTTGTGATAACTCTATCATACTAATAAAAGATGTTGATAAGGGGAAAGTGAATGTGGGATATATGAGAACTCTCTGAAAGCCTTTCACAATTATTTTGCTAAATCTAAAACTACTCTAAAATAAAGTGTTTAGGGCACCTGGGTGGCTCAGTTGGTTAAGCGGCTGCCTTCGGCTCAGGTCATGATCCTGGAGTCCCGGGATCGAGTCCCGCATCGGGCTCCCTGCTCGGCGGGGAGTCTGCTTCTCCCTCTGACCCTCCTCCCTCTCATGCTGTCTCTCATTCTCTCTCACAAATAAATAAAATCTTAAAAAAATTTTTTTAAATAAATAAATAAATAAAAATAAATAAAATAAAATAAAGTGTTTATTTTTTAAAACTCTCTATGTATCCAATTTAAAATTTATTCATCCAGTCCAACTTCCCAACCCCACACACCAGTCTCTCTCCCCCAGGGAGAAGGACTCCAGAGAAATCATGCCAGATTCCCCTAACTGTGATATGATTGCCCTTTGGTTCAGTCCCTGTGGCAGTGGTTCCAAACCCTCCCATCACATAGCTTAAAGGACCCATAATAAAGACTCTTCCTCTATAAGGGCCAGGGAGGTAAAATTCCACAAAACTCTACTACAGAATCCTTTGAATAACCTTTCTCTCTCCAACGAATTTTGATAAATGGGTCCAGCGTATCTCTTTAATGTGGGATTTTAATAACCATAATACCATAAAACCCAGTTCTGGGACCTCAGCCAAAACCCAAGACAAAAGAAAAAGTGCCATTTAACATCATTTTACTCTAGCATAAAAGACTCTTCTTTCTTAGAGAATATTTCATTGGAATTATAGTGGACCTGACTATTGGACAGGTACCTTGGGTTTAGATTCAAAATCTCCCCAGAAATCACCACAACAAATCTTTAGGCCACATCTCCTGAAATCCACTGAAAGATGGATTAACAATTTTCCAAACAATCTATAGACAATAGAATTCTGGCCATAAAGAGTACATTAACTCAATTTGTCAGCAGGACAATAGTCCTGCTGATCATCCATTATCCTGGTTAACATCTGGGTCTTAAAAATATTTAACTTGAGACTGTAATTGTAAATTAGTAGACATTGGTTAAGCCTCTCCTCTATTCTTCCTCACTTGATTGGAGAAAATGTGCATGGCTAAAACTCAGTATGCGTGTTAGTAAATCTTGATATTCTTCAAGATATTAGAATAAAAGCTTACCTACTGTTCAAGCTTGGCTTTGGACAAAGTACTATTCATGAAGACAGGAACTCAGAGGAAAATCCACCAACCCCCTGATTGACTGAATCTGACTCTTGAGGGCAGGAATAAGACTTGCCATGTGCATTAAAAAGGGGGGTGTCTAGTGGGGAAGAAAATGGGTTTAGATCTGGACTGGATAACCAAATGGAAATACTAAAAGATTAGGTGGACATATAGGTCTGAAGCTCAGGAGAAAAAAGGATGGAATTGTCAACGTAAGGATAATACTTGAAACAATGCAAGTGGATGAACTTATTGAGGGGGAAACATGTAAGTGTGTCAGGAAGAGAGCCCCAGATAGAATACTAAAAATTACCAATATTTAAAGGATATAGAAAGACAAGCCCACAAGGTTTAGATGGGCCAGAAAGACAGGAGGAAACCTACAAGAGGGCATTCTTCATCTCTAAGGTCACAAGGAAATTGCCTCCCCCACCTTTCCCCGGATAAGACAACAAAATATTACAAAAAGTAGATCCAAACCGGGAGAATGGATATTCCACCACTCCCTCCACCCTTTGCCACAAATAGATTAAAAAAAAAGCTCTCAACAGAAGAAAGGAAAAGGAGAGTTTTAGAGAAGCATAGTGGCAGCTCACGGGTCAGTTACCAGAGAAGACTTTATGGAAAACCTTTAACTGGGAAATCCCAAAGTAAACAGAACATGTGTTCAGCTCCAAATGTGAGTATTTGGAAAGTCACAGCATATAGAGCACTCTGGGTTCTAAGGGAGCAAGGGAGTAGAGAAGGCAATAAGGCATATCTATATCAAAGAGGAGCTAGAAACAAACCCCTGGGTTTCCCTGCAGCTCCTAAGGGGATGGAGGAGATCCAGAAGTTTCCATGGGCCCCATGTGGGTAGGCATGGATGTCCACCTGCCTGGAGGCCATCTGCAGGGCAAAGGTACACACATGACAAAGGTAAGGCATGGGGGCACCTGGCTGGCTCAGTTGTAAGAGCTTGCAACTCTTGATCTTGGGGTCGTGAGTTCGAGCCCCATGTTGCATGTAGAAATTACTTAAATAAAACTTAAAAAACAAAAACAAAGGTAGAGCATGGACCTCCTGACATAAGTAAAAGAGAACGCAGCTAAATTTGAGAGCCATCATTTCTGCCAAGTTGTTTGGTGCAAATTAAATAAATACAGGCAAATTTGCCATCCACTCCCCAGTAAAATAAGCCGAGGAAAGACCAAGAAATGAAGTGTCCCCTCCTCCGCGATTTCAAACAATGATAATGTCAGCCCCTGGGAGTTTAAGATCAGAACCTGGATGAGGGGAAAGGAGAAAATCTTGAGAAGGGTCTCCACCAGAATTGTTTAAACTGAAGCCACATAGATATGACGAGATCAGACAGAGGAAAAAGAAAAGGATTTAACTAGCTTGGACTAGACCAAGCAAGACCTTTAGGCAGGCTGAGAGCCCAGGCAGGCGGGAATCAGCCATTATACATTGTAACTATTTTTAAAGTGTCATTAAAAACACCACCTTTGGAAACACTGGAGACCACCATCATATTAACTTTTACTCAGGTTTCCTCGTTTTTATGCTGACCTTGACCTATAGCTTTTTTTTTTTAAGCTATCTTTGAAACACATATAATACCCTGAATAGCTAGTAATTCTGCACCAGTCTTTTTTTTTTTTTTTTTTAATTCAGACTTGCGTGTGGCCTCTCCCATACAATTACACAGGGGAGTAGACTTACCTCAGCACACATTAATCAAATCCGTCAAATGCCTGATGCGGCTCAGATGCTTCTGCCCCGTGCTTGCTCATCAGGAAGACGCAGAAAACCTTGCAGCAAACAAGTAACACATGTCATGATAATTATTTAAGCTACTTTTTGTTTAAAATTTTTTTTTTAATTTCTAGTGAGATGAATTACCTTTAAAAGTAGAAATGAGTCATTAGTTTAAAAATTAACTTTAATGAGAAAATACGATAAATAAATAAGATTGTGTCTCATCATGAAACGGGCCAATTTGACACTAAGTGATATTTAATGAATGGTCAATGAAATGAAAATAAGTGCCTATATATGTTTCACATGAAATCTTGTAAAGGCAAGAAAGTACAATGAGAGCAGTCACCCAGTCTCGTTTTAGTGAGACCAAAATTGCTCAACTTCCTATAATTCATGCAGTGAAATCTTCCAATCTTTAGTCTGGCTAAATTACATGATTTTGCAACAAAACACAAAGGTTCCAAAAAATAAGCAACTCAGACATTCCTGATTAATTGAACTACTTAGTGTCATCAACTAAAATTTTATATGAACAAAATTGAAATCTGACAATGAAAACTCCTTAACAGGCCCATCCAAAGTTACAAATGAGGAAAAGACAAATTCTACCCAAAAGAGCTTGTTGAAGTCCAAGTTACGTTAAATAAGAAGATATTTACAAAAACATAATCCCCCTTCTTTTCTGCCGGCATTTCAAGTGAGACAAGTGTGAGTCACTTAGCTTCCTTGGCCGGAGGAAACCAAGTGTCAGGTGTGCCTTTAGGTACTGAGACAACCAAAACTGCCCCCACATATTTCCAAATACCTTTGAGGGCCCATACCGATGCTGGTTCCCATCACGGATCTAACCCCCAAATACACAAAGTACATATCTGCTGGATTCCTTCGAAGTTCAGGTTTTAAGATTCAGATAAATGAAAATACGGATTTTCAGTTGTCTGTGTTTTGCTTGTTTTTATACAGAGTCACACAAATGAACACAAGGAATACTCTAAAAACACCGGGGTATGTGGCTGGCTCGGTCAGTTAAGCATCTGCCTTAGGCTCAGGTCATGGCCCCAGGGTCCTGGGATCGAGCCCCACCTCGGGCTCGCTGCTCAGTGGGGAGTCTGCTTCTTCCTCTACCCCTCCCCCTGCTGGTGATCTCTCTCTCTCTCTCTCACTCTCTCTCAAATAAATAAATAAAATTAAAACAACAACCAAAAACAGGGAGCACCTGGCTGGCTCAGTCAGTGGAGCCTGCATGCGACTCTTGATCTTGGGGTTGTGACTTCGAGCCCCACGTCGGGAGCAGAGATTACTTTTTATAAAATGAACACAAGGAAGACTTACTAGATAATACACAACTGGAGAAAAAAAATTAGGTTTTTAGATTAGATTATAATATATCATTGAATAACTTGTCAAAAAATGTATCTACTCTGATGACATAAAAAGAATTGCTCGGATAAAAGCAGTGGCTGAAATATGCTTGTGGTCATCGTACATGTGCCAAATAGTTGTCTACCCGGCATTGCGAAAGAAGTTTGATAAGCTGTAAAAATTGTCAAATTTATTAAGGCATTAGTCTTTAAACTGGGGACTTTTCAGTTATTTTAATGATAAGGATGGTAAGTTCCAGAATGTATGTTTTTACATTGAAGTTTTTAGTTCCAAGATAAGGTTCTGCTACAGATATTTCAAATTAAAATGTAAATAACTTCTGTGCTTTAAAAATAAAAACCTCCAGGGGCGCCTGGGTGGCTCAGTCATTAAGCGTCTGCCTTCGGCTCAGGTCATGATCCCAGGGTCCTGGGATCGAGCCCCGCATCGGGCTCCCTGCTCTGCGGGAAGCCTGCTTCTCCCTCTCCCACTCCCCCTGCTTGTGTTCCCTCTCTCGCTGTGTCTCTCTCTATCAAATAAATAAATAAAATCTTTAAAAAAAAAAAAAAATAAAAATAAAAATAAATAAATAAAAACCTCCATTAATTAAACATCTCTCAAATGTGATTTAGTTGTAACCAGCTGGAGTATGTAGATGCTATTTTTAACCAGCTGAATGGGTTCATGCTGGTAGTTCACGTCCCGACGTTCCATTCCTGCTCACAGTGGCAGAGAAAGTGTCAGCAACAAAACTGAAACCAAATTTAGACTCAATACAATGTAACACTATTTTTACTCTTTTGCAATTTTAAGGGAATGTCAGAACATGCCACTAAGGAGATGTTTTGAGATGGCACCACTGAATAACTCAGGGTTTTATGACATTTGAAAACATAGTGTCAGCCAAATACAGTGATGATTTAAGTGACCTCAGGAATCCAATCATCAAGTCCTTTTAAAAAGTGAACACTTGGGGCACCTGGGTGGCTCAGTCGTTGGGCGTCTGCCTTCAGCTCAGGTCATGGTCTCAGGGTCCTGGGATCGAGCCCCACATCGGGCTCCCTGCTCCGCGGGAAGCCTGCTTCTCCCTCTCCCACTCCCCCTGCTTGTGTTCCCTCTCTCACTGCCTCTCTCTGTCAAATAAATGAATAAAATCTTTAAAAAAAAAAAAAGTGAATCCTCATTAGTTAAGAAAGGTGAGTCTTTTCTGGATATTTTCAGTAATTTAACGGTGATATGTCAATTTCCTAATGTGGCCCTTTGAGACCTCTGGATTAGTGTAGGTGAAGAGATGGAGATTGGGATTGCAAGGTGACATGTGAAAAAAAAATTACAATTAGTGTGGACCAGTATTTTTCTCAATACTGTGCTACTAAACAAAATAAATAAATACTTACATTAATATAACTATATACTATATTCTATAACTCTTCCCCAAAATGATATGTTGAAATTCTAACCCCCGGTACCTGTGAATGTGACGGTATTTAAAAATACAGTTTTGCAGATGTAATCAAGTTAAGATAACGTTCTACTCTCTTAACGCAAAGATTGGTGTCCTTATAAGAAGAGAAATCAGATATGAGAGGAGAACGCCAGGTGAAGACACAGAGCCGCACACAGAGGGAAGGCGGCCATGGGAAGATGATCAGGCAGGTGGGAGTTAGTTTACCTCAAGCCAAGGAGGGCCAAGGGGCTACCAGACGCTGCAAGAAGCAAGGAAGGATCCTGCCCTGGAGACTTCACTGGGAGCATGGCCCTGCCAGCACCTTGATTTTGGATTTCTAGCCTCCAGAACTATGTGAGAATAAACTTCTGTTGTTTAAAGCCACTGGTTTGTGGTAGTTTGTGACGGCAGCCCCAGGAAACTACTACAACTCCCATTTCAATCGTCTACGAACACCAAAATGGCATCCTCATTGCCTAACTTCTTAATAAAGGTTATAATTTAAAATTCATAAATGATATAATAAAATATAGCTTTTATCTATATTATGTACTAGAGTTTGTGTAAGATTACATTTGAAAAGAGGACACTGCTGTGAAAAACATAAAGTAAAAAAAGGAAGTGCAAATGCACTGCCTCAGTTCAACCACATCATTCCACTCATCATTCCACCAAGGTGTAGAGGGAGGGAAAATGATGTGCTCAAGATGACAAAGCAAATCCGCAGCAGAGATGGAGCTAGGACTTTACATCTCTTGATTTCTAACCCAGTATTTTTCTCCTGCCCCTCCAGATGAAGCTTCACTCTCCAGGGCTGGAAGCCAAGAATGATTTGAAAAAGACAGGCTTTCCAGCATAAAAATATTTAAACAGCATGGTTCCCACACAATGCTCTCAAGGGATTGCCTCTCATATTGAAATAAATACACATTCTTTACCATAGGCAGGTCTAGGGTTTGTCATAAATCTACAAACAATTCTCATGTGTTTGGGTAGAGGGCTAAACTCTGCCCTTTATGACAGCAGATGCAAACAAACTTCAAACAATTGTGTTCTACTGAGTCAGAAAAAGAAAAAAGAATGAGAGAAAGGGGGACTTAGGATGGCTACCACTTCCCATGTGAACAAAATAATTACTTTTTTTTCACCCTAGGAGATTCCTGATTAAAAAGAAAAATAAAAAAGTAATAACATCCTCATATTGCCTGCCATGCTTGTGTTGTTGAGGGAAGTAACTTTCAGGGGTTGCTGAGGGAAGTAACTATTTGCGCCCTCATTTGGGAAGATAGATGCCCCGATATTGTGTTTTGTACACTCTTCAGAATTTTGATAGTTTAATTTCTTGGCTGAGTTCTTGCCTTGGTTGAATTCCCTCCAAAGGTCAAGGTCAGAGGGGCTTCACAAACGACAGGCCACCATTTCTCCAAATGGAGAAAAGACCCACATTGGAAAAAAGAATGCAGAGGCCGCGTGCCTTCTTTGTGTCTACAAATCATCAATGATATGGAAGGTCAAGCAAGCAGGGATGAGATGGAAACAGTGTGTTTCCATGTTAAAGAGGAATGTTCACGGATGGGAAAAACTTGCAAATATGAAGACCAGTGGACTTTTCCTGAGGCTTGGGAACAGAAGGCTGCAAGTTTGGGTGCTTCCAACAGCATCAAGATGCCCCAAGCAAAACGTTACTTGTAAATGGGGCCACTGGTTAAGAAAAAGGTACGGAGGGACGCCTGGGTGGCTCAGTCGGTCAAGCAGCTGCCTTCGGCCCAAGTCATGATCCCAGGGTCCTGGGATCGAGTCCCACATCGGGCTCCTTGCTCAGCAGGGAACCTGCTTCTCCCTCTCTCTCCCTCTGCTTGTGCTCTCTCTGTCAAATAAATAAAATCTTAAAAAAAAAAAAAAAAGAAAGAAAAGAAAAAGGTACGGAGCCAAACATAATAAAGGAAAGAAGATCGGGGCGCCTGGGTGGCTCAGTTGTTAAGTGTCTGCCTTCGGCTCAAGTCATGATCCTGGGGTCCTGGGATCGAGCCCCACATCAGGCTCCCTGCTCCGCGGAAAGCCTGCTTCTCCCTCTCCCACTCCCCCTGCTTGTGTTCCCTCTCTCGCTGTGTCTCTCTCTGTCAAATAAATAAATAAAAATCTTAAAAAAAAAAAAAAAAGTTCAGTCCTTGGCTGTAGGGAAAACAAAAACCTCCAAAGGAGACTGTTTCCCTCAATGCTGAACTGCCTACCTTTGTAGTTCTGAACTCAGAACATCATTACTCTGGGAGGCATGGGCCAGTTACTCCCAGGCCAGGAGTACTCATGCCTCGTTTTTCCAAATGTGCTGTGTCTCTAGTTAGATCTAAAACTTGCCATAAATCTAAAAATCATCACCACCATTGGAAAGCTATCCAAATTAGCCAGAACAGGTTTTGCACACCATTTTGGCTGCACGAAATAAGAGCTGCAAGGGCTGAGTTTGTGTTTTTAGACTGACTTTGCTAACTCCATTCGAAGGGTTGAGGGTGACTGCCACGAACAAAATTTTAAGTCATTTCATTCTTCCTTCAAGCTTCCAAAAAAAGCTTGCCACCAGATTTGTTTAAAAGAATTCCATCTCACATGAGTGACTTCTTGGCACAAAGAACCTTTCCTTTCATGTTATATTAAGAGCGTGTGCACCACATTCCTTCAAAAGGCAAGTTTTCCTTTGATGAACAGAAAGCAAGCTCATGGAACCTATGGCAATCCTAAATAAAGCTACATTTGGGTATTCCATTTCCCTAGCCTTAGGAAAGCCTGCAGTATATCTACCACAAAGCCTGAAGTATATCTTCCTTGCTTGGCCTAATCAGTCAGGATTTTGTAATGGTACTTTTCTTCTTCTTCTTTCTTCTTTCTTCTTCTTCTTCTTCTTCACCTGAATCAGTCAAGATTTTGTAATGGTACTTTTCTTCTTCTTCTTCTCCTTCTCCTTCTCCTTCTCCTTCTCCTTCTTCTTCTTCTTCTTCTTCTTCTTCCTCTTCTTCCTCTTCCTCTTGTTCTTCTTCCTCTTCCTCTTCTTTTTCTTCCTCTTCCTCTTTCTCTCCTCCTCCTCCTTCCACAAAAAAGGAAACAATTTTCTTTGCTTCTTGGGGCTAAAATCATAAATAGGCTTTCTTGCTGCATTGGAAAATACAACTATATCATTAAAAACAATGTTTACTGTCCAGCAAACATGCATGCCCCAATAGTCTGGAGAAGAAATCAAAGGCACTTCATGGCATCTGCTGCCTGCTGCTGGAATCTCTCTCCAGCCAAACAAAAAGGTGGAGACACAGAGCAGGTCCTCAAGCAGTTTTCTGTTGACACGAAGCAAGTTGACTTGTGCGTGGAAATAAAAATTGCTATCTTGCCCCCACACCCAGGCTGTATTCCCTGTCTACTCACCTACTTACTGATATGCACTGAGATCCGGAGAAATCAGCAGCCAGCTCACAGCCACACAGATGCACCACTGTCCTGTTTTTGGGGTTTTTTGTTTTTTTTTTTTTTTTTTACCTGAACTCCTTAGTAGACTCTGGAGGTCAAACGAAAGATTTGACACAAAACACAGAGCAATGCAGCTCTCCGGGGATTTTTCAGACTTAGTGGTTTGAAATTAATTTTACTCCTCCACAAAAGATTGTGAGGCAAATGGTATATTATTCCATTTACTGTATCTGGTGTGGACAGAGAAGGAGAACATTTTTATTTAGGAATCTGCTTTCTCTTCTCTACCTGCTTTTTCCAGAAGAAGGCTTAGCACATTAAGTACGTAAGTAACCAGATAATGTTTCACTTTTTTTTAATGTACACCAAAAATGAGCTGTATGATTATCGAGGACTTCAAAGTAGAAGATCTTGCACCCTCTATTTTTAGGACAAAAGAGGTAGCAAAATAGGGGACTTGTCAGATGGGACAGGCTCAAATCATGGCTCACTCACAGACTTGCTGATCTATCATGGACCTGCTACCCAAACTCCAGCGACTTCTCTGTAAAATGGATCTTATACCACCTTCTTTTCAAGGTTGTTGTGAGAATTAAGTATAATGCATTACGTAAAGGGCCTATTACATTATTCTTGTCATTATTGCCCAAACTACTAATGCCTAATAAAAATTACATGCTTAAAAGATATTTGTTTTGTGGTTGTATGAATAAATGAATATTTACAAATGGTTCTGCTTAGGGCCCCTCAATTGTCTGTGATGTAATTAAATCCTAAAGCAGTGCCTCTCATACTTTGAGGGACCTACCAGTCACCTCGGAATCATGTTAAAATGCACATTCCGGGTCAGGAAGTCTACGGGGGCATCTGAAACTCTGCATTTCTAACAAGCTCCCAATCCATGCTGACACTTTGACTTTTAAATTCCTAGATAATTCCATTGTGGAGGAATAGACCAACCAGTTCTTTAAAAATACTCACATAACACCAAAATACATTCTATCCGAAGAAAAACTCATCACCAATTAGACACAATTGATTTTTCCCCACCAGGGCAACTAATGATGGATTCTCAACAGTACGATTATCCTGGCTCAAGTGATCAGGGAGTTCAGCTCCTGTTCTCCCATCAATGAATTTATCACATGTGATGAGCTAAACTCAAATTGTAGCTCATCCTTCTGAACAAGAGTTGGGTCACAACTACCCCCCAAGCTTTGTCTTAGAAGTCAGAAAACAGGGCACCTGGGTGGCTCAGTCGTTAAGCGTCTGCCTTCGGCTCAGGTCATGATCCCAGGGTCCTGGGATCGAGCCCCGCATCGGGCTCCCTGCTCCGCGGGAAGCCTGCTTCTCCCTCTCCCACTCCCCCTGCTTGTGTTCCCTCTCTCGCTGTGTCTCTCTCTGTCAAATAAATAAATAAAATCTTAAAAAAAAAAAAAAGAAGAAAACATCTGCTATTTTTCATAGTAACTAGAAACTGAGTTTTGAACGTCTCCATAACAAAAGCCAAGAATACATGTGAGGATAACATTTATTTGTAATTCCACATCAGTTGGGTTTGTGTCCAATAGGTGCCAGGCAAGATAAACACCAGAACGGGGGAAGGGGAGGACGTGAGAAATAAGGTTCCTGGTTCCAGGGAGCCGACAGTCTAGTGAAGAAGACACAGTGACACAGGTAGACCCAAAATATGATCAGTCCTTTGGTGCCCCAGGACCCTAAGCTAAAACAGGGAAGCCTAAGTGAGATTGAGAGGCACCAGGAAAGGGTGCTATGATGCCCAAGCCAAGATCAGAAGGATGAATGATCAAAGCCAGGTATTCAAGAGAAAAGGTGTGGACAGTGCTCCAGGTCGAAGGAACAGCATGCTTAACGGCACCAAAAAACAGGAGGGCAGGGACTGCTGGAAGAATAGAAATCAGTCCAAAACAGCTTCTCTCCACCAGCTAAATATTCCCATAGGGAGAATAAAAGGGTAGAAAAGCAAGAGTCTCCACATAATCCATATGTCAAGACCTGTCAGAGTTTTAATAAGCTGTTATTTATAAATGCTTACTGGCTTTATATGGCCTATAATAAGTGCTATAAAAGTGCAAATAAGTAAATAAATAAATACCTAAACACATAAATGCATTGTAGGTAGGCTTCATTCTACCAGGGCACTTGAGATCAACTGGCAAATGAACATGCCAGAGAGACCTCTCCATCCAAAGATAGAGGAAAAAAATAAAGAGAACAGAATAATCCTGTTTCATTATAAGGTTGGATATTACTGAATGAATGAATACATTATATACTTGGGAGTGGAATTTTTTTTCTTAATTAGAGAGAGTGAGAGAAAGTAATTAATCGTTGAAAAATAATACTTCAAAAGCAAAGTGCTTTGTAAAACATTGTTTGCAAAGCGGTTTTTCATTTGACTCCCATAGGTTTTAATTATAAAGAGGTGAGTAGGTATGAATTCGCTTCAGGAGGCTCAGTAATAAGACGTAAAGTTTCATTTTTTAAAATTTTTACAAATCAAATTAATTTGGTTTTGCTCCCAACCTACTTTCACCTAGTAGGATTAATGGAAAATTCAATGTAACATGGTTTAGAAGGAAGGCAGGTATTTGGGGGAAAGTCTTCCCATCTGGTTCCCTAAGATCATACAAGAATTCCTGGAGATGATACAGGGTTTGGAAAATGAGGGGAGGGGCTTTAGTCTGTAGTGGTTGTCGTGGTAACCATGTTCCTTCTACACTGACAGTGCTGACAAACTGGTCACCATCACCCCCAGGCAGCTCTGAGATGCAATCCCAGCTGTCCTTTCCTCTTACCTCAGGCTCACCTGGAGAGATACTCAGTGACGCTCTCAAAACCAAGAGCCTCACTGTCCAATCTCCACACACAGTCCGGAGCGCTGCAGGCTGACTCTTCCCAAAGTCAAGGGAGTTTCTTCCCAGAGTCAGCCTTCAACTAACCCTGCCGCCCTCCTCTTATGCTCTGAGTCATCCAGTTTGTTCTCCATCAATGGCCTGAAATACAAAAACCTGGGGCATCTGCGCAGCACAGTCAGCTGAGTGCCTGACTCCTGGTTTGGTCTCAGGTCGTGATCTCAGGGTCATGAGATTGAGCCCCGGGGCCCGCTCCGCGCTCAGTGGGGAGTCTGCTTGAGATTCTCCATCCCCTTCCCCCTGCCCCTCCCTCCCCCTCACCGGGTGCTCACATGCTCTCTCTCTTTCTCTCTCTCTCTCAAATAAATAATCTTTAAAAAATAATACAAAAACCCAGCACTTTCCCTATGGGGCTGTAAGGTAAAAGCAAGTTGTAGAACAACTCAGACCTTTAAGAAACAATGCTAAGCTCATTTCCTGAGTAGGAGTGGTAATCAGAGATACTTTATGCTTCCTGGCAGCAAAATTTAAAACCCAAGGCATCAATTACTTTTTCCTTAATAATTCACAACTGTGATAGAAGTATTTAAAAAATTCTCTCTACTTGGGGTGCCTGGATGGCTCAGTTGGTTAAGCATCTGCCTTCAGCTCAAGTCATGATCCCAGGGTCCTGGGATCGAGCCCCACATCGGGCTCCCTGCTTCTCCCTCTCGCATTCCATCTGCTTGTGTTCCCTCTCTCGCTGTGTCTCTCTCTGTCAAATATATAAATAAAATCTTTAAAAAAAATTCTCTCTACCAAATAATTTCTCTACAAACCACAATCTATTTTCACAAGCGTATGGTCACAATTTAGTTCAACAAAGATTAACTCATCTTCATTTCCTCTCCATCTCAGCGGCCGTGGCTACTGTACTCAGTTCTTCCCATTGATGCCTCATTTGAGCAGATTTCATTCATCCTCTGAGACTTCTCTCCAGATGCCTTTAGGAGTCCTGTTTTTTGTTTTTTGTTTTTTTTTTAAAGATTTTATTTATTTATTCATGAGAGACAGAGAGAGAGAAGCAGAGGGAGAAGCAGGCTCCCAAGGAGCAGGGAGCCCGATGTGGGACTCGATCCCAGGATCCTGGGATCATGACCTGAGCCGAAGGCAGACGCCTAACCATCTGAGCCACCCAGGTGCCCAGGAGTCCTGTTTTGATGCAGGGATCTCATTTCCAACTCCCTGACTCACCTAGGCTAAGTCTTCATCTCCTACACCCTTCACGGATGGGAGAAATCAAGTGTCTTGTCTACATCGTCAAGAACAACTCGCATCCCAACCCACTTCCTGCATCCCCACACCTACCTACAACAGAAACCACCACTACTATCTCTCTCCGGAGCAATATCAACTTATGCTAAGAAGGATATTCAGGGGGCGCCTGGGTGGCTCAGTCGTTAAGCGTCTGCCTTCGGCTCGGGTCATGATCTCGGGGTCCTGGGATCGAGCCCCGCATCGGGCTCCCTGCTTGGTGGGGAGCCTGCTTCTCCCTCTTCCACTCCCCCTGCTTGTGTTCCCCCTCTCGTTGTGTCTCTCTGTGTCAAATAAATAAATCTTTAAAAAAAAAAAAAAGAAGGATATTCAGATCAGTCTAAATGGTCATAATGCTGGAACCAATATTCACTTTCTCTGTTTACTCCCTTAACTGATACATGAGACCCATTTAGTGGGAGGAAAGTGGGACCTCTCATATTTCTTAAGAAATAACCACTCAGGCAGGAGATCAAAACCCAAAATTCTGTAAGATGAAATCCTTACGATTGTGAAAGGAGAAGAAATAAAAGTAAAAAGCACAGGCACTTAAAAACCACAAACTTTGATGCCGAGAGAGGGGAGCTTTGACTAACCAGGAATAAAAAGACTTCTGAGAAGAGAGAAGCCTTTCTGACAAAGATGGGCAGCTTTACAAAAACTTCTAGGGGCAGACAGCTTTAAAGACAGGGACTGGGTGGTCCTGGCCTATGTGAGAGAACACTGGTTTTTCCTGGCTAGCTCTCACGCTCAATCTCTCCAAATTTCCACACTTCCTCAGTCAGTAGCAGCTCGGGAGTTGTTATAAGAGGGATTTAGGAGCAGCAATGCGATTGGTAAAGAGGCTAAAAGAATGATCTTGAGCTTGAATTTGCACAGTTTCACAATTCATCCTTAGGTTGTAGGTTACGTGTTGACTAAAGTGACAAAGCTATGTAAAGGTATTTTCATTTATAATATACATAAGTTTCAAAAAATATCCATTGTCCTAGTCAAATATGTATTTTTTAAAAAAATGTGAAGTAGTTTTAGGGGTGAGGGTGGATGGATTTTGAAAAGCTATTCCTGTTGCACCTCTACCTTCAACCTCAGCAGATGACCTACCTCACCCTTAACTTCTAAGACAAAGTGAATTCACCTATCAAGAATTTCTTTAGTTTCCTCAACTGTAGGACGGGGATAAGAATATCTCTCACAGGGCGCCTGGGTGGCTCAGTCGGTTAAGCGTCTGCCTTCGGCTCAGGTCATGATCCCGGGGTCCTGGGATCGAGTGCCGCATCGGGCTCCTTGCTCAGCGGGGAGACTGCCTCTCCCTCTATTCCTCTCCACTGCTCATGATCTCTCTCACTCCCACCCTCTCTCTCTCTCAAATAAATAAATTAAATAAATAAATAAAAACAAAAGAATATCTATCACATAGCAGTGTTGTGAGGAGGATTGAACGAGTTATAATTTGTGAAGCACTTGAATCAGTAGCTGGGGTGGGAAGCATTAAGTGTTAGCAATTGTAACTATTATCCCTCAAGCTCCCCCAGCAGATCTATAAACCTACCTGTGTCTGCACCTACCAATTTTCCTTTCCTCCTCCTGTCTAAGCCCCTTGTGCTCTGGAGACCCCATCTTTTCCAGCCTTCTACAGGACATATTAGCCATTATTTTCCCTCATTTCCGTATCTTCAACTTTGTCCTCTCCATAGGCTCCTTCCCATCACAAGAAACTAAATTTTAAACTCATTTACATTTCCATAGCAATAAATCCATATTATAATACCTTTTTCACTTTTTAGACAGATTGTTGCTAATTCCTAGTTCTGGCCCCAAACTGAACTTGTGATCTCCCCATCTATCTGTTCTTGGAGACCCTTGGTTCAGTTTCTCTGAAGCCCCCAACCTCCAATATCCACCATGAAATTAATAAATTTCTCCTGTATTAGTCAGGAAAAAGTAGGTTATGCTGCAGTAAGAAATAACCCCTATTGTCAGTAGCTTAAAATGATTGAGGTTTATTTCTTACTCAAATTATATACCTGTTGCCTGTCAGTGAGGTCTCTGCTCCATGCTTCCTCGATCAGGGACCCAGGCTGACACAGAGGTTCCAGCATCTGAAACATGCAAGTCATAGCAGCAGGGGGAAGGAGATAGAAAGGGAAATTTGGGGGCGCCTGGGTGGCTCAGTCATTAAGTGTCTGCCTTCGGCTCAGGTCATGATCCCAGGGTCCTGGGATCGAGCCCCGCATCAGGCTCCCTGCTCCGCTTCTCTGCTGCCTGCTTCTCCCTCTCCCACTCCCCCGCTTGTGTTCCTGCTCTCGCTATCTCTCTCTCTGTCAAATGAATAAATAAAATCTTTAAAAAAAAAAAAAAGAAAGGGAAATTTGGCTCCAGCCCTTAAAGGTTTCCTTGAAACATCTCCTTAAACGTTTACTTGAAAATATGTTATTTCCACTCATATTTCACATGGCTGTAATTCAAGGAGATGAGATATAATCCACTAAGCATGCAGGAGGACAGGCGAAACAGTGATGAGTAGCCCGTATGTCTACAAAATTGGAAATGATGTGTCACCCTTATGTCTACTACATCTCCTTTGGCTAACAAACAGGACAAATAAACTATTGCTGTTGTCTTTTGACCTTATCCAATTTTTTTCTGATAATTTTTTCTAATATTTCCAATTTTTACTAATATTTTCCTAAAGGACATATCATATATACATTATACCCACAGGGAATACATTCCAAGACCCCCAGTGAATGCCTGAAAGCGTGGATAGTACCAAACTCTATATATATACCATGTTTTGTCCTATACATATTTACCTATGATCTAGTTTAATTACAAGTGAGACACAGTAAGAGATTAACAACAACAATAATAATAAAATAGAACAATTATGATATTCAGTAATAAAAGTTCTGTGAATGTGGTCTCTTTCCAAATTTTTTATTGAACTGTACTTACCTTTCTTGTGATGATGTTAGATGATAAAATGCCTACATGATAAGATGAAATGAAGCGAAGGACATAGGTGCTGTGATGTAGTGTGAGGCTACCACTGACCTTCTGACCATATCTCAGAAGGAGGATCATCTGCTTCCAGATCCCAGTTGACCACAGCTAACCGAACCCTTGGAAAGTGGAACCATGGATAAGAAGGGACTACCGTATTTACATTGGCAATAAGCATGAAAACATAAAATGCTTGCTAGAGTCCTGTAGGACATCTCTCTCACCAGAAATTACGTTCACCTACTATGTAATATATGTTTTAGGAAAAGCCTGTTCTTTGAACCTGCCATTATGGGTCATCACCTCTACCTCCAGGGAAAAATGAAAGGTGTCAGAACCCCTCCCCATTTTCTAACAAGCTATATGTTGACTCTAAAATGTCTGCCCTCCAAAACTAAGAGAGCTACGCCAGACCATAGTTTCTAGAGTGTTTGGACTTTCAGAGTAATTCTACCTCAAAGATTGAAACAGAAACTAATAAAATTGCTGTATATAGGCAGTGGATGAGAAAGAGGAAGGGCAGGAGATAGAACAGGACTGCTAAGCACACCTTTTTAATATCTAGTTTTGACCTCTGAATGGTATTAAATTTTATATATTCAAAATAATAAAAATAAATGAGTAGGCAAAAAAAAAACCCAAACACTGGAAATAGTAATTTTTTAAAAATATCACTTACAATAGCATCAAAAACATGAAATACTTAGGGATAAATTTAAACATATACATAACTTAGCCAAAGAAAACCATAAAATTTAACCAAAAGAAATTTAAAAAACACCCCCACACACACACAAAAAAAAGGAAATATATGTTATATGCATCACTTGGAAGCCAATACTGTTATCTGGTCATTTTCCCCAAATTGATCTATAGTTTCAAGACTATCCCAATCAAAATCTTAGCAAGTCTATTTGTAGAAACTAACAAGCTGATTCTAAGATGTATATTGAAATGCAAAAAAACCCCCCACAAAAACCAAAACCAAAAACAACAACAACAAAAAAACACCACAAAAACCCCCCACACAAAAAAACTAAAACAGCCAAAAACAATCTTGAAAAAGAGGAACAAAATTGGAAGACTTCCACCATCTGATTTCAGAACTGACTTTAAAGTTACTATGATCAGGGTGCCTGGGTGGCTCAGTCAGTTAAGTGTCTGTCTTCCGCTCAGGTCATGATCCCAGGGTCCTGGGATAGAGTCCCGAGTTGGGGTCCCTGCTCAGTAGGGAGCCTGCTTCTCCCTCTGCCTTTCTACCCCCTCCCACCACCGCTTGTATGCTCACACGCACACTCTCTTTCTCTCTTGCTTGCAAAAATAAATGAAATCCTTAAAAAAAAAATAAAGTTACTGTGATCAAGAGAATGAGGTATTGGGATAGGGATAAACATGGAGATCAATGGAACAGAATAAAGAGTACAGTAATAGATTCACTCATACAAGATCAACTGATTTTTTACAAAGGGGTCAAGGTAATCCAACGGGGGAAAATAGTGTTTGCAACAAATGGTGCTGGAACAACTGGATATTAAGTAGAAAAAATGAACTCAGACTTCATGCCATACAAAAAACTTAACTTGAAATGGCACATAGAACTAAATATAAAAGCTAAAACTATACAACTTCAGGAGAAAATCTTTATTATCCTGAAGTAGGCAAAAATATTTTTGGCTAGGACACAAAACACAAACCATCAAAAACAAAAAAAATAAAAAAAAGAATCCATCGGACTTCAAAAAAATTAAAAACTTCTATTTTTCAAAAGATATTATTAAAAAATTAAAAAGCAAACTGCATTACATATATATACATCTATCTGAACAATAAGAAAGTACATCCAGGATATATAGTAAACTCTTACAATATAATAATTAAGAAACAGCCAAAAAAGCTAATTTAAAAATACACAAAAGATTTGCACACAAACATCAAAGAAACATATAAATGGTCAATACATATATGAAAAGATGCTCAACATCATTAGTCATCAGAGAAATACAAAATAAAAGCAGGGATAACACAACACTACACACCAGACACCAGTTAGAATGGTTAAATTAAAAATGCAAACAATACCAAGTGTTGATGAAGATATGGAACATCCAAACTTTCATTCACTGATGGTAGACATTCACTCATGGTGCAACCACTTTGGAAAACAGTTTGGCTATTTCTTCTTCTTATAAAATTAAACATACTTAAACTTACCATATGACCCACCGATTCCACATGTTGTATTTACCCTAGAGAAATGAAAACCTATGTCCACACAAGACTTTGACACAAATCTTCATAGCAGCTTTATTTATAATAGCCAAAAAATGGAAGCAATCCAAATGTCCATTTCAGGTGAATAGCAGTATATCCATGCAATGGAATACCACACAACAGTACACAGGGGCAAATTATTAACAAGCTGAGCAAAAGAAGCCTGACACCAAAGAGAACATACAACATGATTCCAATTATGTGAAACCCTGGGAAAGAATTCTACCTAATCTATGGTGACAGAAACGTGATAAGGATTTGCTTGGGACTGAGGTGAGGGTAAGGGACTAGACTTGAATGGGACATAAGAAAGCTTGGGATGCCGGGCGCCTGGGTGGCTCAGTTGGTTAAGTGACTGCCTTCGGCTCAGGTCATGATCCTGGAGTCCCTGGATCGAGTCCCGCATCGGGCTCCCTGCTCGGCAGGGAGTCTGCTTCTCCCTCTGACCCTCCCCCCTCTCATGTGCTCTCTCTCATTCTCTCTCTCTCAAATAAAAATAAATAAAATCTTTAAAAAAAAAAAAAAAAGAAAGCTTGGGATGCCAAAGATACAAATAGGGATCCAAAGGGGTAAGTGCACCCCTATGTTTATAGCAGCAATGTCCACAATAGCCAAACTGTGGAAAGAGCCAAGATGTCCATCGACAGATGAATGGATAAAGATGTGGTATATATATACAATGGAATATTATGCAGCCATCAAAAGGAATGAGATCTTGCCATTTGCAATGATGTGGATGGAACTGGAGGGTGTTATGCTGGGGGAAATAAGTCAATCAGAGAAAGACATGTATCATATGACCTCACTGATATGAGGAATTCTTAATCTCAGGAAACAAACTGAGGGTTGCTGGAGTGGGGGGTGGGGTGGGAGGGATGGGGTGACTAGGTGATAGACACTGGGGAGGGTATGTGCTCTGGTAAGCGCTGTGAATTGTGCAAGACTGTTGAATCTCAGATCTGTACCTCTGAAACAAATAATGCAATATATGTTAAGAAAAAAAAAAGAAGATAGCAGGAGGGGAAGAATGAAGGGGGGGAAATCAGAGGGGGAGATGAACCATGAGAGACGATGGACTCTGAAAAACAAACTGAGGGTTCTAGAGGGGAGGGGGTGGGGGGATGGGTTAGCCTGGTGATGGGTATTAAAGAGGTCATGTTCTGCATGGAGCCCCTGGTGTTATGCACAAACAATGAATCATGGAACACTACATCAAAAACTAATGATGTAATGTATGGTGATTAATATAACAATAAAACATTTTTAAAAAAAAAGAAAGAAAGCTTGGGATGATGGAAATATTCTACATCCAGGCCTATGATTTCTAAATACTCTCTCCCTTAAAAGGAACCAGGGCTCCTTGGATAAACAGTCAGGAAAAGTACAAAGTGAACAAAGTATAAGTTAAGTCTTATGAACAATTGAACAATTCCTTGTGCCATAAAGGAAGTGCTCAGCAAATGGGGACATGTCTAAAAGAAAGGGAAGAGAGAAGACAGAAGAATACCAACAAATAAATACATAAAGATGACAGAAATAGAGAACTGTCATTTTATAACTACCATAGTCATAACTGACTCAGGCCATAATTATGAATGGATATTAAAACCACTGGATGAAAGACTGATGGAAAACAGAATTTAATGAAACACAGCAGAAAACAGCTTGCCAGATGATTAAACTCCAAAAATACCTGAACAAACCGCTATCATGTACCCCCTCATGTATTGCACTGAAATGGCCAAAACATCACATATGTATTACTGTATGTATTGCTGTAGGTAAATGTTCCAGCTGAATCTCGACAAAGCTGTTGGACAAATCTAAATTGAGGGACATTTTGTAAGATAACTGACCTGGACACTTCAAAACTTGTCAGTGTCGTGAAAGGCAAAATAATAATAATAATAATTAAGCTACTGAACTATACTGGTTAGCCTAAAGGAGATTTAAAGAGACATAAACAAGGGGTGCCTGGATGGCTCAGTTGGTTAGGCGCCCAACTCTTTGTTTCAGCTCAGGTCATAATCTCCGCATCATGGGATCAAGCCCCAAGTCAGGCTCCATGCCTGGGCAGAGTCTGTTTGGGATTCTCTCTCCCTCTCCCTCTGCCCCTCCCCATTTGCGTGCACATGCATGCACTCTCTCTCAAGTAAATAAATAAATCTTTAAAAATAAATAAATAAAGAGACATAACAAGTAAATGCACTGCTTGCTCCTTGGTTGGGTCCTTGTTTTAAAAACAGCTATAAATGTCACCAGGGCAACTGGGGGAAATTGAACACAATTAGATAATAGTGTTGCATTAATATTAAATTTCTTGAATGTGATTAATTGTATCTTCTTAGGAGATACAGGCTGAAGTATTTAGGGGTGATGTCTACAAATAGCACTCAAATGGTTCAGCAAAGGGGTGCCTGGGTGGCTCAGTTGGTTAAGTGTTTGCCTTCAGCTCAGGTCATGATCCCAGGGTCCTGGGATTGAGTCCCGCATCAGGCTCCCTGCTCGGCGGGAAGCCTGCTTCTCCCTCTCCCACTCCCCTTGCTTGTGTTCCCTCTCTCACTGTGTCTCTCTGTCAAATAAATAAATAAAATCTTTAAAAAAAAATGGTTCAGCAAAATATATGTATATGAAGCCAGGGTGGACACAGAGAAGCAAATGGGACAAAATGCCAAAAAAAAAAAAAAAAGTGAAGAAAAAACAAAACTTCATTGTGAGAAACAAAAGAACATTTGTGGGGGGGGGGGCGCCTGGGTGGCTCAGTTGGTTGGGCGACTGCCTTCGGCTCAGGTCATGATCCTGGAGTCCCTGGATCGAGTCCCGCATCGGGCTCCCTGCTCTGCGGGGAGTCTGCTTCTCCCTCTGACCCTCCCCCCTCTCATGTGCTCTCTCTCTCAAGTGAATAAATAAAATCTTAAAAAAAAAAAAAAAAGAACACTTGTATAAATGAAAAAGATACAACATGTTCCTGGGTAGGAAAACTCAAAATTGTCAAGATGTCAATCCTGCACAAATTAATATATTTGTTACAATTCCAATTAAAACACCAATGGATTTTTTTAAATATTATGTTATGTTAATCACCATACATTACATCATTAGTTTTTGATGTAATGTTCCATGATTCATTGTTTGTGCATAACACCCAGTGCTCCATGCAGAACGTGCCCTCTTTAATACCCATCACCAGGCTAACCCATCCTCCCACCCCCCTCCCCTCTAGAACTCTCAGTTTGTCCAATGGATTTTTACATAGTAAAAATTCTGTATTTCTCAATTAATGTGAAATGTCACTTTTCTTATACTTTCTATATGATAAAAGTGGCACTTCAATGAAGAATTTAAGTTTATATTTTATTTATTTATTTATTTAAGATTTTATTTTAAATGATACTGGTTAACTGTTAGAAGCAGGGGACAAGAGATGGACCCCAGCTTCAAAATACACATTAAAAAAAAATCAATTGCATTACAGAGTAAAAAAAAATTTTTTTCAGAATTTATTTATTTATTTATTTGCTTTACTTTAGAGAGAGAGAGCACCAGCGGAAGGAGAAGCAGAGGGGGAGGGAGAGGGAGAGAGAAAGGGAGAGAGAATCTGAAGCTGACTCCAGGCTGAGCACAGAACCCACTGGGGGGCTCAATGTTGAAACCAAGAGTCAGACGCTTAACTGACTGAGCCACCCAGGCTCCCCGAGAGTCAAAAAAATTTTAAAGCCATTTCTTCAACAAAAAATGAGTGGAGGAAGGAAAGGGAGGCATGGAGGGGAAACCTACAGATTAAAAGAAACTTCAATACAGGGGCGCCTGGGTGGCTCAGTTGGTTAAGTGACTGCCTTCGGCTCGGGTCGTGATCCTGGAGTCCCGGGATCGAGTCCCACATCGGGCTCCCTGCTCAGCGGGGAGTCTGCTTCTCCCTCTGACCCTCTTCCCTCTCATGCTCTCTCTATCTCATTCTCTCTCTCTCAAATAAATAAATAAAATCTTTAAAAAAAAAAAAAAGAAACTTCAATACATACCAACCAAAGCAATGTATGGATCTTACTCAATTCCTATTTTCAAACTTTTAAAAATAATTATAATTAGGAAAATGACACTGAATGACGGATATTAGGATTCTTTACCTAAACTCTTTACATGTGGTAATGGTCTTGTGGTTATGTTTTAAAAAGTGAAGCCCTTTTATCTTTTAGAGATACAACCCTAAATATCAGTAGATTAAATCTGCTTCAGATGTCTGAAATCTGCTTCAAAATGTGCCAAGAGGGTCTGGAGGCAGCTATAGATGGAATAAGATTGGCCACATATTGATATATCCTAAAGCTGAGGGATGGATGCCACAGATTCATTATGCTTCTCCCTGTACTCTTAAATATGCTTGAAATTTTAAACAATTGTTTTTTAAAAACGAAACCAAGAAAGAACCTGAAGAAAACAACTTATTCTGATATTGGATGGGAAAGGACTTTCTGCAAATTAACAGGAAAAGATCCATAATGAAAAGGATTGAGGTTTGATTAAAAATCTGTATAAAAATAACAAAACTTAGACACACACTGCCTGCAATATACAAGCAAAAAGGATGACTATTCTTACAAAAATGAGTAATGAAATAAATATAATTGATCAACAGGCACAATAATATACCCAGGCTTTATTGGAGTAAAATAAATAAAAATTAAAACAATGAGCTGTCTTTCATACTTAATTTTTTTAAATTTTAATGACAATATTCATGATTGGAAGGGCACTTAAAAAACAATGCCACCTACCATTTCTAGAATGCAAATAACAAAAGACACCAGGACTAAAATATGTGTCTACGCTTTGAGATAATAATTCCCATTGTAGGAATTTAATTTAGGGAAGTAACCAAATACACACTCAAAGTTTTCAGTTCAAGGATGTTTATGAAAGCATTCTTTATACTGGGGAGACACTGAAAACTAGAATACTCACAACAGGTGACCTGCTAACTGAAGTACAGAACACATTTACAATGGGATATTCCATGAGCACTACAAGTCCAATGATGTGAAGGTGCTCAACATAGCCAGGATCATTTACTAACCTAATGTGGGAAAAAAAAAAAAAAAATCTGTGTAGATAGGAGTGCCTGGGTGGCTCAGTCAGTTAAGCGTCTGAGTCTTGATTTTGGCTCAGGTCATGATCTCTGGGTCCTTAGATCAAGCCCTGTGTTGGATTCCACGCTGAGTGTGGATCCTGCTTAAGATTCTCTCTCCCTCTCTCTCTCTGTCCCTCCCCCCACTTACGTTTACACTCTCTAAAAAAATTTTTTTTAATTTAATTTTAAAACATGATTAGATTATAAATTTTTGCTTATTTTTCTGTATTTTATGTTACTTTCATACTGAGAAAATTTTCAAGGAAATTATTTCATACTTTGGAAAATGTACTTTATTGGCTAGGAATCACTCTAATTTTTTGTTCTCTTACAAAGGGGTTCAAGTAAAAAGAAATACAGTGAACGCTACTGAAAATGAAATCACCATTTTCCCTTGTATGTCATCCAGGTGCTATTTTAAGTAAAAATTTAACTATTTGGAGTGTTAGAGTTTTTTGAAATGTGGATCTGTTTTCTCCCCCCAAAGTAAAGCCAACACAACTTAAATTCAGATTCGATACGTATTTCCTCTTTATGAATTAGATGATCCTGTAAACCAAAAAGGAAATCTTCCTTCACACATGATATACTGTCTCCTGTGGGATCAATCAGTCTGGCTGAGTCTTGTCCCTGAAACAATCATTGATTTAGGACCAAAACCCTCCTCTTCAATACTCTGTACACAAAGACTGCAAACGACTTAAGAGATTTCTTCACCAATTTTCCAAGTATTATCCTAAGTTTTCTTCTTACTTCTCTCTGGCTGTGTGTGGGTGAAAAACACAAGCTATCCCAATTTCTCCTCTTAATCGTGGCCAAGGGAACATTTCTCAGCTAGTTGTATAGCACCTACTAAAAATCAGTTCAGGTATTTTCCATTAGATAAAGAGTAAAAATCTACAACCGCAAAATTGAAGCAGTTTGCACAAAACTGTGGCTGTAAATGAAAGTTGTTTAAGCGCAAGTAGGCAAGTAAAATTTGTAAAAAACATTAGCCTTTCTAAAGCCAGCCACATTCCAGTGCTGTTTTCACAGGTAAACTGTCTCCATCTTTGATCACGAAGGCCCTTAATGGGTTCTTACGAGATTTGTAAATTTTAAAAGAATCTAGAAACAAAGTCTAACATTATCACAGCACCATCATTCACTTAAATACTTCTTGAGCACTTGCTATGGGCCACACGCTATCAGTCAGGAGAAGGACTACTTGTAGATAAAGGATTTTTTTTCCCCTGCTGCCTTCTAAATGTTCTATAAACTCAATATACCTCTATATACACTCTAGGCCTTCACCTATTCCTGGACTGATTTTTTTTTATGGGAATAAATTGACAGCTCTACATTTTTAATGAAAAGTGAGCATCATGATTAGAGAATTCTCCTTTACAGATCACTTTTCAGGAGCTACTTAAAGGAAAACAAGAAATACCTGTATCTGAGACTATGAAATCCTTGAAAGAGAGAAGATCAAACTGCAAACCTTATCAGAAATGAATTCATTTTCCTGCTTCCTCCTGACCCAATTGAGTTTTAAATAAGCCTGATCATATTTTATTTTATTTTATTTTTTTAAAGATTTTATTTATTCATTTGACAGAGAGAGACACAGCGAGAGAGGGAACACAAGCAGGGGGAGTGGGAGAGGGAGAAGCAGGCTTCCCGCTGAGCAGGGAGCCCGATGCGGGGCTCGGTCCCAGGACCCTGGGACCATGACCTGAGCCGAAGGCAGATGCCCAACGACTGAGCCATCCAGGCGCCCCATATCTTATTTTAAATATACTTTAGCTGCGGCGCCTGGGTGGCTCAGTCAGTTAAGTGACTGACTCTTGATTTTGGTTCAGGTCATGATCTCAGGGTTGTGAGATTGAGCCCTGCGTCAGGCTCTGTGCTGAGTGTAGAGCCTGCTTAATTTTCTCTCCCTCTCCCTCTGCCCCTCCTGCCCCGCTCATTCTTTCTCTCTCTCTCTCTCTCTAAAAAAAAATAATATATATATATATATATATATATATATATATATGTTTAGCTATAACACATACTGGTTGTTCAGTATTACAGATTACAAAATTCTTATTAACAGAAAGATTTTACACCCTTTAGAGTCATTTACATATAAAAAAAATCAGGAGGCACCTGGGTGGCTTAGTCGCTTGAGTGTCCGACTCTTGGTTCAGGTCATGATCCCATGGGTTATGAGTTTGAGCCCCACCTCAGGCTCGGTGCTTAGCAGGGGAGTCTGCTTGAAGGTTCTCTCCCTTTCCCCCTCCCACTGCACGTGCGCATGCTTGTGTTCTCTCTCTCCCTCTCTCTCTAAAATAAATAAATCTTTTTAAAAATTAGTAAATGGGGACACCTGGGTGGCTCAGTCGGTTAAGCGTCTGCTTTCAGCTCAGGTCATGATCCCAGGGTCCTGGGATCAAGTCCCACATCCGGCTCCTTGCTCAGCAGGGATTCTGCTTGTCCTGCCTGCCGCTCCCCTGCTTGCGCACTCTCTCGCTCTCCCTCTCTGACAAATAAATAAATTTTTAAAAAATCTTTTAGGGGCACCTGAGTGGCTCAGTCGTTAAGCGTCTGCCTTTGGCTCAGGGCATGAACCCAGTGTCCTGGGATCAAGCCCCCCATGGGGCTCCCTGCTCAGCGGGAAACCTGCTTCTCCCTCGGCCTGCCACTCTCCCTGCTTGTGCTCGCTGTCTCTGACAAATAAATGAAATCTTTTTTTAAAAAAGTTAATTTTAGGAAGTCTTTTATATTCATTCAATAACAATTTATTGAACCTTTTAAAATATAAAACATTATGGTAGAAACTGAAAAATATAGCAAATAAATCACAAGATACAAAAGTCAGTTACAATAACAGAGCATTTATGATTTTGGCTTTCTGATTTTGTTGACAACTTTGTGACTGTTTCACTGAAGAATGTTCTGGATCAATGGATTCATTAAACTCAGGCCTGAAGTGAGTGATGCTCAAAGATAATCATTGCACTAGGAGGAAACTTCCATTCTTCCCCTTCCGAGCCCTTAATCTGCTATCGTGCAGGTCACAGATCCGTCATTACAAACAGAAGGAGACAGACATCAAGGAGTTAACTGATGGTGCAAAGTCAAAGCTGATGGGAATTAGCAGTTACAACTATCTTCCAGCTCACTCCCCATCATTCACAAGCGTAGTCTTGATCTCCACTACTACTCTTACGATCATTCTGATTCCAAAATGCATGTAAGGGATAAGTGGCACACTCTAGCCTCTCAGTGACTCAACTTCCTTACATCCACTGATCACATCCTCACTCTCTCTTCAATCGCCCTCTCTCAGAGTGATCTTTTGGATATGTAACATAGCAATTAATGTATCGTGAGCGAAGTCTTAATTTCAAGCATCCCACTCCGACCAGACTCCTGCCTTTCCGGTTCATTTCCACTAGAGACAATGAGTCCAATAGTTCTTCAACCCCACCAGAACCTACGATCTCTTGATTTTTCACTCCCTACCCAAATCAGATTCCACAGACCACGTATCTTCCTGGGAATCTCTTCCTCCATTCTACCTGCCTAATAAAATCCAAGTTCTAGTTAGAACCAACCCTCCACTAATTCCACGCCTGCACCCATATAGCTCACTATGGCCGGGGGGAAATGTACACAGTAATGATATCTGCTCTCACTTGAAAGTTAGGCTAACAAACCTCATTTTACTTCAGAGCTGTCCAGTATTTCTATTACATTTCCTTATTCCATTCACTCTTCACACCTTCACCTCTCTTCCTAGAAGAGAGAAGAATGGAATATATCCAACTGCCTACTCACTTCTGGCACTGACATGTCTAACAGGCATCTCAGATTTAACCCAACTCAATTTCTTCACCAAATCTCATGCTTGTTAACTCTTCCCCAACCTCTAACTCAGCTGCTCAAACAGGCTTAGAGTCACCCTCTACACACACACACACACACACACACACACACACACACACACTCCATCTCCTACCGCCTCTTGCCAACCTCAGTGCTACTACCTCAGGTGAAGCCACCATTTCTTTCCTCAACTCATACAAAACCCCCAACAGCTTTCCCTGCTTCCATGTGTGAACAATACACTCTGTTCCCCAGGAAGCAACCAGTAATCCTTTTAAGGTAAGTCCTTTCACTTTATTCGCCTGCTCAACACCCTCCAGTGACTCTGGTCATATTTAGAATAAAACTCAAAGCACTCTCTCTAATGACCTAATGAGACCCTAAATTACCAGTTAGCAAACTAGGGCCAACATGCAAAATCTGGCCCATGGCATGTTTCTGTAAAAAAGGCTTTTCTGGAACACAGCCATCCCCTTTCGTCTTTGTAACGCGTCTGGCTACTTTCCTGCTACAAGGTCAAAGATTAGCAGCTATGACGGAGACCTGAAAGCGCCCAACTATTCCTTACAGAACAGAGGCTGACGTGCCTCTGGTCTCCCCTCACGCGCTGGGTTCCCGCCACACTGGCCGGCTTTCTCTACACGCAGCGGGCCGAGCCCGCTCCCATCTCAGGCCTGGAACTTACACCCTCTGCCCAGAACGTGCTTCTCCCACACGTCCCACGTCCCACGTCCCACGTGAGCCAGGCCTCTCTGCTCAAACGTCACCACCACGAAGAGAACTTCCCTGACTGTGCTCACTAAAACAGCACCTACCTTTCTAGTTCCTCAGGCTGCTTCACTTCTCTGCCTGGCCTTCATCACTGACTTCATATACGTCGTTGGCTTATCCCTTACCTCCCCACAGAACGTTAAGTTCTATGAGGGCAGGCCTTCTGTTCTGTTCATTCCTGCATCCCCAGAACACTGCACATAGTAGGAATTCAATAAGTACTGAACAACTGTATTTTCTTGGTCCTCATTTGAGCCTTCCTTGTTGCTCACTTGATTCCTCCTTTTTCTTCAAGTTCCTCTACTTTGAATAGATTGTAGAGGAAAAACAAAACTTAAAAATCATAAAAATGAGAATACTGTACTTTAATTTTGCCTGAGAATGCTTAATGTAAGATGATATAAATTACATAACATGCAATCTGAAAACACATCTCTGACCCTTGTATATACTTAACTCTCATTTACAGTAATGACACCAGAGCAATGGATAAATCAACAACAGATTACTATTTATTTCTAACAGTTTGAACTTCTGGTTTCTATTCTGGCGTGTAAGGAGTTTGGAAGTCATCACTCTGTCCTAACAAGTGAAAAAGCTGAATTGTAAATCAACAACTCTTCTTAGATCCATCAGAGTATTGGGATCACAGGGCAAGCCACTGCTCCCAAAACTGGAGAGACAGACAGGTGGATAAAGAGAATCACAACTTCCCTGGAGCAGAAACCTCCCTGGGAACCAGCACTGAGGTAGAAACACCTAAACCGTAATTGGCAAATTGCTAAGGTGGAGTGTGGGTAAGTCTGAGAGGTAAAAACTGCAAGGGCATGCAGTCTTAGGGAAGGCCCTCCTACAGTTTTCTAACTTTTATCTCCAGGAATTCTAACAGATTTGCGGAGCGAAGACAGAAAAAAGTCCTCTCCTGCTTTTGGCAGAAGGAGGGAATTTTGAAATACACCCAACGCGTTCTTCAATTTTTAACAAGACCTGTCCTCAAGAGCCTAAACTTACATAGTTTTATGAGAGCCTCACTGACCTGGGAGAAGTCTTCCAGGTGGGATAAGGTCAATACCCAACTCCAGCCTCGGCTAGCCATCCTGCCCCAGCTGAGGAGGGAGAACGAGGAAGCACTTGTGAAGGTCACAGCCTGGGAGTCCACGCTCCCCCAACAGCTGGACTATATAACACCCTTCCCCTCCGCCTACCTCGCCACTATGTTGCTGATGCCAAATACCACAGTTCTTTGTACCAGGCACATCACGTCCAGCTTTCAGCAACTACATGGAGGCTAAAAGGCAAAAAGCACATTTTAAAGAGACTGAGCAAGCATCAGAACCAGACCCAGATACAGCAAGCCTGTTGGAATAATCTGATTGAGAAATTTAAAAAACGAGTATGGTAAGAGAAGAAGTATTAATATGCTAATGAAAATAAGCAGGCAACATTCAAGAACAGATGGGTAATGTAAGCGGAGACGGAAATTAAGAGAATCAAAAAGAAATGCTAGAAATCAAAAACACTGTAAGAGAAATGCAGAATGACTTTGATGGGCTCATTTGTAGACCAGACACAGTTGAGAAAAGCATCTGTGAGCTTGGGGATCTATCAGTAGAAACTTCCAAAACTAGAAAAGCAAAGGAAAAAAGAAAAGAAAAAGGGAACAGAATATCCAAGGACTGTGGGACAGCTACATGCAATGGGAAGACAAGGAAGAGAGAAATGAACAGAAGAAATATTTGAAGCAATGGAGACAGAGAATTTCCTAAAATTAATGTCAGACAGCAAACCACAGGCACAGGAAGCTCAAAGAACAAGCAGGATAAAATGCCTAAAGTATTTACAACTAGGCATGTCATATTCAAACTACCGAAAATCAAAGATAAAAATTCTGGAAAGAAGCCAGGGGCAAAAAATACCACCTTCTCCATAGAGGAGCAAGGATAAGAATAACATCAGACATCTCCTCAGAAACCACACAATTAAGGAAAGTGGAATGAAATATTTAAAGTGTTGAGAGAAAAAAAAAGCTAAAATTCTGTATCCTGTGAAATTATCCCTCAAAAGTGAAGGAGAGAGACAAATACCATATGATTTCACTTTATATGTGGAATCTAAAAAACAAAATAAATGAACAAAACAGAAACAGACTCATAGATACAGAGAACAATCTGGTTGCCAGAGGGGAGGTGGGGTGCGAAGAGGGGCAAAATGGAGGGAATTAAAAAGTACAAACTTCTAGTTATAAAATAAGTAAGTGATAGGGGTGCAATGTCCAGCATGGAGAATACGCTAACAATTTTCTGCGGTGACATATGGTGGCTAGATTTATCCTGATCACTTCATAATGTGTGGGTGTATATATATATAGTATACTATATACTATATATAGTATATATACTATAGTATATATATATATAGTATACTATATACTATATATACTATATGTAGTATAGTATATATAGTATAGTATATATACTATACTATATATAGTATATATAACTATATATATATAGTTAAGTGTCCATATATATATAGAAGCACTGTGTTGTATACCTGATATTAATGTAATATTGTATGTCACTGACACTTCAATTAAAAAAAAAGTAAAGGAGAAATGCTTTCTCAGGCAAACAAAAATTGAGAGAATTTGTAGCCAGTAACCTGCCTTGCAAGAAATATTAAAAGAAGTTCTTCAGGGGCACCTGGCTGGCTCAGTCAGTAGAGCATGCGACTCTTGATCTTGAGGTCATGAGTTCAAGCCCCATGTTGGGTGTAGAGCCTACTTAAAAATAAATTAAATATTAAAAAAAGAAAAGTTCTTCAGAGAGAAGGAAATGATATAGGTCAGAAACTCAGATCTGCATAAAGGAAGAACATTAACAAGAAATAAGTGAAGATAAAAAACTTCCACTGTTGCTTTTTGTTTTTTTTAACCCTATTTACCTTGTTATATGTCATAAATTAAAAGTAATTTCAAAAAAAAATTTTTAAGGGGCGCCTGGGTGGCTCAGTTGGTTAAGCATCTGCCTTCAGCTCAGGTCATGATCCCAGGGTGCTGGGATCGAGCCACATAGGGCTCCCTGCTTGTGTTCCTGCTCTCGCTGTCTCTCTCTCTGTCAAATAAATAAAATCTTTAAAAAAAAATTTTTTTTTTTTAATTTTAAGTAATTTCAATCCCTAGGCAATCAGAGTTGCATTAGTAAGTGGAAATAGTTTGGAAGCAGACAAGAAGATGAGGAAAACTTGATTAAGATTTCCTTGACATGGGGCGCCTGCGTGGCTCAGTCGTTAAGCGTCTGCCTTCGGCTCAGGTCATGATCCCAGGGTCCTGGGATCGAGTCCCGCATCGGGCTCCCTGCTCAGCGGGAAGTCTGCTTCTCCCTCTCCCACTCCCCCTGCTTGTGTTCCCTCTCTCGCTGTGTCTCTCTCTGTCAAATAAATAAATAAAATCTTAAAAAAAAAAAAAAGATTTCCTTGACACTAATTGATTTCTTCCTGAGATGCTTATTTAAGGCTTTCAACACAGCCTTGACAAATACATTCAAATAATTTACCACTTATGAAAAAGGCATAGTAGTGGGGCACCAGGGTGGCTCCATCAGTTAAGTGTCTGACTGCCAGTTTTGGCTCAGCTCATGACCTCAAGGTCATGAGATGAGCTCAGCCCTGGGTGTGGAACCTGCTTAGGATTCTCTCTCTCCCTCTTCCTCCGCCCTCCTCCTTCCCCCCCCCCCCCCAAAAAAAGCATAGTACTAAGGTCTCTGGGTTTAGAATCAGGCTCAGCAACCTGCTGGCTGTAAAGTATTGGGAAAGTTACCTAAGTAACTCATCTATAAAACAAAAATAGTGAAACCCATATTTCATATGTTAATTGTCAAGATTAAATATGAAGGATATGCAAATTCACCCAGCTCTCTGTCCAGCCAATTCTAATGCTTAATGACAGTATAAACACTATGGATCATGTAACTTTCTCTTTACACTAACTTCATAAATTAGCTTAAAACTACAAGTTTATAGCCAATCTTTCATAAATGTATACAATTCCAGAGCATGCATTTTGTGGACATCACCCCAGCTGTACCTTACTTTCCTATATCTCGGGGCACCTGGGTGACTCAGTCAGTTAAGCATCTGCCTTCGGTTCAGGTCATGATCCCAGGGTCCTGGGATCGAGCCCCACCTTGGGCTCCCTGATCAGTGGAGAGCCTGCTTCTCCCTCTCCCTCTGCCACTCCCCCTGCTTGTGCTCTCTTTCAAATAAGTAAAATCTTAAAAAAAAAAAAAAATCCCTTGTATCTTATATTTATTTTTATTTTTTTTAAAGATTTTATTTATTTATTTGTCGGAGAGAGGGAGCAAAGCAGGGGGAGCAGCAAGCAGAACAGGCAGAGGAGGGAGCCTGATGCGAGGCTTGATCCCAGGACCCTGGGATCACGAGCTGAGCCAAAGGCAGATGCTTAACTGACTGAGCCACCCTAGTTTTTTAAACAATAGTATCTTGCTTCATCATAATAGTACGAAACCTTTAAAACATGAGGGGATGGGGCACCTGGGTGGCTCAGTCAGTTAGGTGTCCGACTCTTGATTTCAGCTCGGGTCATGATCTCTGGGTGATGAGATCAAGCCCTGAGTCGGGCTCGAACTGGGCATGGAGACTGCTTAAGATTCTCTCTCCTTCTCCCTCTGCCCAGCCCCCTGCTTGCACGCATGCACACGCACACACACGCTCTCTCAAAAAAAAAAAAGTAAAAAATAAACAAAACAAGAGGGGAAATAAAAAGGTAAAGAACAATTAGTTTTCCATTTTCTCGAAGGGATGGATGAAATGATCCTAGGAGAGCATTTTAAAAGTACCTCAACCTCCAATCTTCATAATAGGGCACCTAACAGGAAATGCCCACTACATACATCTCTGTTGCTCACTATGATTCACTTCTATATTTTCCTTTTCCTTTTCCTAGCAGACAAAATTTGAACTGATATTAACTAAATTTGCTTTGAATTTCTGTCTCATGTTCAAATTTCTTTGTAACTCTACATAGCAACTACTTTTTCCATATTAAATATTGTTCTCTATTTTAGGAAATATTCCCTATGTTGCTAAGTTCCTAAGGGATTTGCACAATGTCACAAAATAAGCCATGATGCTGAACACAAAAAACAATTTTTGGCTCAGTCCCACAGTAATGAGGTTATATATTTTCCCTATTTGGAAATACATCCAGGTAGGACTTGTCTGCCAGTTTGAATATAACATACCTTATAAAAGCGAGATCACTTTTTTAAAGATTTATTTATTTTTTGAGAGAGAAAGTGCATACACAGGGCCGGGGTGGGCGGGGGGAAAGGAAAGGGAGAGAATCTCAAGCAGATTCTCCACTGAGGGCAGAGCCTGACAGGGGCTCGATCTCATGACCCGAGCCAAAATCAAGAGTTGGTCGCTCAACCAACTGAGCCACCCAGGCGCCACAAGGCAAGACCACTTTTAAGGACTTTAAGGGCATTTTTGATGTTTTATCTCTCACAAAGATAAAATGAGCATGTACTATATTCTGTATTACTCCATTACTTTTTTATATCCCATTTTAAAAGAAAACATGTAATGGTACAGATCATCACAGAGCAAAAAGGACACTTGTTCTTTTTTTTTTTTTTTTAAGATTTTATTTATTTGAGAGAGAGTGTGAGTGAGAGCAAGAGAGCGAGCTCGAGCTGGGGGAGGGGCAGAGGCAGAGGGAGAAGCAGGCTCCCCACTGAGCAGGGAGCCCCACGTGGAACTCGATCCCAGGACCCTGGGATCATGACCTGAGCTGAAGGCAGACGCTTAACCAACTGAGTCACCCAAGTGCTCCAAAAAGGACACTTATTCTAGTCCCTCACCTCATTCCAAAGCAAGTCTGAATTTGATAGTATATTTGATTAAAATCTGATATTAACTTTCCCAGTAGTGAATTCCATTATTTTCAAACCTTGGAAAATTACTTTTCAGTAAAACTTAAACATCTCTGAATATTGATTTACTCCTTTTTTTTAGTTTTTATTTTTTAAAGATTTTATTTATTTGTCAGAGAGAGAGAGAGCACAAGCAGGGGGAGCGGCAGGCAGAGGCAAAAGCAGGCTCCCCGCTGAGCAAGGAGCCCGATGAAGGACCCGAAGATCATGACCTGAGCCGAAGGCAGACGCTTAACCGACTGAGCCACCCAGGCGCCCCTGATTACTCCTTTTATTTTCCACTCTCTGGACAACAAGGCACAGCAGCAGCCTTTGGATGAGTCTTCGCATCGCTGCTCCACCAAACCCAGCTTGGTATCTACTCCTAGGCATGGTGGCCAAAACAAATCTGACCAACAGTTCCCTTGCTGAAGCCTTAAAGTGCTCCCATCAATCTTCCACATAGAGCCCAAACTGTGACACATGGAGGGAAGGTCCTCAGCAGGGGACCCTACCTCTGCGGACTTCCCACCCCCACCCACCACTACCACCGGCCCCAACCCCCGACCCCAGGCTGTTCCTTGCTGTGGCACATGGAGATCCCCTGGGTTAAACCAGTCCATCTCCCCCTCCATTCTCTAGCACTAAGTTGGTCATCATCTTTAAAAGGTAACTGAATGCTGCCTGTCTAGTGCTTCAGGATGGTCAAATACTTGCTGTGCTCCACAATACCCCAGCCATAACTCCAACATGGCACTTCACACCGTACAGAAATTATGTTACTGCCATCTTCCCCCTACTCTCAAGTCTGTGAAGTATGAACAGAAAATATTCATTTTTGTTCAAAGTAGTTTAAGTAGGCGTTGGGTACTAAATATTTACACAATTGTACTAAACGTTTTGTCTTCTTTGAACATGCCATTTCCTCTGGCAAATTCCACCTGGCCCTTCTATGTCCAGGTTGAAAGTCACTTCCTCTGGGATTATTCTGGGAGAATTCACAAATTCCCCAAGAAACTTCTCCAAATATTTACTATTTATGTGATCTTGGAAATATCATTTAACCTCTCTGCAACTGTTTCCTCCACCATAAAATGGAGTGACACCAACTTCACAGAGTTATTGTAGGGATTAAATGCGTTCATGTATCTGAGGTACTCAGAACAGAGTCTGGCACTTAGTGTTTGATAAATGTTCACTATTCCTACTATTTGAAGTGGTAGTGTTAATGCCTACTTAACCCACATTACTAAGGAAAAGATTTAAGATGATTCACTTAATTGCAAATGATATCCAATAAGGGGCTAATATCCAAAATATATAAAGAACTCCTACAACTAAAAAAATAATAATCCAATTAAAAAATGGCAGATGACCTGAATAGAAATTTTTCCAAATACACACAGATGACCAGCAGACACGAGATGCTCATTTATCACTAATCATCAGGGAAATGCAAATCAAAACCACAATGACGTATCACCTCACATCAGTCACAATGGCTAGTATCAAAAAGACAAGAAATAACAAGTGTGGGTGAGGGTGTAGAGAAAAGGGAACCCTTGTGCACTGTTGGTGGGAATGCAAATTGGTGCAGCCACTGTGGAAAACAGTATGGAGGTTCCTCAAAAAGTTAAAAATAGAACTACCATATGACCCAGTAATTCTACTGCTAGGTATTTAACCCAAGGAAAACAAAACCACTAATTCTAAAATATATATGCATCCCTATGTTCATTGCAGAATTATTTACAATAGCCAAGATATGGAAGCAACCTAAGTGTCCATCAGTAGATAAATGAAGCTGTGGTGTGTATGTGTACATATATATATGTGAAGATGATGGAATATTACTCAGCCATAAAAAAGAGATCATCCTTTGCAAGATGGATGGACTTAGGGAGTATTACACTAAGTGAAATAAATCAAAGAAGAAGTCACAGGGATGAAAAACACAGCATAGAGAATACAGCATTTTGTAATGTACAGAATTGTTGAGTCATTATGTTGCATACCTGAAACTAATGTAACATTATACGTCAACTAAATTTCAACTTTAAAAAATTTCTGGCTGGGGACGCCTGGGTGGCTCAGTTGTTGGGCATCTGCCTTCGGCTCGGGACGTGATCCCGGGGTCCTGGGATCGAGCCCCGCATCGGGCTCCCTGCTCAGGAGGGAGTCTGCTTCTCCCTCACCTCTGCCCCTCCTCCCCTACTCATGCTCTCGCTCTCTCAAATAAATAAATTCAAAAAACAAAACCAGATAAAACATTCCCATGTTAAAAAAAAAAGTGATTTAATTGGGTTTTGGTACACAGGATGTAAGGATAAGCAGTTGTCTTACTATACTCAAATTTTTTAACACAATCAACTTGAACCATTGATCATTCTTTACCACCATTTGGCAGCTGGTATGCATATCAAGTAGTATCTGTTTCTACCAGGCCTTAGGTGGAATTACTGAAGCTCGCCGCTTGTTCCGAAAGCACCCAGGGTCCTGCTCTTGCTCAAGCCGACTCTCAAGGAATTTATAAACTCTTCATTGGAAGTGAAATGATAAACTCATCTTTATGAATGTGTAGCAACTTCACCTAGATTTTCAAAGAAAATACGTAAATTGCATTCACCAGTCTTCTACCTTAAATCATTTCCACTATAAATTCCTCTAACTCGGGGCGCCTGGGTGGCTCAGTTGGTTTCAACTCAGATCATGATCTCAGGGTCCTGAGATCAAGCCCCGTGTTGGGCTTGGCCCTCGGCGTGGAGTCCGCTTGTCCCTCTCCCTCTGCTCCTCCCGCTACGCACGCTCTCTCATAAGTAAAAATCTTTTTTTTTTTAAAGAAAAAAATAAATTCCTCTAACTCATGATACCTCTGCCTTGGCTGTCTGATAAGCAGCCCAATATAAATCATTCAAAGCTTAGTTCAGCTCTCCCCAAACCCTGTCCATCTTGCAGTCTTTCCCATCACTACTGAGGCTGGCAGTTCTAGCCTTCCAATATTTCATGCCAAAGTAACCTGGAGACATTCTTAACTCCCATACCACATCGGAAGCCTCAGCAAACCTACCTCCAAATGGATTTCCAAGTTCCAACTTGTTACCACCACACATTCTGGTTCCAGATTATACTTACGGCCTTTTAAATGCTCATTCAGCCTCTGTCTTTGCTCCCTTATAGTCAATTCTTCAGTCATTAGAATGACCCCTTAAAAACAATGCAGAACATAACTTTTCTCTGCTCAGATCCTTCCAATGGCTTCCCCTTCCCTCAAAGATAAAATTACTTTTTAATGTTTTTTAATGTCTTGCTAAATGCAGCATCACCAATACCTGCAGTCATGCTAGGACAACGTAAGAAACGAATGTATATTTGAATAAATGATCTTGCCTCAAGGGTTTCTATACTTGCTCTTCTCTCTGCCAGGAATGCTCATCCCTCAGATACCTGCATGGCTTCCCACTCAGCTCCTCCAAGGCTTTGTTCAAGTATCACCCATCAATAGGACTTAATGAACTATCCTACTTAAATTGCATCACAAATTCTCTATCCCTCCCTCCATTTTGTTTTCCTTCATAGTAAATTATACCACCTCACTCCCTCTTGTTCTAGTATTACTCATTTACATATTGCCTGTCATCTCCCATCCACACACTTTTAAGTTCCAGAGATCAAGAACATTTATTTTGTTCACTGCTAAACCCCTAGTATCCAGAGCAGCGCCTTACACTTTCAGAGACTCTAAGATTCTGCGTTCCATTAATATTTTATTAAATCGGAAGGCTAACAGTTAACTTCAAGACATCCCTAGTACAACAGCAACAAATTTCTTTGCTAGAAATACTTGCTCTAACATCTCCAGTATAAATACCTAAAGACTTCCATCTTAGGCCACACAACTACCTTAAAAACTATTAAGTTACGATTAAACAGGTAACTATTTTTAAAAACTGCCTTAAAATATCTTTAACAGTGCCTAATCACATCCCAGAAATCTTTTCCATTTAATAAATCTCAAGTAATGATCTGGAATAATAATCTTAAGTCCGAAGAGTTCAGATAATTTTGTGCCCCCACTACCTACTTAAAATACAAATAGAAAACACAGAAAATATGTGATCACTAGATAAGCAGAAAATGTAAATATTTAGAGTATTTATCATTCCATTTCAAAATCATTATGCTGAGTGAAAGCAAAATACCATAGAGTACATTCTGTATGATTCTATTTATTTAAATTTCAGAAAATGCACACCAATCTACATTAAGAGACTATAGCTCAGTGGTTGGCTGGGCTGGGCTGCAGAGGACACGCTACAGACAAGCAAGAGGCAACTTATGGGTGGCAATAGAAATGTGTCTTAAGGGCACCTGGGTGGCTCAGTCGGTTGAGCAACTGCCTTCGGCTCAGGTCATGATCCCAGGGTCCTGGGATCGAGTCCCACATCGGGGTCCCTGCTCTGCGGGGAGCCTGCTTCTCCCTCTCCCACTCCCCCTGCTTGTGTTCCCTCTCTTGCTGTGTCTTTGTCAAATAAATAAAATCTTTAAAAAAAAATAAAAATGTGTCTTAATTGTTGTTGATTTCATGGTTATGTGCATCTGTGAAACTCACCTAATTGTACAATTAAAACTGATTCAAAGATAAAATACTTATTGAAGTTAATAAGATGAAAATGAGCTTATTTTTGTGATTACACATGATTGGAGAGCTTATTCCCCAAGAATAATCAGAAAGATGAAGGAACTTACATGAGATTTCTTCCAATGACAAGAAAGGATGCATCCAGAGTGGGTTTAACGGGATAAGAAGATATAGGGGCACCTGGGTGGCTCAATCATTTAAGACTCTTGATTTCGGCTCAGGTCATGATCTCAGGGTCATAGGACACAGCCCCAAGTTGGGCTCCACGCTCAGCAGGGAGTCTGCTTGTATCTCCCTCTTTCTGCCCCTCCCCCATTTGTTTGCATGCTCTAAAATAAATCTTTTTGGGGCACCTGGGTGGCTCAGTCGTTAAGCGTCTGCCTTTGGTTGAGGCCATGATCTCAGGGTCCTGGGATCGAGCCCGCGGGCTCCCTGCTCAGCGGGGAGCCTGCTGCTTCTCCCTCTCCCACTCCCCCTGCTTGTGTTCCCTCTCTCGCTGTGTCTCCCTCTGTCAAATAAATAAAATCTTTTAAAAAAATAAAATAAATATTTTTTAAAAAGGGGGGTAAAAAGATATAAAGATTAAGACTGTACTCTTTCAAACCATGCTCATCAAAACAAGGAGTATAAAATCCTATCAAGTAATAACAGAATGCCATTTTACAAATGAAAAAACAGACACAAGGAGTTCAACTTCTCCAAAACCACAAAGTTTTCAGTTGAACTGAGAATCAAACCCAGGAAATTCTCATAACCCACTTTTCCACCTCAGACTAAAATTTAAAGGTTGATAATATTAAGTATTGGTACACTGAAGGGGAAAAACACATTCACATCCAGTTGACAGTTTATGTTGGCAGCACCTTTTCAGGAAAACATTCTGGCAATACCGAAACTTAAAATAGACACAACTCATTTAACTCTTTAAATCAGCTAATCATCCCTCCCAGGAGACTACAATATAGAAATCTCTCCAACTATATTTTCAAGGATGTTGCTGTATTAATCAGCAAATCTGTAAACAATGTGAACCAGTAGGGAATGACTAGATAATTTATGGAACATCATACCTGGCCATAAAAAAGAATAAAGATCTATACAGAGGTCTTGAGTAAAAGCCAAATCCTAGAACTGAGTGTGTAACAATTTAAGAAGCAAGCACAGTAGTAGTTGGGGAAGGATTCAACAAAATATTTATCTGGAGACCAGCTAAGTGTGGTCAGTTGAAAGTGAGGATTTTCACTTTTATCACTATTTCCTGCACTACTAATTTCTTCATTTTGGCAATTATAAATAAACTAAAATATATTTTTTAAATACTACTGATGTTGAAGACAAATTTTGAATGAAGTGCTGACTATTCTGAATTACATTTGAATAGAAAACTAGGTATTTTGGTTGATTTAGGGAAGAACATACACAGAGGAGATACACAGAAACTTAGATAAGTTTCTTAATTTCTATAAAGAATGACATTTATGACACTACACTCTTTTAAAGCTATTATGCAGGTATTAAGAAAATATTTAAATATTAAGAAGATAACCAATTAGGCCCTCTTAATTTATGAAATTCAGGAAGACCTAACCTTTGAATCTTCTGACCTACTCTTCTGCAATGCTCGATGATGTTTATACTAAACTACTTACACTGGGCCCAGCTGTCAAGAGTAAATGCCCACATTTTACAATCTATTATTATTCCCTTGCTACACAGTCTCTAAGAAAACTGTTTTTCTAAAAGGAAAAAGGCCCAAAATGTAATAATCTTATGTAAGACATATTAGGCATAAATGAATTCCTGAAATGGTTTTAATAGGAACATATAAGTGCTTGGCAATTTCTTAATTCCTAAGATTTGTAATGCAGAGATTTTTCTTTAGCAGAGGCATATAAATACTGAGGAGGAAAATAGGTCCTTTGGGGGACAATGCTCTGGGACCATGACAAAATATTAAATAAAGAAATCAAATACTGGGTAACTCCTTCAAAGTAGTGTTATTACTTAAAAATGTTACTCATAGCACTGGGTGTTATACACAACTGACTACTGAACACTACATCTGAAACTAAGTATATACTATACATTGGCTAATTAGATTTAAATTTTTAAAAATGTTATTCATATCATAAATTGAGGTCTTACTATAAAAAGAAAATGGAGCTCTACCAAAAACTAAATTGAGCCCTTTAATAAACCCAAAATGGTTAATTACAATTGAATATGTAACACCAATAATCCTTTGAGAATGTTCAAACTGAAGTATAGCTCCCTTTGTAGGTCCATAAATAAAGGTACATAAACATTACCACAGTGTGGCTTAAGCCAGGTTGTTTCAACCCTACTGGTGTTTTATGGACATAATTCTCCAAAATATGTTCCTGTAACAAGTACTCACCTATAACACTCTTTCAACAAACGGACTATTTTATAGACTATTTTGTGCCATGGATCATGCTAGGGACTGGCTACGGCAGAAACACTGAAAACGACTTTACAGTGGTATTACAGTGTACATTTATTTCTTCTCACACATTGCAAAAAGCAGTTTGGTATAGTGAAAAGAATACTGACCTAGAAAAAAAATGTGGTAATTACTGCTGTAGCTACTTACAACTCCTTTTTAATTTTCAGGGTAATAGAACCATGTATTATACACTATGCAAACCTGATTCAGAAAATAAATTGGACTATGTAAATATTTTAAGGTTTTTTTTAATTAAAAATAAAAATACAGTATTTCATTACATTTTTAAGGCTCCTGAGGCTCATAACCACCATTAGAAATGACAAAATATTCTTAACCTAAAAAGAAAAAAAAAAATGCTGCAGACCCTTATTTATATTAAAGCTGTTGGGGCGCCTGATTGGCACAGTCGGTTAAGCATTCAACTCAGTTTCGGCTCAGGCTGTGATCGGGGTGGTGATGAGGGTCGCGAGATCGAGCCCCACGTCTGGCTCTGCGTTCAGCACAGTCTGTTTCAGACTCTCTCTCCTACTCCCTGCCCCTCCCCACCAAATAAACAAATAAATCTTTAAAAAATAGTAATATAAAACTGTTAGTGCTGGAATTATAAAATCCTCCACCAAGTCACAAATTCTTTAAGAATTAAAAAAAAGGGGGTGCCTGGGGCTCAGTCGTTGGGCATCTGCCTTCGGCTCAGGTCATGATACCTGGGTCCTGGGATCAAGCCCCACATCGGGCTCCCTGCTCAGGGGGAAGCCTGCTTCTCCCTCTCCCACTCCCCCTCCTTGTGTTCCCTCTCTCGCTGTCTCTCTTTGTGTCAAATAAAATAAAATCTTAAAAAGAAAAAAAAGAATTGAAAAAAATGTACAAAATTTTCTAATAAATTTTATCCTTTTAAGAAATAGTCTCAAAAAAAAAAGAGAAAGAAATAGTCTCTACATATTCTAGAAGAATATTTTTCATTTCAAAATGTACCATTACCTCTCCCAAAAAACCCAAAACATTGAGGGTGCCTGGCTCAGTCGGTGGAGCATGCAACCCTTGATGTCAGGATTTTGAGTTCAAGTCCCGTGATGGGTTGTAGAGATTACTTAAAAATAAAGTCTTAAAACAAAACTCCAAACATTCAAATGATATACAGGATTTAACTGCCTTTCTAAGAAAGACTATATGTTTATTAGCATTTCCTTGTAGGTCTGCAACCCTAGGCCTTGTTTTACAGATAAATATCAGTTTTTCATACTGAGCAGCTACCTAAACTAAGGATTTGTGTTTGCCTTTTAAAGAACTCTGAAGAGGTATTAAAGACTTAAAAAAAAAATTAAGCATATAGAAAGCCCCCACCAACTATTTTACATTTATTCAACCATATTTTCCCATTTTAAATTTTATCTGAGTATCTAATACTTCTGTTAATCATATATTATTAAAACAAGAATTCAAATAGCAAACGATAAAAGATGTTTTAAATAACTGTGGCAAATTCTAATCCTTTTAGAGTACTTGTATATTTAAAACATTTTATTAAGGTGTGAAAGGGAAAAAAGTTTTACAGTCAAAGATTTACTGACATGATTATCAATGCTTTCAATCAGAGTAAAACAAATCTTAAAATATGCATTGAGAGGTAATTACTCTTCATCTTAATTTCCTTTCATCTGAAATTCAGAAGTCATGTGTGTCCACTTTAGGGAAGATTTATATAGGAAAAAGTTTATTAGAAAAATAAACAACTTTCAATTTTACAGTATTTTCCACTTCCAAAATTCTTTTATATAGAGGAGATGTGCCTTATGATTTAAATATAATCTTGATTTACAAAATCTCATTTAGTCCTAAGGATACAAAAACACAAATGGTGAAATGTTGGTAACTATTAAGAAATTTCAATGTAAATTTTTTTAAAAAACACCATTTGTTGCAGGTACCTAATATAGCAATATTTACTGAAAAGTATAAATGACTTTCACTGAAATTTACTGTACTGGCTTATTACCAAAATTAGTACTGTAAGATTAAAATGTAGATTAATTTGTGTGTTTTTTAGGTGTGTTTTTTCAAAAATTTTATCGACTATACCAGGAACTGGCAAATTTTTCCTTAAAAGGTCAGAGATGAAGTATTTTGGGTTTGCAGGCCTTCTGTTCTCACTACTCAGCTCTGCCACTACAGGGAGAAAGCAGTCACAGGCAATGCGGACATGAATGGATACGCCTGTGGGCTGCAGTTTGCCTGCTGCTGAACTATACAATGGATTCTGAATAAGAGACTGATAATTTCAGGTGCCATATTCCAAATACGTCATATATGGGGGTTAGGAGGAAGAATATAAATGGTAAACATCACTAAATGAACTATTTTTGGTTAAAATTTTCACACTTATTTCCCAATCTTAATTGCATGTGTATATATACAAGTTATAAAACTATTTCGTTTTAATTCCATATTCTTTTTGGTGTGTTAATATATAGTATCAGACCAAAGTCAGATAAGCAGCAAAGTACCATAAGTGATTGAGTACTCAGAGGCTAGCTAATCAATAACCATGAAATTTGATTCTGACATCTAAATATTTCCAAACAATGAAAAAACTAATTTATTTGCTGTGCCGTTAAAGAAAATATGAGATGTGTATTTCAGATGTCGTTTTAAATTTTAATTGAATTGTTACAATTTTGAAGCTAAATGTGATTTGCTTTGTTTTATTAGAAAAAATACTCAGGCAAGGTCTACAATCATCGGTCAATTAAGAATGACTTACAAGAACATGAGGCAATAAAATAAAAAATACAGGTACAAACTATATATCTGAAACACTTCTATTTGGCAATTTTATAACAAATCAAAATTTTAAAAGAACAAAGGAGATTGCAGATTACTTCGTAGATACAGAATAAAGCAATTGATGAAGTGCTTAAGCAAAAGAAAACAAAAAAAAGTAAAACACACTGCTTTTCTTTTCTTTTCAAAAATAAAATCACATTTGCTACAGATCAAATGGATAATACCCTTATTAAACAACCATTCCAGAATGTCTTCTAGTAGCAGTGCTTTTATTTGCACTTCATTTAATTTTATATGACTCATTTCATGTATATAGCTCTTTACCCCACTGTTAACGAATAAAGTCTCCCATAATTTTTATTCTTTTTAAAATTTTTTAAAGTAAATGAGAAATGACTTATGTATCATGGAACCTTTCCCATTTTGGAACCAAAGGCTTAATTCTATATTTTTGTCTATTCTTTAAAAAATTTAGTGTAAAAATTGCTGGTTTTTATATCACTGTAGTAAAGTGAAAACTCCTCAATCAGGAGTATTTTCTGCAGTTTGACTGCATATAACCACATATACTTTACAATATGTCCTTCCAACAGTAAGGAAATAATTGATTTCACGGTCACTGTCAGAAATGAGTGCCATAATTCTATTATGGGTATAGGTCCTCCCTCAAAGACTTTCTGGAAGGATGTTCAATGTGTTTTGTTCTTATAGATATTAACAGTAGTACATAGTCCCTTAAGTCTGCAAAGACATTTATTGTTAAAGAAGGTGCTTTATTAACAATTCCTCTGGCAGCACTAGTGAATTACAATATCCTTCAATATTATTTCTACCCATAATATATACATTTAACTTTCATGCCTCTAGAAAAACATCTACAGTACATTTCATAATATAAAAATATATTACAAATCTGCTGAATTATTTACAAGCAATGTTCTATTATCTCTATGCAACATTTGTTTGATACAATACTAACAAGTTACACATATTTCCATTTCTGTAAGTTAAAAAAAATCCATATGGCTTCTTGCTTACCAAGCAAGAAAGTGATTTTATTTTCCTTTTCAAAACCAACTTTGGTGCATAAAGGATTCAGTTTGAAAAAACTTAAAAAAAAAAAAAATACAATTTTTCTTACGTTAAGAAAAAACAACTCATAAACCAAATGTTTTCCTCAGAAAAAAAAAAATTAGAGGCTTATATAGGTTAAAATGAAAATATGAGGATTATTCAAATAATTTGAAATAGAGGTTTTTCAAAAACCGTTAACAGATTAGTTATATAGGTAAATATTAACATACTGTACTCCATGAGAAAACCCTAGTCCTGAAAAGGGAGCCACCAGACATACTGCAACACTCTTTAACAGAAATTTTCAGCCCTAATTCGATAGACGAATTTTTAGTTGATTGCAAATGTCGTTCACTGTTTGCTTAAATACAAATTGAACACTTTTCTTATCAGAGTTCTGCAAAAGAACACAAATGGCAACCAATCACATCTATTTATCATAATTGAAAGGTAAATTATCTCTTGATAATTTTCATTGTCTAAATATTTCCTAATATGACTTCAAATCAATAGACACTGTCAAGACAAATATCCTTACAGTGCTTTTGGTATTTTTAAGGGCACATGTTGTAATTGTTTTCTTTCCAATATAAACTACTGTAATCGCTAAAAGGGGGGAAAAAAAGCAGCTTAAAGCAGCAAGCATGCAAAGCCTTTAAGAAGCTGTTCCACTAAGTTGCCAGAAAAGTGTTTGCTCAGTCTCCCACAGTACCATTCCATGAAAATGTGGATATACAGTAATATATTAATATATTCCACAGAAGAGCCTACTTCATTCACAGAATGTTTACACTAAGCATAAATATTATTCTAAATACTGGATTTAAGAAAAAAAAAAGGAAAGGGGTTGACTCTAATGTGCAACTTTTACTAAACCCATTGTCAGTGACTAAGACTGCAGGTGTCCCCGCTTGTTTGCTTTTTATGTATTTATTTATTTTTTACCTCTTCAACCTCTTCTGCGGCATTGTTCTAAAAAAAGAGAAAAGGAATATTCTTTTATTCAACTGAATCAAAACACATTAAGTATTACAAAAGAGACATTAAAAACATTAAATAAGATATAGGCAATGTGATAATCATTGATCATTAAAATTTATTTCCAAAGCATTCACACTTTAATGGATGCAAACTCAGTTACCTAATACAGCTTTTTAATAAATCCTTTTTATGTAACCTGATTCTGAAAGAGATTCTCATGCTTAACACATGCACTTTAACCAACTAGGACTTTAAAACTGATGCTTAAATCTTAAATAAATTATGTTCTTTTTAGTTTCATTTTGAAGTTAGTATGTTTTTGGAAGGTTTGTCATGGTTTCATTTTGAGATGTGTATAAGCCACAAAGTAATTCTCCTAAAACAAGTTAGAACAAATGCTTTTTTACCTCATTTCACAAGTTTTCAAAATCAAAACCCAGACCTTGCTCACATGTTACACCACAGCAAATGTAGCCACTTCTATTAATCTGTACCACTTTAGGAAAGACTCAATTCTAATTTCCGGAACAGTAGAAGCATGAAAGTTTAAACTCAAAATTAAATGTTAAGACCAGGGCAGGGATTGGAGGAGGGGGGTGAAATACAGTTAAAGAAAATTAACTCCACAGATGCATTTAATATGTCTTAAGAACATGTTCATTACCCAAAAATGAAATCCGTAAGAACTGTAGATGTACACTTTTGAGAACATGCAATGGAATTCCTACGCCCTTTTGGACAGTAGTTCCGCACCTGAATGCTTTTTTTTTAAGTCACTAAAAATATTCACTAAAATATCTAATTCGCTTCCTATATACACAAGAATTACAAAAATAAGCTGGTCTGTGAAAAAGGAAGACCCTTAGAGAGGGGGAAGTAGAATGCAGGGCAGAAACACAGAAGTTAGTCTGAATCTTATAATTAAGATTCATGCCCCTTTGTCAACCCTCTGCCTAAGGGATGTTTACAACCAGTTCTAATAGCAGGGTGGCTTTCCCAAAATATCACTCTTTTAGAATGCTAATTTTAATTACTACCTTCAAAGAGTAAGCAGAAATAAACCCTAAATTAAGTACCAGTAAATAAAGAATATTCAATTATTTTCTTATAAAGAGAAAGGTAAATCGTTACTTTCGCGTTATTTTTGGTAGTGGATTTTCTTCAATCTTCTCCTTTAAGGTAATTTCACTATTTACTACACTAGTTAACCTCTTGTTAACATAGTTCATCCCACAAAAAAACAAGTTTTTATGGTACGTATTATTAGCACCTTCATCAGAAGACATTTAAAATAAATTTGGGAGGGGAGTAGGGAAAACTCAAGAGTCTCAATGTTTCCACATGGCAAGGCCCATTATGTTAAAATTTCATTCTCAGAAGATATCTCCAATTACAAGAAATCCTATTATACTGAATAACATTCCAAAAATTGAGTCATAGAATGAACAGAACCTTCAAAGTGTTTAACTGCTTCAGAATTTGGCATAGATCACGGTCTCTTTATGACAGCTAAAATTCATATTTGGGATTATCAATTATTATATTCTATCTTATATTCTTATTCAACCTATCCCTATGCAAAATACATATCAAATTAAAACTGATTTTAAAAACACAGGAAGTTTGCTCATGAAGAGTGCTTTTAAGCATTTTCACCACTTTCTGAATCACCCTAGTATATGTCATTTGGATGAGGCAGTAAGGAGAGTTCAGTCACATACTATCTGTGTAACCTTGGGCAAGCTACTTAAACTCTTGCCTCAGTTTTCCCATCTGTAAAACAGAGATAGTAACACCTACTTCACAGGCTGCTGTGAGGATGAAGTATATGTAAAGCACCTAGCAAAGTGACTCAGCACATAGTCAGAAATGTTGGTCTCTTCTCCTTCCCCCCCTATACCTTCATAAGCACAGCACACTAAAACAAAGGTCAGATCAGAAAGTTATTAGCAATGTGAACACTGAGCTACCTCTTAAAAACAAACACAACAATATTTAAACTGCTCTACTAAAAAGTTTGGGTGGAGTATAAGTTTAAAGATTCAACCATTTATGGTATTTTAGGGCACATGGGATATATTCCCAGACCCACAGAAGTCTGGTATTATAGAAAGAATTACATACTTAAACAAAAGGCACTTATTTTCAAAATACTATATATATTACAATCTAAACTACGTAAGATAAATCGGGAAGTAAAGTGGCATATAAACTTTACCAAAATATTATCTTTCTGGATCCTACAAATTTATAAACGTTTGTGATGTAATTTCCATATACAAAGCTCCAGAAAGCAAACTATGCTTGGTACTGAAATTCAGTACTTAAAAATAAGTCCTAACCTTATATCCAAAATTTAGGGAGATTTAAGATTACAATTCAAAAAGTAAAACATCAAATCAAGAATTAAATTACCTGTATATGTTTGGATCCAAAAGCAAGGCAGTATCTTTGGGTAGCTTTGATAAATGAACTACTTTAGTTTTTAATTGATGTCGTTCACTTTCATTCACCCACACGTCAGGCAGACTATGTAAAAAACAAGTCATAAATGAAATAATATTAATCTTAAGCTTACTCTTCATATAACTTCACATTACCCAGACTTTTCTGCTGGGTTAACAAGCTTTTCAGGAGCCAAGAACAGCAATGGGATGCAGAGTCTCAGCTAAAAAATGGCAGTGAAATTTCAGGCATGAATTTGGGAATGAGTTAGGAATTTCTGGTGGCAAAGCCACATCAAACTTGGAAACATGCATTATAAAACACTTAATTCATGGAGTAAAATTCATATTTGAGCTTGACTTGATGACATTTTGACAATGACTGCTTTTTATTTTCATTTTTTATTGAATTACAGTTGACTTACAATGTTATATTAGTTTCAGGTGTACTACATATTAAATTCAACAATTCTACATTACTCTGTCACCATATCACATTATTATAGTACCACTGACTATATTCCTTATGCTGACACCAAGGTTTGTTTGTGTTTTTTTTTTAAGATTTTATTTATTCATTCAAGACACAGAGATACAGAGAGAGCAAGAGCATGAGCAGGGGGAGAGGCAGAGGGAGAGGGAGAAACAGGCTCCCCGCCGAGCCAGGAGCCGGACGCGGGGCTCGATCCCAGGACCCTGGGATCATGACCCGAGCCGAAGGCAGACGCCCAACCATCTGAGCCACCCAGGCGCCCCTGACACCAAGGTTTTTTGTTTTTTTTTTGTTTTTTTTTTTAAAGATTTTATTTATTTATTTGAGACAGAGAGAATGAGAGAGACGGAGAGCACATGAGAGGGGGGAGGGTCAGTGGGAGAAGCAGACTCCCTGCTGAGCAGGGAGCCCGATGCGGGACTCGATCCAGGGACTCCAGGATCATGACCTGAGCCGAAGGCAGTCGCTTAACCAACTGAGCCACCCAGGTGCCCCTGACACCAAGGTTTTTAATGAAGAAATAAACAAACACTCCACTAGATTAAAACCCATGTAAAAAAATGCAAGTGATCAAATCCTGAATTCAAAGAAAGCTAATCCTACCAGGAAATTCAAATAAAAGCATTCTGATATTTGGACTGATCAATTTCCAAAATACTAAGAATACACATATATTTCAATATATCTTAAAGGAACTATGTTTTTAACCTTAATATAAAAAGAGCTCTTACAAATCAGTATGAAACAGGTGAATATTCATTGGGGAAAAAGGGACAGGGGAGACAAAGGACACAAACCCAACAATTCACCAAAGATAAAAAGTTTAAAAATTATATGTAATCATAGAAATACAAAATTTGTGATAATAATCAATGTATTAATAGTAAGCCAGAGAAATAAGCTCTCTAATGTAGTAGGTGGGATTATAATTGGCACAAACTTTCAGGAAGGCAATGTGTATCGAAAACCATTAACATTTTGCAGTTTGCGTATTGATTTTAATAGCTCTTAACAGTAGAGAAAAATGGGTAACTTTAATGTTTCAGCTAAAAAGGAGCTCATTAGGGGTGCCTGGGTGGCTCAGTTGGTTAAGCGACTGCCTTCGGCTCAGGTCATGATACTGGAGTCCCGGGATCGAGTCCCGCATCGGGCTCCCTGCTCAGCGGGGAGTCTGCTTCTCCCTCTGACCCTTCTCCCTCTCATGCTCTCTGTCTCTCATTCTCTCTCTCAAATAAATAAATAAAATCTTAAAAAAAAAAAAAGGAGCTCATTAAATAAATTTTACAAAGCCATTTCAAAATATTTTACAGTAGGGGCGCCTGGGTGGCTCAGTTGTTGGGCGTTTGCCTTCAGCTCAGGTCATAATCCCAGGGTCCTGGGGTCGAGCCCCGCATCGGGGCTCCCTGCTCGGCCAGGAGCCTGCTTCTCCCTCTCCCACTCCCCCTGCTTGTGTTCCCTCTCTAGCTGTCTCTCTCTCTCTGTCAAATAAATAAAATAAAATAAAATCTTAAAAAAAAAAAAATTTTTACAGTAGCATTTCCACAAAACCTGGGTGGGAAGGGGGGAAAGTGGTGGAAAATATGTTCTACATTAATGGCAGTTTGATAGTCACAGATCTAAAAAAAAAAAAAGCTAGATTTCTTTACCAATATGCTAGCATGTATTGTAAACTCCCAAATCTATTTAAGAACTCTTAATTCATGGGGCACCAGTGATTCAGTCTGTTGAGCATCTGACTCTTGATTTCGGCTCAGGTCATGATCTCAGGGTTTTGAGATAAAGCCCCACGCCGGGCTCCACACCCAACATGGAGCCTGCTTAGTTTTCTCTCTCTCCCTCGGCCCCTTTTTTCACCCCCATTCTCTCCCTTCTCTTAAAAAAAAAAAAAGAATAAGAACTCTTAATTCACATCACATTCATTAACATCTCCTTAGAATGAGAAAATATTATAGAAAGGTATTTAATAACAAAGACAAATGTTAACCACATACTACTGATTTCTGAAAAACCAAGGATACATGAGATTCCATCCACTTAACTTTATTCTATTCTTGGTAGTTTTTTATTTTATCCAAAACTTCTATGATACACTTTCATTACCTTTTCTAACAAGAAAAAAAAAAAATTTAATGAAAAGATAAAAGGAAAATTGAACATGAAATGTCTAATTAAGGGATGCCTGGGTGGCTCAGGTGGTTAAACATCTGTCCTCAGCTCAGGTCATGATCCCAGGATCCTGGGATGGAGCCCCACCATCAGGCTCTCTGCTCACTGGGGAGCCTGCTACTCCCTTGCTCTCTGCCCCTCCCCCTGCTTGTGCACGCTCTCTCTGTTAAATAAATAACAATCTTTGGGGAAAAAAAAGAAAGAAAAGAAAGAAACGTCTAATTAAGGAGCATGTGGGCCAGAAAAACATAACTTGCTAGAAAACTAGCCAATTGATTTTTCTTCAAAATACCTTGTGTGGTAGAAAACATTTAGAAATTTTTTAAATAAACAATTCAAACAAAGGCACAACTAAGGCTGCTTGCATACTACCTAAGGGTCACTGAAAAATCCTAAAAATAATCACATAATCACATCCTAAAAATGATGCTATTACAACTTTTATTAAAAACAGTAAAAAAGGAGTGCCTGGGTGGCTCAGTCGTTAAGCGTCTGCCTTCGGCTCAGGTCATGATCCCAGGGTCCTGGGATCGAGCCCCGCATCGGGCTCCCTGCTCCGCGGGGAAGCCTGCTTCTCCCTCTCCTGCTCCCCCTGCTTGTGTTCCCTCTCTCGCTGTGCCTCTCTCTGTCAAATAAATAAATAAAATCTTAAAAAAAAAAAAGACTAAAAAAAAAAAAGTCATAAAAAAAAAAGAGCTTTCACAGATTATCTTTTTAATACTGACAAGTCAAAATGTTTTGCAGTTTAATTTCTGTAATTCTTTTATGATATTCAAATCCAGTAACTTAAGTAATTTTTTAGTATAAAATTTTAATAAAAATAAGAGTCTATTCATTATACACAGTATTCCAAATACTTACATGTCTTCAGGCATCCAATGAAGCAAAAGTTTTATCTTTCCAGAATCCTCTTTTCTCTTAGCTATTACCTAGTAATGATATAAAAGAGATCATAAAAATGATTTGTAGAACATTATTTTAATATATCAATAAAAAGTACTTTTGATCCTAATCAAGATTTTTTAAGTGTTCATATCCTAGACCATTTATTACTACAATATTTTGTTCTGACCTGCTTTGAGAAGCTTCACCTTTGATAATGTATTTTCACAAAAAAGAGAAAAAAGGAGTTGAAGTTTTGCATTGCCAAATACTAATACCATGTTAACTTTATTAAGGGACTGAAAATGCTATTTATTTTACTATCAATTAAAGTCTGAAGATCAGCTAGACTGCCAGCCAAAAATCCGTATTGGCTGGAATATTCTTTTTTTTTCTAAAGATTTTGTTTATTTGACAGAGAGAGACACAGCGAGAGAGGGAACACAAGCAGGGGGAGTGGGAGAGGGAGAAGCAGGCTTCCCACCAAGCAGGGAGCCCGATGCAGGGCTCGATCCCAGGGCCCTGGGATCATGACCTGAGCCGAAGGCAGACACTTAACAACTGAGCCACCCAGGCGCCCCTGGCTGGAATATTCTTGAAGAACAAGTAAAAGAGTAAAGAAAAAATAACAACAGCTGAGATAGGAAAAGTCTCTAATTTATGACTAAGATATTTATTGTTTGCTTGGATGTTTCTGTTTGCTGGTTGGTCTGTTATTTTATTTTATTTTTATTTTTTATTTTTTTAAAGATTTTTATTTATTTATTTGACAGAGAGAGATATAGCGAGAGCAGGAACACAAGCAGGGGGAGTGGGAGAGGGAGAAGCAGGCTTCCTGCCGAGCAGGGAGCCCGATGTGGGACTCGATCCCAGGACCCTGGGATCATGACCTGAGGCGAAGGCAGACGCCCAACGACTGAGCCACCCAGGCGCCCTGGTCTGTTATTTTAAATGAAACATTAGCCGATCAGTGTTTAGGTTCAGTTATAAGGAATCTACAGATCAAAGTTAAATGGTGGATCAACTGAATAAAAAGACCAAATAATATAAAACGTAAAAAAAGGCAACATACTTGACATTCATTACCAGATTCTGAAAACTTAAGGAAATGCTTAAATAACTGACCAAAATTGTTATTTTATAACTCTTACAACTTCCATATTAACAGAATTAGCACTTTAGTGTTCTCATAATCTAAATCTCAGTATTTTTACCAAGTTTAAGCAGCAGCCACCTCAAACTATATTAGAACTAAGTAAAGGGCGCCTGGGTGGCTCAGTTGGTTAAGCGACTGCCTTCGCCTCAGGTCATGATCCTGGAGTCCCGGGATAGAGTCCCGCATCGGGCTCCCTGCTCGGCAGGGAGTCTGCTTCTCCCTCTGACCCTCCTCCCTCTCATGCTCTCTGTCTCTCATTCTCTCTGTCTCAAATAAATAAATAAAATCTTAAAAAAAAAAAAAAAAAGAACTAAGTAAAAACAGCACTTTATAAAAAAATACCTCTATTCCCATTATTTAAAAACCAACACTAACTCTAGACTTGGCAATGAGATTAATTTAAGAGCCCAAAGACAGATCTGAAAATGTTGAAACAAAATACCTATACAAAAAAATAAGACATGAAAACAATGCAAACCAACCAAGCACAGCAAGCCAACTAACTGGTAACTAGGATTCTGCTGACCTCTTCTGGAGAAGGCTCAAAAGAAAACGTTTCAATTAAAGAAGTAAGACAAATTAGGGCAGCTGCACAGTATGTACCTCACAACCTATTTTTCTGCAAACTGTTTCATTATCAGTATGGTTATTTCCTCTAATTGCTTATTTGGATGCTAGGAAACTTAAATTTGCAGTTAATATTGAATAGTCTGCCTACTAAAAGAAGTGATTCAGGGCGCCTGGGTGGCTCAGTTGTCGGGTGTCTGCCTTCGGCTCGGGTCATGATCCTGGGGTCCTGGGATCAGGCCCCGCATCGGGCTCCCTGCTTGGCGGCAAGCCTGCTTCTCCCTCTCCCCACTCCCCCTGCTTGTGTTTCCTCTCTCGCTATGTCTCTCTCTGTCAAATAAATAAAATCTTTAAAAAAAAAAAAGAAGTGGGGGCGCCTGGGTGGCTCAGTCATTAAGCGTCTGCCTTCGGCTCAGGTCATGATCCCAGGGTCCTGGGATCGAGCCCCGCATCGGGCTCCCTGCTCGGCCGGGAGCCTGCTTCTCCCTCTCCCACTCCCCCTGCTTGTGTTCCCCTCTCTCGCTGTGTCTCTCTCTGTCAAATAAATAAAATCTTTAAAAAAAAAAAAAAGAAATGATTCTATTTAACACAACACCGCCTCCATCAAAACCTTCCTAGTCATGGAATATGGGAGGTCCACATAACCCCCTTCTTTTCTATTGTGTCCAATGAAGTACCTTTTCCCATACTGTTACCTCTTCTTTCCACTTTCCTCAGGAAAAAGCACTCCTCAGATTACACTCTACCTTTGTGGCTCTTCCTCAGTTCAAGGTATTCATGCATCCCTGATGTGACTTCAGGGTGCAAATCACTCTTATTCGTTAGTTTTTTATTGTACGGCAAACATTAAGTATCATGTTCTTAAAACCTCTCAGATATTTTCTACAGCTAAAAAACTGATTTTCATGTTCACAGACGATTTTGACACAGTGAATTAAAAAAATTTTTTTTCCAGACTCCTAATATCACCAGTTTTCAGTTCCTTCATTCTTTTGATCATCTCTGTTCTTCCCATGGTGAACCTAAAGATTTCATCACAAGAAGCTGCTCTAATGGGCGCCTGGGTGGCTCAGTCGTTAAACGTCTGCCTTCGGCTCAGGTCATGATCCCAGGGTCCTGGGATCGAGTCCCACATTGGGCTCCCTGCTCAGCAGGAAGCCTGCTTCTCCCTCTTCCACTCCCCCTGCTTGTGTTCCTGCTCTCGCTATATCTCTCTCTGTCAAATAAATAAATAAAATCTTCAAAAAAAAAAAAAAAAAAAGCTGCTCTAATGAAAGCATGTGAACATTGGTGCTTCATTTTCAAAACACAAGCTTATTCACCGTCACCATCATTATTCCTTAATATTCATGATACTTGCTCATTACTAAACCATTATTTCACCAGACCTATTGCCCTTTAAAATCAGTGATAAGCCCCAAACCTCATTCCTTACACTTCTCTATTTATACTTAGTTCCTAGGTGACCATATCCAGTCTGATTCCTTTAAGTACCACTAATATGCTGAAAATGTCCATATTTGTATCTGTAGCCACACCTCTCCTCTGGGCTCAAACTCTTACCTCCATCTGGCTAAGTGAAAGAGGCAACAGATTCTCTACTGAAAGTGTCAAAAATTAAGCTCTTGACACTGCCCTCTCCCTCAATCTGCTCTCCCCAAATTCTCTGTTAGATGGCAACTCCATTCTTTTGTCCAGTTGCCCAGGCCAAAAACAGTGGAGTTATCCTTTACTTTCATTATCAAACACAACATCTGATCCATCCATAATTCTGGCCAGTACTTCTTTTTTTTTTTTAAAATTAGAGAGAGAGTACGAGCAGGGGGAGCAGCAGGCAGAGGGAGAGGGAGGAGGAGCCCGATGTGGGGCTCAATCCCAGGACCCTGAGATCGTGACCTGAGCCGAAGGCAGACGCTTAACCGTCTGAGCCACCCATGGTCAGTACTACTTTCTAAAGATATTCAGAATCTAACAATTCTTAGCATCTCCACTGTAACCATTCTGGCCTTTTCTCACCTCAGGTACTAAAAGGACTGATCCTCTTTTCCCCATCCTGACCTACATTCTGTTTTCAACACAGAAACCCAAGTGAGCACATTAAAATCCACATGAGAGGAAAGAGATCAGTGAAGTTTTACACTAGAAAACTTTTGAGTGATGGGAATGTTCTATATCTTAACTGTGGCGGCCGGTGGTGGTTTCACAGATCAACTGTCAAAACTCATAAAACTGTGTACTTTAAATGGGTGCAGTTTATATTTATTATACCTCAATAAAAATTACAAAACTTAAAAAATCACATCAGATCATGGCTACTCAAACTTCTTCAATGGCTTTCAATCACACAAAGAATAAAAACCAAAGTCTTAGTACAACAAGATTCTCCCCCTATTACCTCTCTGACTTAACTCCTACTCTCTGCCTTCTCGCATACTTGGCATATTTTCAGACATACTTAACATATTCCTATTTTTCAATTTTATATTTGATTTTCCCTCTAGCTATGACATTCATCCCCCTAATAATTAAATGGCTCATCCCCCACTTCCTGTAAGTTTTTGCAATTTACTACTATTTCATCTTGTTTATCCTGTCTCTTCCACTAGACACAGTTGTTTTGTTTTAATGGTTTTGTTCACTGTTGTATCATTAGTACACAGTAGGTGCTCAATATTTAAGTGAATGAACAAACAGGTACTAATGCCATACTTTGGGTCTGGTGACCACATCTTACTTACTGACCTTTGAAAAAAAGAACAATTATAGACCTACCAAATCATAAACCTATGTTACCAAACTTCAAAGGAGGATTTCAGGGGCGCCTGGGTGTTCAGTTGGTTAAGCATCTGCCTTCAGCTCGGTCATAATCCCAGGGTGCTGGGATGGAGCCCTGTGTCGGGATCCCTGCTCAGCGAGGAATGTGTTTCTCCCTCTCCCTTTGCCCCTCCGCCCACTTGTGCTCTCTTCTCTTTCTTTCTCAAATAAATAAAATATTTTAAAAACAATAACAACAACAAGAAGGGAGGACTTTAACCATTACTGCTGAACAAGTACCTGATCTTGCTGAATCCCAACAGAATTCCCAATACAGTCATTTTAACTGTCTTCTCAAACTCTAATTTTCCTTTCAACCCTTTCATTCTTATTTAGATAACTATATTTCCAATGTTCTTTTTTTAATCCAATGTTCTTTAAAAGAGAATAAATAACGGTGCACCTTTCCTCAAACCCAAACTCATAACACATGCTCCAATCTCAGAAAATGTCCCTTGCTTTCGGTCTAATCTTTACATTTCTTGCCCTTCATTCTGGTAATCATAATCAAAATTGGGAATGTTTCACTGGAAGTATACATAAAAGAAAAAGTGAAAATGCAATGCAATAGAGTTATTTATAGGAGATGGAAAAACTATTCAAACCAGTAGAGAAACTGGTATCAATACTGATTTTTTTAGGCAGCTCTTTCTGCCCACAGGTCCTGTCTCCATGCTATACTAAAACCACATTTTTGCACCAATAATAATAATAATAGATCTTTTGTATTTAATTCTTGTGCATTCTGACTGATATAAGAAATAAAACCTAGGGCGCCTGGGTGGCTCAGTTGGTTAAGCGACTGCCTTCGGCTCAGGTCATGATCCTAGTCCCTGGATGGAGTCCCGCATCGGGCTCCCTGCTCAGCGGGGAGTCTGCTTTGCCCTCTGACCCTATCCCCTCTCATGTGTTCTCTCTCATTCTCTCTCTCTCAAATAAATAAATAAAATCTTTAAAAAAAGAAAGAAAACCTAAATTTAGTATATTTTATATTTCAACAGTCAAAATTAAACAATCCCTTTCTCCAGGGTTTCAAATCACCAAGGTCTGGTCTAAAATTTATCTCTACTAACTTACCTACACCAAAATACACCAATTTAAGGATGACTGGATAATAAAATGGCAAGGGGCATGGGAATAAAGAACAACTCTCTGTTACTTCCTAGCTAACCAAAAATAAAAGTATTTATTGCTTTTTCAAATTTGACACTTGAAATTTGAACTTGATACTGAACATAGTCATTCAAACAAATATACAGACTGCCTACTATGTGTCAAGGCACAATTACAGAAATTTGGGATACATCAGTAGAATAAACAAAAACTCCCTCCTTCACAAATCTTTAATCTGTGGCCGTTATCTTATTTAATTCCAACTTTAGATGTGTTCTGGGGGGTGAGGGGGAAGCATGTAAGCACTTATGGCTATGAGTTAAAAAGAGTCTAATATTCTAATTTTACAAATGAGGAAAGCAGAAAAGACACCTAGTTTAAGGTTAGAGCCTGATCTTCAAATGCCTACAAGCCCAAATGTCACCCCAATATTCCTAAATAGCTCAAATTAAAGGCTAAAATATTCAATTTAATCATCAAAATGTTGAATTGTGGAAAATACAGTTGACTCTTGAACAATGCAGAGGTTAGGACTGCCAACCACCCATATTATCGAAAATCCACGTTTAACTTTTGACTCCCCAAGAACTTTACAACAGTCTATTGATCAGAAGCCTTACTGATAACATAAACAGTCGATTAATATATTTTATACATCATATGTATTATATACCATATCTTATAATAAACTAGAAGAAAATATTAAGAAAATCATAAGGAAGAAAAATACATTTACGGTACTTTACTATCTTTATTGAAAAAAAATCTGTGTTAAGTGGACCTGTGCAGTTCAAACCCATGTTAAGAGTTAACTGTATTTGCTTTATAACCAACAATACATGTAATTTTTAAAATACTGATAAAGCAGAACTTTTTGTGATTTTGTTAAAATATATTTTAAGATTTTGAGCAGTTTAGAAATATGATTGTGAAAGTCAAAATACATGTTCTTGCAAACCTACATTGATAATTAAAAAAAAACAATAACAAATACTTACAGTACTATGAAAAACAACACTGTGTCCCTTCCCTAAACTTTCTATATGAGCTGAGAGATTAAAGCATATGGCTCGATGTCTTATCGCATCCAGTGTTTGTGCATCGAAGAAATCATGTGGTCGTGCTAAAAGTCAATACAAAAAGGTAAAGAATATTTAGAAAAATGCAACAATCTGCCAAGATTTTCCACAAAAATATGTAAGAAGAAGGACTGAAACAATTAACATACGTATCTGGTATTTAAATAAAAAATTTTATTTTGCTTTCAGAACACAGGGTCTACCTGACAAGAAGGATACACAAAAGTAGACTTCCAACTAATGAGTGAATGTGTGTTAACTATGCCCATTGGTGTGTGAGGTTCTAACCTTAGGCCTCATGATTCCACACTACAGCTACTATCTTTTCCATATAATTTCATATTTTATTTCAGTACCTCTCCTGAGCACCAGTCCTGTATTTTCAACAATCTGATGAGTATCTCATCTATCAATATGCTGAGATCTAATTCACCACACCCAAATATATAAAATACACGTCATGAATATTCTGTATTAACATGTGATCAAAAATTTTCCAAATCTGGGGCACCTGGCTGGCTCAGTTGGAGGAGCAAAGGACTCGATCTCAGGACTGTGAGTTTGAGCTCCACGTTGGGTGTAGAGATTACTTAAATAAATTTAAAAACAATTTTTTTTTCCAAATCTGAAAAACCTGTAATATTATTTTGGAGTTTTTGGCAAGTATTTTCTTGAATATAAGTAACTCTTCGGGGGCGCCTGGCTGGTACAGATGGTTGAGCATCTGACTCAGTTTGGGCTCAGGTCCTGAACAGTGTCCTGAGATTGAGCCCCGTATCAGCTCCACACTTAGTGGGCAGTCTGCTTGGGATTTGCTCTCCCTCTCCCTCTCAAATAAATAAATATTCAAAGAAAAAAAATAACTCTAACAACAATCTAAGAAAATTATAAATACAGTTTTCAGTGCCAATGAGTCTGCCAAAATTCTAACTCCCAACTCCACCAGTTATTAGCTGTGTGACTTCGGCAACTGCTTAATCTACTTAACCTGTTTCCTTATTTGTGAAATGAATATACAACAGCTATAGACTATGATTAAGTAAAACAAATGCATATGAAAAATGTCTTAAATCACAAAGTGGTTTATATTAATAAGCTTATACTACTTTTTAAAATAAGTTCACAAATCTGGAGTAAGCAATCTCTTAGTGTAATCACAACAAAACTATACACTGAAGATTTAATTTGGTTTGGTAAGAACATTTTTTAAATTTCTGTTTTAATCCCACTAGTATTATTATAAATTATGCTATTTTTATTCCTAATAAGAATGTTGCTCAAAATAAGGAAAGTGAATTTCATATTTTACAATTGTGGAGCTTACTAATACATGAAAATTTTCAAGATCATCTGTAATTAAAAATTAAATTTTATTGACAATAAATGAAATGGCCTGATTTCCTGGTACAGTCTATTCTGAATTACATGTATGCTGATTTACCACACTATTCTGATTTACTACGTGAGGTGGATTTGCCTCTGCTAATCATGGAGTTCTCAGAACATCTACACAAATCCACCAGGGCTTTTGTGGGAAATGTTTTCACCAGTTGGCATACTCAATAATGAATAGCTATTTTTTCACTGGACTTTTCTTCAAAAGGAAATAAGCAAAACATCAAATAATAAACTAGCAGAACCCACAAGACTAGGAATGCAACAGTAAATCAGAAAAAAATATTTGACGTTTATGGGGGGAAAAAAAAAATCAAAAGGAAAAACAAATCCCCTTCCTATCAGATTTGTGCCTACTGGGGGGAAAAAAAAGTGTACTCTACTCTGTCCGTGCTCTCCAAATACGCTTTTTCCTGAGCAGGATAAGCACGTAGAGGAAACAGAGAAACTAGAACAATAGTCTCCAAAGCAGGTCTGTGTCATGATCCCTTAGGGTAAGGGAAGAAAGTACTATCACTACTTTTGTTTTTCATCTTGATGTTTTTCAATATGCCCTTCTTGGTACCTGCTTTATAATGTGTATCAGTAGCATTATCTGTGTGCACTATATAAGCACAGATGTTGGGACTGGGTGCTCAAGCATTTTTTTTTAACTGAGGAGCTATACACTCAAAAAACCTTTGGAGACCACAAAAATAAAGACTGTGGCTCAAAACTATACATGTTACCTGATTTCTTTTTGCCTTTTTGGTATGGTATTATGGGTATCTCCCCAAGAATGGTATTATGGCCATGTAAAAGAATATCTTTATTCTTAGGAGATGCATTCTTGTATGTTGGAATCAGGACAAAAAAGTATGTATGCAGGGAGATAAATCAAATACGGCATATTCTCTAAATGAAAGATATACAACTATTTATTGTACTATTCTTTCCACTTTAAAGTATGTCAAAATTGTATCAAACAGTAAGAGCTACAGTTCTACTATTTGTTAATATACATTTCACCCAGTTAAGTGAAAATGACCTCTCTGAATTGCATGAAGAAGGTACTATCAAAGTGATTTTAGTACACTACTATAGACTTGTATATTTTTAAGGAAGGAATGGAGTGCAATGGCAGCAGCTCTGCCATTCAAACCACAGCACTTAATAGTGGCTACTCACAGTGAAAGGTCTTGGATCTTTTAAAGTTCATATATTCAGGATTATCCTCATTCTCCCCCATAAAACAGGAAACAAAAAGGTTTTTTCACCTACCACAAGACCTCCCTCCCCACCACTCTCCCTACGTAGCCCGTTTTATTAGTTAATATTGGAAAAAACATTCTCAAAAGAGGCCAGACTTAAAAGCAGCCACCGGTCCCTCCATTTCTAAGTGAGGACTGGATACTTAACTGAACCATTCTCCTTAAGAGAACTAGCAAACTGTCGAGGTATTACCAAACAAATAATGTGAAAAAGTCAGTAAGTTTAAATGATTACTATGTATACACTCAGAAGAAAATAATGAGGTTATTAAGTGGAATAGGTGGGAAAGTTATTCTCAGTTTCGAATACCATAATATATATTTAGCAATTTTCTGTGATTGCAAGCTACCCAAATCAATAGTCAAGTAAAATAAACAGATGTCATTTCTGTTTTTACAAAATGGAAGGCAAAAGGAAAATGGATCCATAACCTAAATTCAATAGCCAACTCTGAAAAATACACTTGTTTATTTCAACAAGAAACTTAAGAGTTTAGAAAAGTTTGTCACCTATGATTTGTTCATTTGTCCACTGCAGCTTTGTAGTAACAAAAAAATGTTAACATTCTAGAGACAAACCTTCTAATCTGGTTTAGTGCCTGGAGTCTCTTCTATAATCAAATCCCAAGAGAAAGGAGGGTACAATGCAATCTATTTTTTTCTTTCTAGTTCACCCTTGCAGTGGACTCCCTTTCAATGACAGCTGCAGTCAATCATACTTCTTCATTTAGGACATATTTATTTGCCAGTTGACACTAAGAACCAGGGCCAGTGCTAGGCTCTGGAGGTTCTAAGTCAATTCCTGCTCCCTGCATTTGTAAGCCTCATCATCTTGTGTTCTATCTTAAATATTGAGGATACATTTCATAATCTGGTAATGGAGCACATAAGAGGTGTTACAATAGACTTAAGTACTGAGACACATACTACAAATAGTTTTTGCTATTCACACATACCGCTTTGGGGCAGACTAGTTACTTTTATTTCATTATTACCTTTAACATGTCCAAATTTTCTAAAATACCAACATTGCCCTATTTTAAATTTTCTTATTTTAGAACAGAATCAAAGGAGCCATCAAAATGTAATTCTACACAGATTTTATATTCTAAGGCCACATATACTTACCCTCCCTTAACTACTAAGATAAAACATTTATCACACTGAACTCTCACACTGACACCCAAGGGATCCTATCTGTTTATTATTGTTAACCAAAACATGCAAGCAGAGTTAAAGAACAGTAAAACCTCAATTCCATGAATGCCCCAAGATATAAACAAAAGCTATCTAATACACATACAGATTTTTAGTGAAACACTTACGTAATGAGCGTCGTCTTTTGTTCTTTAATTTTCTCCTTTTGTTCATCCCAGCTTTAGAAGGAGATTCTTCTTTGGCCTTTGGCTGGCTAGAAACTTTTGAGGAGTTCTGCTGACTGAAGTGTGTGGGTACATGGCGAGCTAGCCCTCCCTGAGAAGCAAAGCTGGCGTTGCAGCCACCAACAACACACTAAATAAAAATAAAAAAGGATGTCAGGGATGCCATGTAGGGCACAAGTATAATATGAATGAGGGAATATTTTGTAGTTTCACAAGTAAATCAGTAACACTATAGAACTATTCCAGATAGGAATTATAAGACTACTACATCCTTTATTTTTATAAGTTGCCCAAAATAATACACACTAGGCAGTGGCAGAGCTGGAGAAGAAAACTCTATAGTTTCACAACTCTCCAGTTTATTGCGCTTCCCGCTATACACAAGACAAAAATAGTGAATGTTCTTCCCAGAAAAAATATGGGTCTTCAATTAATCACTTTCCTAAGAGAAACAGTAAGTTTTTATTTTTTTTAAGATTTCATTTGTTTATTCGTCGGGGCGGGGGGGGGGGAAGGGGAGGAGACACAGGCTCCCTGCCAAGCAAGGACCCTGATGCAGGACTCGATCCTGGAACCCTGGGATCATGACCTGAGCCAAAGGCAGAAGCTCAACCGACTGAGCCACCCAGGCGCCCTAGTAAGTTGCTTTTTGGTTTTTTTTTGTTTTTTTTTTTTTATTCATTTGAGACACAGAGAGAGAGAGAGAGAGAGCATGAGCAGGGGGAGAGGCAGAGGGAGAGGGAGAAGCAGGCTTCCCGCTGAGCCAGGAGCCCGATGTGGGGCTTGATCCCAGGACCCTGGGATCATGACCTGAGCCGAAGGCAGACGCTTAACCATCTGAGCCACCCAGGCCCCCCAAAGTTGTTTTTAAATCAAAGAATTAGATATCCTGGGGTGCCTGGGTGGCTCAGCTGGTAATGGCTCATGACCTCATGGGTAGTGGGATCAAGCTCCACATCAGCTCCGCGCTCAGCTTGGGATTCTCTCTCTCCCTCTGCCCCTCCGGCCAAACACACACTTTCTCTAAAATAAATAAATAAAGCTTAGGAAAAAAAAAAGAATTAGATATCCTAACAACTACTTAGGACTCCTAGATTTTTAAAATTATTTTTATCTTAATGATACATACTACTTCAAGACCTTTGGCAGCCTCCCTACTGTTCTACACTGTTTTAACGGGAAGATAGACAGGGATACTGACTTTTGAACTACTAGATCCAGCTGCTCAGAGAAGACTTATGCCCAGGGTTGGTCTTATGCAACTCTCTGTAAGTTCCATTAAATAATGCTCTTTAGCCTTCTGCACTTGCCAGATTGAGAAAACAAAAGGTTAACTCTCCAAGTCCCCTGGCAGAGCACTATCCCACAATGAATGCAGAATGTTTGAATATCACTAAAATCATAGTACACAAATTAGCTACAGTACAAGTGTGTGACTTCTAACAAATAAATGTTACTAATTAGAACAAACACCATTTTCAAAATGATCCCCAAACAGTAAAATCCACAGCTGGATTTCTGGTGGCTTTTCTAGTAATAACTCATCCAATTTACTTAGCTTCTGACTTAACAACCAAACTCCAAGCATGACATCGGTCATGCTGAATACCAAATAAATCCATCACATTAGTCCTAGGTGGTTCAACTTATATTAGAGTTTATCTAGATAATACCATAAAAAATCTACATGTTTCCAGGCTCTTTCTTTCAATCCAGGCACCTTTACCATTTTAAACTTTTAAAAACACAATACAACTCTGTTGGTAGAGATCGTACCTTTATTTAGAAAGTCCCTCTAAATCTACCCAACTTATAAAAAGCCCATCTTCCTCTGAGGATATCCTGACACTTTCCTGCTTATCTAGATACTTATCCCAATTCATCTTTTCTCCATTCATTCTGAAGGCAACAATATACTTCTACGAATACATGCATATATATATATATATATATCCAGAAGCACCTTACAAATCCTATTTCTAAATATATCTGAAGAACTAAACTACTTAGAGATTCTGATAAAACTGATGCTGGCTGAAATATTTCACAGCAAGCTCCTTATACAGTGCCATTCATAATTATTCTATTTATTTTGATAGACAAGAGACATTTCATGGGCTCTAATGGTACTCAGCATTACTAATAAAAATCTTTGCCCATTCTAAGGTGCACACTAAGAGGCAGAGGAATGAGTCAAGGTTTTAGTTCAAATATTTACCTATTCTATGTACTATGTAAGATGCTAAAAGTAGGGGCTTCTGGGTGGCTCAGTCGTTAAGCATCTGCTTTCGGCTGGGGTCATGATCCCAGGGTCCTGGGATGGAGCCCCACATCGGGCTCCTGGCTCAGCGGGGAGCCTGCTTCTGCCTCTGCCCCTGCTCGTGCTCTCTATCTCAAATGAATAAAATCTTAAAAAAAAGAAAAAAGCTAAAGGTCTAAGAATGAATACTTAAGTTCCCACCCTTAAAGTGCTGACATGTGGTCAGCAGACATATGAAATGACAACTTCAACTACATTCAGGGGTTAAGGGACAGAAAGGAGCAATCACCCCTATCCAGTGTTTTATTTTTATTTTTATTTATTTTTTATTTATTTGAGAGAGAAAGAGTGAGAGAGAGTGCACGAGACGGGGCAGGGTCAGAGGGAGAAGCAGACTCCCCACCGAGCAGGGAGTCCAACGCGGGACTCGATCCCGGGACTCCGGGATCATGACCTGAGCCGAAGGCAGTCGCTCAACCAACTGAGCCACCCAGGTGCCCCCTATCCAGTGTTTTAAAATTAGTATTTCATTTAATTCTTACAATGACCCTATCAATAGTGTCCTCAGAGAGCCTGCATCAAGAATGTTCAGCTACAGATTCTGACAACGAGAAGTTTAGCAACTAATGGTTACTGAATTCTCAGAACTTAAAAATTTACTATGTATATTTTGAGTGCCAAGAAATAATGCTTTAAAAATTTCCATCTCCTATAGGGGCACCTGCGCCTGGGTGGCTCAGTCGTTATGCGTCTGCCTTTGGCTCAGGTCATGACCCCAGGGTCCTGGGATCGAGTCCCACATCGGGCTCCCTGCTCCGCGGGAAGCCTGCTTCTCCCTCTCCCACTCCCCCTGCTTGTGTTCCTGCTCTCGCTATGTCTCTCTCTGTCAAATAAATAAATAAAATCTTAAAAAAAAAAAAAATTTCCATCTCCTATAGATTACCAATAGAACACTGTCTACTACAAAATCCACTAGGCAAATGTTGCTACTTAAAACTTTAAGAATACTCTAACCAAGAAACAAAACTTTAATTTTATTTAAATTAATTTTTATTAATTGAGGTAAATTCATAGAACATACCATTTTAAAGTGTACAATTCAGTGGTCTTTAGTGCATTCACAATGTTGTATAACCATCAGCTAGCTCCACATCCTTGCCAACACTTGTTATTTTTAGTTTATTTTATTAAAATCATCCTAGTATGAGGTAGTAACTCACTGTGGTTTTTATTTTATTTCCTTAATAACCATTTAATTAAAAAAAAAAGTAATGTCTTTTTACTGTAACAGTAAGACCAGCCCCTTCCACTTTAATTTTCAATTGAATACCTGATACTCAATTTCACTACTGAAAAACTTTTAAGTATATCTGAACAGCTTGGTATGTGAATCTACCTCTCCAATTGCAAATTTTGTGAAATCTAAATAAAGATGAAACGTTTAGCATCTGAACTGAGAATGCTTAAGTAGAATTACCCTAATGAGTTAATTTTACACTGTCCAATACATTTTAGGCATTGGACACATATAGTTAGTGAGCACTTGAAATGTGGCTATTACAAATTGTAAAGAATTTTAAGTATAACATACACACTGAGGGTACCTGGGTGGCTTGTAGGTTAAGCGTCTGCCTTGGGCTCAGGTCATGATCCCTGGGTCCTGGGATCAACTCCCTGCTCTGCGGGGAGTCTGCTTCTCCCTCTCCCTCTGCCCCTCCCCCTCGCTTGTGCCTGCTCGCTCTTTCAAAATAAATAAATAAAATCTTAAAAAAAAAAAAAATACACACTGAATTTTGAAGATTTAGTACCCAAAAAAGCAAAAACTTTCATTAACTTCGTATACTGCTAAGATGTTGAAATAATAAAATGGGTTAAGTCAAAGATACTGCTTAAATTATTTTCATCTATTTCAATTATTTTAATGAAGCACTGGAAAATATGAAATGATTTATTTGGTTCATACATATTTCTATTATACAGTACTGCCACAGAATAAAGCCATACAGTATTTATTTCTCTTACTTTTTAATTTTAGAAGATATCATCCCTGTATTTCCTAACACCTAGTTAAAAACATACATTGTCCTTTGTGGTCCTTGTGTCATATGATTTAAGGAATACAATAAAATAAGACCATCTTTGCTCTGGAATTCCCAGTTTAATATTAGTTATTCAAACAAATTTGTTGAAAAACTCTGTATTTCAAATTTTAGAATAGCTACCTGACTACAATTAAGGAAGAGATGACAGTTCAGATTCAAGCCCTCAGGTTTAAATTCAGAAGGACTTTGTGATATAACTCCACCCAGGAAAATCCTTAAATATAAGAGTCCCAGTAGGCTAGCAGATTCATTTTGTCCCAGAATCCTTCAATACTTCAACGAACAGGCCCTGATAGCATCTAGAACTGAGTAAATATCACAAGTGTATTTTTTTTTTTTTTAAGATTTTATTTATTTATTTGACAGAGAGTGAGACAGCAAGAGAGGGAACACAAGCAGGGGGAGTGGGAGAGGGAGAAGCAGGCCTCCCGCCGAGCAGGGAGCCCGATGCGGGGCTCGATCCCAGGACTCTGGGATCACGACCCAAGCCGAAGGCAGACGCTTAACGACTGAGCCACCCAGGCGCCCCGTCACAAGTGTATTTTAATCAGCAACGCTTCAATGTTCTGGAAATTAATAATGAGAATTCTAAAAGAAAACAGTTTTGATTTTAACCATTCATCCATCAAGAATCATAAATAAATCTAAACAAGAAAACACAAAAGTACAATGAGAATTTAGAATGAGAAGTACTTTAAAAAAAAAAAGAAATAACAGAATTACACACATTTCATTTAAATACAAATTCTTTTACCCTAGAAGAGAAAATAATTTTAAGCATCATCTAATGAATATTCCATTCATTAGGTATATATCACAGAGAACAAGGTGAGAGACATTTGAGCTATTGCCTCAAATGGCCTTTCATTCCTCTCAACATGAGCATCTCATGGTGCTGAGTATGATTTTAATGTTCAAATAGTCATGTTTTCACCAACACATAAAATGAGCCCTGAATTTAAGCCACCACTCTGATGTTCTGATTTCAACAATCAGGGAAAAATCTGGTTGTTGAACACCCAATGTTTTAAATGATCTATCTCCCAAATCTACTGAAATACTCATGTTGGCTACTGTTGTGGTCAAGTAGCTGTTCTAAAATGTGAAACATGGAATCGCTGGTTTTGTTTTTTTTTCCAAATGTGTTTGAATGTAGTAATAATGAGACTATCTTTGCTAGTACTGTCTTATTCATATATTACGAGAAGTGCTATGAAAATCTAGGAGGGGCTACTGAAACACAGGGCAGAAAACATCAGTTTCACAGAAGATAGGGTAGTATTTATTAGCAGGTGATCTAAAGAAAAATAAAAATTCCAGATAGAAATGTTGGTTTCTTAGTTGTGACAAATGTACCAAAGTACTCTGAGGTAACACCCAGGGAAACAAAGTAAGTGAAGGTATATGGATACTCTCTGTACTATCTTTTCTTTGCAACTTACTTTCCTGTAAATCTAAAATTTTTCCAAAATAAAAAGCTTTTAAAAATTCCAAGCAGGGGTGTTTGGGTGGCTCAGTAGGTTAAGCATCTGACTTCGGCTCAGGTCATGGATCTCAGGGTCCTGGAATGGAGCCCTGCATTGGGCTCCCTGCTCAGCAGGGAGACTGTTTGTCCCTCTGCCCCGCCCCCCCCACTCGTGCTCATGCTCTCTCTCTCAAATAAATAAATAAAAGCTTAGGGAAAAAAAAAATTCCAGGCAGAAAGCACAGCCTATACAAAGCCATAATGATGGGGCGCCTGGGTGGCTCAGTCGTTAAGCCTCTGCCTTCGGCTCAGGTCATGATCCCAGGGTCCTGGGATTGAGCCCTGCATCGGGCTCCCTGCTCAGCGGGAAGCCTGCTTCTCCCTCTCCCACTTCCCCTGCTTGTGTTCCCTCTCTTGCTATGTCTCTTTCTGTCAAATAAATAAAACCTTTAAAAAGAAAAATTTCTTAAAAAAAAAAAACACAATGAGCGTGATCCACTTGAGACCTACAAGCAGTATATAGTATAGCTAGATCATTATAGTAAGGGAATGAATGAGTTAAGCAGGTAAATAACAGATATGAAGACCCCATTATGCATCATGCTAGGAAATAGGGATTTTAATTTGGAGAGAGTGAGGAGTTACCAAATATTTAAAACTGAGTGACTAGGGGTGCCTTGGTGGCTCAGTCAGTTAAGCGTCTGCCTTTCGCTCAAGTCATGATCTCAAGGTCCTGGGATTGAGCCCCATAGCAGACTCTCTGCTTCTCCCTCTCCCTCTGCCCTTCCCCCACTCTTGTGCACTGGGCTCTCTCTAATAAATAAATAAAATCTTAAAAAAGAAAAAAAAAACCTGAGTGACTAATAGAATCACAGAAGATAACTGGGGATAAAAGAGTAGGGAGAGGGGTGCCTGGGTGGCTCAGTCATTAAGCGTCTGCCTTCAGCTTGGGTCATGATCCCAGGGTCCTGGGACAGAGCCCCGCGTCGGGCTTCCTGCTCCGTGGGAAGCCTGCTTCTCCCCCTCCCACTCCCCCTACTTGTGTTCCCTCTCTCGCTGTCTCTCTGTCAAATAAATAAATAAAATCTTTAAAAAAAAAAAAAAAGAGTAGGGAGAGTAGTAGTAGTCATATTCAAAATATACTGAGGCTCAAATTGACAGGATTTGCTAATGCATTTATGGGAGTACAGGAGAAGTTCTTTAAGAGAGGAATCAAGAATGACACAGGGCTCTTAAAGCCAGAGCCCTTGATGATCTTACTATTTACTGAGTCTAGAGTAGAACCATGTCTGAAATGAAAAAATACTCTCTTAGACATCCAAGCCAAATATTCCATTCTGGAATCCAAGAGGGAATATTGTTAGGGCTAGAGATAAACATCTGAGAGTAATCAGTATATAAATAATATTTAATAGTATTTAAAACCAAAGGACACCTAGGGTAAGAACTTTAAGAGAGCACTCTCCAACATTTAGAAGTCAGGTAGAGCAGAAGCCAGCAAAGGTGACTAGACAGAGCAGCCAATGAGTTTGGAAATAGGGGTGGGAAGGATGAAGAACAGGCAAGTGCGACATCAAGGAGGCCTAGAAAAGAAAGTTTACATCAATAAAAACAAGATCCCAAATGCAACATGCACACAGTATACATAGCATAACTCTTTGTCCTTCTATTTTTTTCTCCCTTTTCGAGGACCACTGAACTGGTAGTTGCATTTACCATAGCAATGCTATTTAGTACAAGGTACCCCATAAGAGAAATACCTTGTAGAACAGTGGTTCTTAAGCCTAGGTGCACATCCAAGTCATCCAATTTTTTTCATTACAGCAAAATGCCTGGCTGCATGCCCCCGATTCTAATTTAATTGGTCACAGATGCAACTCAAGCACAGGATTTGGACACCCAGTGGCAGCACAGTTCACACAGTAAAAGAAATACTACTTGATTCTTACCAGCTTTCTAAATAATGAGATCACGATCATCCTCCAATGGTGACCAATTAAGTTTTTCTTTTGGAGGAAGAAAGGGAATCATTTTTTTGTCTTTTAGAATCATGGGGATCACTGCAGTTATTATTCTTTATAGTCAAATATTACCACGTTTGGTCAGCGGGAGCATCCTAAACACTGGCTGCCAAGGCTAGGGAACATGAGAGCTTCAAATACAGACACACAGGGCGCCTGGGTGGCTCAGTTGGTTAAGCAACTGCCTTCAGCTCAGGTCATGATCCTGGAGTCCCGGGATCGAGTCCCGCATCAGGCTCCCTGCTCAGCAGGGAGTCTGCTTCTCCCTCTGATCCTCCCCCATCTCACGGTCTCTCTCTCTGTCTCATTCTCTCTCTCAAATAAATAAAATCTTTAAAAAAAAAAAAATACAGACACACATACAAAATGTCAAAGACAAATTAAAGAAAGATAGCAGCACAGGGTATTTAAAGCTTCGTGTTACTACAGAGAATGTCTGTTGAAAATCAAAAGATTCGGGATGACTGGGTGGCTCAATTGGTTAAGCGTCTGCCTTCGGCTCAGTCATGATCCCAGGGTCCTGGGATCAAGTCCCACATCAGGCTCCTTGCTCAACAGGGAGCCTGCTTCTCCCTCTGCCTGCCGCTCCCCCTGCTTGTGCACTAGCAAGCTCTCTGACAATAAAATCTTAAAAAAAAAAAAATCAAAAGATTCTCACCAAAAAAAAGCTATATATATGAGGTGATGGATGTGTTAATCAGATGGAGAAAATCCTTTCATCACAACTGTATATACATATCAAATCATCATGATGTATAATTTAAATATCTTACAATTTCATTTGTCAATTATATCTCAAAAAGCTGGGGGCCCCCCTCAGGCACTATAATACATACATACATACATAAAATTATCGGCATCAACTACTACTACAAAACAGGTCATAAAGGAATAAGAGAAGGAAATTATTTCATCATCCATCACAGTGATGATGCAATAACAGTATCTATCATTCACTATACAACAAGTTACCAAAATTAACTTGTATGCACAACTATAAGGATATCATAGTTTAAGTCTGATTTGATAAAATTTCTTTTTTCTTTATCAACAATTTAGGCTAGGATCTTGATTCCAAAACACCTAAAAAGATAGGCTATTTAATGTACCAACCTTGAAAAAAAGTCTGAGTTTTTCAAGCACTACTCCAACACAACGAGAAGTCATTCAAATATGTCAATATTATGAACGTAATCAATCATGCTGAGCTATAGAAGACTAGTTGCTGAGGAAAAGCTACAATAAATAAATTAACCCAAGACAAGTAAATAACTGTACTATGTTCAAAGTAAACAAATACTGGCAGAGGGGAGAAATGTGTGTGCAAAGTAAAAGTACATATTAATAAGCTTATCTAATAAAAAGTACAACTATGTAATTTCTAACATATACAAATCTACCAAGACAAACCACTGCCTCATTAGCAATAAAGTAAGGAAATCAAAACCATCACTAAACATATTGCATATCATTACTTTTTATTTTCCTCAGTTAAGTAATATATGTATTTCTAAGCATGGTAGGATTAAAGCCACTTAGCTGTCATAAAGCTTAACACCAGATAACTAACAAGAATCAAAATTAAAATTGAGGGGCGCCTGGGTGGCTCAGTCGTTAAGCGTCTGCCTTCGGCTCGGGTCATGATCCCGGGGTCCTGGGATCGAGTGCCACATCGGGCTCCCTGCTCAGCGGGAGGCCTGCTTCTCCCTCTCCCACTTCCCCTGCTTGTGTTCCTGTTCTCGCTGTCTCTCTCTATCATATAAATAAATAAAATCTTTAAAAAAAAAAAAAATTAAAATTGAAAAGGGAAAAAAAAAAGGCCAAGAACAGTTTAAAATATTCCCATACCCTACTACTGTAAACACATGTCATTTTTTTCTTTTAAAGATTTTAAGTAATCTCCACACCCAATGTGGAGCTCCAACTTACAACCCCAAAAGATCAAGAGTCCTACCCCCTCTACTGACTGAGCCAGCCAGGCATCCCAAAACATGTAACGTTTTCCAAACCCTTAATAATTAAAATGTTTCACTACATTTAACAAACCCTAAATGTATACATTATGCAGATGTATATATACATGATAAAGTGAACATAGGGTGGGGAAATCTTATCTAGGAAGAATCTTTGCACTTTAATTATCAAAGATAAATATTACAAAAACCCTTAGCAAAGCAGCTATATTTACATTTTAGGAGTATGTTGATTTTACAAAACTAAAATTCATAATGAGCTAACATCAATTATTTTCATAGGATACATATGAAAGCCAATTCCATCAAGTGATCTAGGTAACATCATCTATAATGGAACAAACTGTCATCAGGTACCCCTTAAAGTGATACAGTGAGACTTTTGTTCTACTTTCTCCAAAATTGCATTAACCAAATCTGATCATTACAAAAACACCAAACAAGCCCAAAATGGGGAGTATATAAAATTAAAGGTTTTTACTCTTCAAAACTATCAGTGACATAAAAGATTAAAAAAAAGGTTGAGGAAACTTTAAAGGAGTCATGAAAACTAAATGCGATCCTTGATCCCCAACTGGATTCTAAACAGAGGAAAAACAACGACTACAAAGGATATTATTGGGACTTAGTGCAACTTCAATACTAATAGCATCAATGTTAAATTTCTGGGTCTTGATAATTATGCTGAAGTTATGTAAATGAATATCCTTGTTCTTAGGAAATGCACACACTGAAGTATTTAGGGATTGTGTTCCTCTCAACTGTTCTCCAAAAAAAAGCGTGTGTGTGTGTGTGTGTGTGTGTGTGTGTGTGTGTAGGTAGGTAGGTAGGTAGGGAAGGAGAAAGAGGGAGAGATTGGGGTAGGAGGAAGGCAGGCAGATGGAGAGACAAATGATGGAAGGATATGAGCAAATGTAGCAAAATGACAACTGGTAAATCGGGGTTAGGATATATGGCATTTTATACATTAATGTGTGACAGAGAAAATACATGAGTGTTCCACCTTCTCTGGAAGCTGAAATTATTTCAAAATTCAGTTTAAAAATTCTGCCTTTCAAAAAAAACACCATAAAAAAAGTCAAGAAAAACAATGTCAAAATGGGGGAAATTAACTCCTATCACAGCAGGGAAATGATGTTTTTCCTACTTAATAAAGATGAGTAGGTTAACAAGATTTCCATTCTAAAAATAACAAAATCGGGGCGCCTGGGTGGCTCAGTTGGTTAAGCGACTGCCTTCAGCTCAGGTCATGATCCTGGAGTCCCTGGATCGAGTCCCGCATCAGGTTCCCTGCTCGGCAGGGAGTCTGCTTCTCCCTCTGACCCTCCCCCATCTCATGTGCTCTCTCTCATTCTCTCTCTTTCAAATAAATAAAATCTTTAAAAAAAAAATAAAAATAAAAATAACAAAATCGGGGCGCCTGAGTGGCTCAGTCGGTTAGCATCTTGACTTGATTTTGGCTCACGTCATGATCCCAGGGTCATGAGATTGAGCCCCACATCAAACTCCATGCTCAGTATGGGGTCTGCTTGGGATTCTCTCTCTCTCCCTCTGCTCATACTAAATAAATAAATAAATAAAGCCGTTTAAAAATAAAAATACAAAAACAATACAGGAAAAAGAGTAATGCAAATATATAAAAATATATTTACATTGTGTTTACATTGCATATATCTACATATATGTAGAAATATATGGTAATATCACTACACAGAAACTTCTTGATGGCAGAACACACAAAAGTTTATGAGAAATGACAATCCAGACCAAGTATCTATTACATGCAGGAAATATGTACATTTAATATTAAGGTTTATATAAATCAGGAGGAAAAACTCCAAAAGAAGGGCAAAGCAACCAAATAATCAATTTAGAGAAAAAAATACCAATAGCCAGAACATGTAAAGATACTCAAATCTTGCTAGTAATCAAAAAAATGTGCTTGGTAAATTGGCAAAGATAAAATAATGCCAATTATTAATGTCAATAATTATTGCCAAGCTTCAGGAAGACTGGAGAAACAGCACTATTATATACACTGCTAGTTGGACTATAAATCAGTATGGTTTTCTGGAAGGGGATTTAATAATACCTATCAAAAGCAAGCCTATACATCAACTCTCTGAACTAGTGAAATAGCTTCTAGGAATTTATATTAGCTCCCAAAAGCAGTTTATAAAATATGTTCATTGATTACATTGTTCTTTATATTGAGGATAACTGGACCAAAAAAGATCCATCAAGAAAGGACTAATTAGGGATGCCTGGGTGGCTCAGTTGGTTAAGCATCTGCCTTCAGCTCGGGTCATAATCTCAGGGTCCTGGGATTGAGTCCTGCATCGGGTTCCCTGCAGCAGAGAACCGGCTTCTCCCTCCCCCCTCTGCCTGCCACTGCCCCTGCTCGTGTGCACTCACTCTCTCTTTCTCTGACAAATAAATAAATCTTAAAAAAAAAAAGACTAATCAAGAGCACCTGGGTGGCTCAGTCGGTTAAGCCTCCTACTCTTTAATTTCTGCTCAGGGTCATGAGATCAAGTCCTGTGTTGGGCACTACAGTCAGTGGGGAATCTGCTTGAAATTCTCTTTCTCCCTCTCCCCCACCTCTCTTTCAAATAAATAAATCTTTAAAAAAAAAAAAAAAGGACTGATTTAAATATGATAAACTATCTCATAGGAATAGCATACAACCAGGGGTGCCTGGGTGGCTCAGCTGCTCTTAAGCGTCTGACTTCAGCTCAGATCATGATCCCAGGATCCTGGGATCGAGCCCCGCATTGGGATCCCTGCTCAGCGTGGGGGGGGGGGGGGGGGCCTGCTTCTCCCTCTCCACTTGCCCCTCCCCACCACTCATGCTCTCTCTCAAATAAAACCTTAAAAAATAATAATAATAATATACAACCATTAAAAAGTAATATTCATTGATGTGAAACAATGCCCAATATAGAAATGATGACATAAGCTACATGTAGGTGCAAAATGATTCAATTTATTTCTTGATTTCATACATAGGTTAAGAAATCCAGTATGTACTACAGAATAAACAATGGTTTTCTATAGATGTTATAGTACCACTATCTTCTTGAAGGTTTTTAGTATCAAATCTTTCAAACAGTAGCTGGTATTACATTTATAACATACTTATTTCCATGTGACAAAGTGGAAGAGCAAGACTCTACTGGGAATTAAGAAAAAACTTTGTTGGCTGTGAAATTTCAAAGTCTGTCATAATCAGGCAACGTTAGGTGCTATACTTAGCCCTTCCTTTCCCTATTCTCCATCCCTTTTCTTTATTCAGACTTCATCCTGAAGAATAAACAACTTTAAATATTTTCAGTAAAGACAGTGCACATTTTAAAAAATTCATCATCAAGATGATTTTATCAATTATCCACACCAAAGCACCACTACAGAGCAGCCACATTGATATTTTTTTAAGGTATGAATAAAACTGAACTCTTAGGTGAATGCTTGAAGCATACTGTAAATATAATGAAAAAGGCCCCAAAATACAATGCAAACTCCGTAGGATAATCAAATTCCAGAATAAGATATAGTAAGAGATAATAACAGTAATCGAAACACAGTACACAATCCATATATTGCACAGGGGCTATTCTGCATTATAAATTATTGAGAGGCACCAGAGCATGAGTGGTTAAGGACTAAGACCCTGAATTAATACTGCCTCTGAAGTCCTCAATCTACCACCAACTAGCCATGACCGTAGAAAATATTTAACCTTGGGGCGCCTGGGTGGCTCAGTTGGTTAAGCCACTGCCTTCAGCTCAGGTCATGGTATCGAGCCCCAAAGTGAGCCTCTCTGTTCAGCAGGGAGTCTGCTTCTCCCTCTCCCTCTCCCTGCAGCTCTGACTACAAGTGCTCTCTCTCTCCCAGTCAAATAAATAAAATCTTTAAAAAGAAAAAAAAAAAGAAAAAAAATTTAATCTCTTCTTACCTCAGTCTCCTCATATCTAAAATGAGAGCAACAGTAATTACTTCAAAGACTATTTTAAGAATTAGTTAAAATAGGTAATGCAAAAAAATATATGGGTAATATGCAAGGCACAAAATAGCATTAAAGCCTCTGCTAATCATGATTATTTCTGACCCCTACGTTCCCCTTATTCATTATACAACAAATACTGTAACAGTAAATATGAAAAACTTTTTGAAGTCAATTGCTTATACATTTAATTTCTAGATAGTCCAAGCTCACCAATCTACAGAAATAGTTCTAAAAATATTTCAAATTGCCACAATAAAGTATCACATACATATATGAAACATGCTACTCAAGGGGCACCTGAGTAGCTCAGTTGGTTAGGTGTCCGACAATTGATTTTGGCTCTGGTAGTATCTCAGGATTATGGGATGGAGCCCTGCAGAGTGCTCCACGCTCAGCAGGGAGTCTGCCTGAGATTCTCTCTCTCCCTTCTCCTCTGCCCGCCCCCCCACCACGCTCTTGCTCTCTCTCAAATAAATAAGTCTTAAAAAAATAATAAGAAAGAAATGCTACTCCCTAAATAGTCCACTCATTCTTTTATGCTTCCTTTTCTTTCTCTCAAAAGCTATTAATTCTGTAAGTAAATAGTGGTGACGGCTGCAGAACACTATGAACACACTAAAAAACTACTGAATTGTACACTTGCTAAACCTTATTGTATGCAAATTATATTTAAATATTAGCCTCAAATGATTTCCCTACAACCATTAAGACAAAACTCTTAGATTTTCTATAATACCCCCTTTTTTTTTTTAAGATTTTATTAGAAAGAGAGAGAGAGAGAAAGCACAAGCAGGGGGAGGGGCAGAGGGAGAGGGAGAAGCAGGCTCCCAGCTGAGCAGGGAGCCCAATGCGGAACTCGATCCCAGGACCCTGGGATCATGACCTGAGCCGAAGGCAGACACTTAACCAACTGAGCCATCCAGGAGCCCCAACCCTCCTCATCTTCATATACTAAGGGTAGGCAAAAATTTCTTAAACAGAATACAAAAAGCACTATTTAAGAAAAAAAAAAAAGTTGGTAAATTAGGTTTCACTGAAATTAAAAACTATTCTTCAAAAGATCCCATTAGGAAACCAAAGACAGCAGTGCCTGGCTGGCTCAGTTGGTGGAGCACATGACTCTCGATCTCTGGGTTGTGAGTTTGAGCCCCACACCGGGTGTAGAGATTACTTAAAAAAAATAAACAAAATAGGAAACCAAAGACAGATTGGGAGAAGGTATTTGCAATACATATAGATGACAAAGAAATTGCATCCAAAATATATTTAAAAATATATAATAAAAGACAAGCCAGGGACACCTGGGTGGCTCAGTTGTTAAGCATCTGCCTTCGGCTCAGACCATGATCCCAGGGTTCTGGGATCAAGCCCCACACTGGGCTACCTGGTCCAAGGGAAGCCTGCTTCTCCCTCTCCCACGCCCCCTGCTTGTGTTCCCTCTCTCGCTGTGTCTCTGTCAAATAAATAAATAAAATCTTAAAAAATAATAAAATTAAAATAAATGCTCATGTTATTAAAAAAAAAAAAAAAGAGAGAGAGAGACAAGCCATTCAATAAAATAACAGGAAAAGGCTTAAATAGGCACCTCCCCAAAACAGGAAATTCAAATAGCCATAAGCACCTGAAAATGTGCTCAACCTCACTTCTCATCAGGGAAGTACAATTAAAGCCAAAATGAGATACCACTACAAATCTACCAGAATGGCTAAAATTAAAAGACTGATAATACCAAGATACAGAGCAACTAAAACTCTAATTCACTGGTGTGAATGTAAAATGATACAACCAATTTGGATAAGAGTTGTAGTTTCCAAAGCTAAAAATGCCCTATTCTAGGACTTGGTAATTCCACTCATAGGTAAACAGCCAAGAGAAATTAGGTTAAATAAAATGCTGCAGCCAGAACTAAGCCAGGATGACTGAAATCATAATAGAGCCGGGGGAGATTAGAGGATAGAAGAACAGACTAGAAAGGGAACTAAGAAATTCCGTTTTACTGAGAATATTCTTCATCAGGGTGGTGGCAGCACAGGTGCATACATCACAGTGCATGCGCACATGGAAACAATCAAGCTGTGGAACACTTAAGTATACTTTAGACACTTCATTGTACATTGTAACCAAAATATTTTTTCAAAAAAAAGAGAATCCCTCAAACATCACCACCTCATGACCTTCTCTCTATAGTTGACTCCCACTTACTTTCTACTACTCCTTCCCAGTCCTTATTAGAGTATTTTTAATTGATCCCTAATCCCCATTTCCAGACAACCTTTCACAGGTCACTATTAAAGCATTTAAAACATTTCATTACTTAAATCTATTTAGAGCTGTATACATCTGAAGAAATGTTAAGTTCCCTGAAGAGCTGAGGCCTGGCTTTCTTATTCACCTTGCTTCCAAGGTGCCTAGCACACTGCCATGTACTGGAGATATCAATAAATGTTTTCTGCACTTGATCTTAGCCAAAAGGCCGAGAAGCAATCAATAAATGTTTTCTGGATTTAAATGATGCCTATGGGGATGCCTGGGTGGCTCAGTTGGTTAAGCGTCAGCCTTCAGCTCAGGTCATGATCCCAGAGTCCTGGGATGGAGTCCCACATTGTGCTCCCTGCTCAGCGGGAAGCCTGCTTCTCCCTCTTCCTCTGCCTGCCGCTCCCCCTGCTTGTGCTCACTCTCTGACAAATAAATAAAATCTTCTTTAAAAAAATCAATCAATAAATTAAATGATGCCTATGACTTACAGAACAATGCCTCACTAAATCATTCCCCTTAACTTTTGTCTTTTAAAAACAATTTGTTTCCCTCTCTCCAATGGCAATCTTCTACCGTTTCTAAAAAGAGGATTTGGGCATGCATAAATACATACATACATACATACATACATACAGACATACATACATAAATAGAGGATTTGGGAGAAAAAATGCATCTGACAGGCTTTGAAATGGATCTGCACAACATAATCAACCAGCAGGATTGCTGCTCTAAATAAAAATTTATGGAAATACACAAAATGAGAAAGTAAATGATTCTTCTACTTTAACAACAATAAGCTCCTACATTTACTGGATACATACTGTACAGCTCTATGAGGTAACTATTCTTACTAGCTACACCTTAAATGGGAAGTTTAAAAACTGTCCCAGATCATACACTTCCAGTACCTACCAGGGCCAGGATCTAAAGTATGACCACAAAAAAGACTAGGGTGTTAAAGTTATATAAGACCCACATGCCAAGAGAAAGCTCAATGAGACCATTTATTTAAAAAAGAATAAAGAGGGGTGCCTAGCTGGCTCAGCCAGTAGAGCATGCAAATCTTGATCTCAGAGTCATGAGTTCAAGGCCCACACTGGGCACAGAGCTTACTTAATATAAATTAATTAATATTTTTTAAAATAAAAAATAAAGAAAATTTGTAAGAAAAAGAAACCCAAATAGTTAAACATATGAAAAGATCCCCAAATTTCCTCATAATGAAAGAAAAGCAAACTCAAACTACATTAGGATGCAATTTCTCATCTATTAGACTGGCAAAAATCCAAAAGTTTGACACCACCTTCTTAGCAGGGCTATTGAGAAGGCAGATGCTCTAATGATGATGATGAGGACACAACCCCTAGGGTGGGCAGTTTGGCAATATTTATCAAAATCACCAATACTTACATAACCTTTGATCCACCCTCTCATATCATTTTTAGGAATTTTTCCTACATATATAATTATACATGTACAAAATGACATTATGGTCAAAGATTTATCACTGCAGCACTATTTAAAATAGCCAAAGACTAGAAATAACCCAAGTGTTTATACAAGTTTGGTTAAATAAACTGAAAGAACATTCTCTATGAACAAATATAGAAAGATCTCTAGCATAAAGTAAGTTAAAAGAACAAGGTACACATACATGCAACAAAGATATTAACAGTGGGGGAAACTTGGTATAGGGTATAAGGGAGCTCTGTAATCTTTATATTACTATAAATCTAAAACTGCTTTAAAATAAAAAGCTCAGGAGCACCTGGTGGCTCAGTCAGATAAGCATCTGTCATGATCCTGGGGCCCTGGGATTGGGCCCTGGGATTGAGCCCTGCGTCCGGCTCCCTGCTCAACGGGGAAGTCTGCTTCTCCCTCTCCCTCTGTCCCTCCCTGCCAATCATGAGCTCTCTCTCTCTCAAATAAATAAAATCTTTAAAATAAAACAAAATGAAAAGCTCATTTAAAAAAATAAGGTATAGACAGTATACAGTTCACTGGATTACGTGTAAGAAAGGAGAATGAAACTACGTATTTACCTGCTTACACTTTCATAAAGAAATACTAGAAGAATTCACTGGAAACTAGTAACAGTGACACGTATTTCACGAAGAAGGAACAAGAAAACAGGGGGCAATATTTCTCAATATAAGCTATTATTTTTTTTTTAACTTGTTAAAGACTGTCTTTCCAAAAAAAAAAAACCGGAGTAATTTTTAAAAAGCAGCTCCACAAGAATTATCTCCTTCTCTAATGAAACCCAAGGAAAGTTTCTGGCACAGTATTTACATACCAGCAGATTATGAATTTAACAATTATTAAACTTCTCTAAACACAAACTTTTAACCTCTATGGTATATGCTTTCCATAATTAAAAATCAAAATATTTTGTTCAATTTTTAGTGAAGATAAATAGAAAAATGGTTTTTATAAACACTTGCTCTTCATACAATTTCTCAGAATACACCTATTTGATGCAGTTATTTACAACAAAGCTCAGTAATATGATCTCAAAACTGAGTGAAAACAATCAAACCCCTTAATGTTGTACAATTTCACTTTTTTGTATAATAATCAGTGTTGTTTACTAATAAAAAGACTGAAACCTATGGCAGTGAAAAAACAAAGAGCACAAAGTATTAAAAGCCACCAATTTTAAAGACGTGTATTCAAATTGGTCTGCTCATTAGCTATTTTGAAGACCCTAAACTCACTTTTTTTCTGTTCTCCAAATTTTAAGAATTGGATTAAATTATCTTTATCTCCACCTATTTTTTAACTTCCATGTATCCACAGGAATGTCTAAACAAGTGCTTCCTTTAAACATTTTAAGAAGGGCAAAAGTATGCCCATTAAGAAATACACCAACTAAAAGTTAAAACAACTCACATATGCTTACTTACCTTGAAAGGTTTGTCTCCACTGTGTGTCAGCATATGCCTCTGTAACCAACTCTGACTGGTTGACGGAGTGTTATATACTTTGCAACCTTTCCATAAGCAAACAAATACCTGTTAAAAGAAGAGCCATAATTTTCATCATTCATTTCAACAGTTTTATTCCTTGTAAATTCAAATGAACACGTTGCAAGTCTTTAATTGACAAAAAGAGCCATTAATGTATGAATCAGTCAAAATGCTTAAACTTTTGAACTTCCAGTATGAGAGGCATGGTTTTAACCTTTTCCCCTTAAGGCTGCGGTCCAATTCCTTAAATGGGGACTGACAAACCAATCCCAAAGTGTCACTGAGAAGGAAATATACAAAATATTAACAATATATCCCTAAGGAACCAGGACTATACACCATTATTTTTATATTTACTACATGAGGGAACAAGCATGTATTAATCATAAATATCAGGAAAATATAAGGGTATAAAGAAACAATAAAAATAAATCAAAATAATCAAATATTAATTTTTAAAGATGAACTTAAAAAAATTAGTAAAGCAATTAAATTACCAAATTAAATTTTTCTGCTCTTGATTCCTTATTCTCACATGCATACTAATACTCAATTTTAGTGTTCATTAAAAATTATTTCTAATTATCTTGATTATGAAGCAAAATTTAATACAAAATGTTAAATTAATACAGTTACAAAAGCAATGGGTATAAACTGTTCTATCATCATTATAGATCCACATTCCTGGATTCACGTAATTGAGTATAACTGGGCTTGGAAAGTATTAATCTAACAACTAACAATCTAATCTTTATCATCTTCCTACTAATGAGAGATCAGTTTTCTAACATTATATTTCCATCAAACGGAACACTGAAAACTGTCCCCCAACATCAGTAAAAGTATGAATCCACTGTAATCATAACCTTCAAAGAATCATTTATAGGCTCTGCTCTCTTCTAAGGTAAGAGCAATTATAAATAGAGCGACACTTTGAAGACTTTACTGTATGTAGAACAGAATAAACTTACAGAACTGAAGAAACAATCATTAAACAGTTTAAAATAAACTTTTTTTAAAGCCTAGAAAAATCAACAGTCTAAAATAACTGAATTTTTACCGAAAACCAAAACCATTTTATATCAGATAGGTCTAACAAGGCAATACTGCTTTTGCTGTTTGACACAACTGTTTAGATACATATCCTGACTCCTGGACAGATTGGCTAATTTCTTTTAGTTACTTTTAGTTAAACAGATATAGAAATCATTACATTTCCTCCTTCATACTTCAAATCCCTGACCCTAGTGTAGGTTTATAAAATGATTCCTGAAGTTCCCAGTAATTAAGAGCTACATGTATTATCCTGTGGAAATTAATTCAATAATGTTTAATAATCACATGCAGATGATCAGTGCTATCTATCAATTTCCTGACTCAAGACTACTAGATTCTAAGTCTTGAATATTCAATTTAAGTAATAAACAGGACTCAGGTTGGTTTAAAATTCTCTCACAAGTCATACCACATAAAGAAAAATGCCTTAAAGTAACTGGAAACAAAATTAACATCATTTATGTAATGATTTTTGTAACAGTGAAGAATTCTGCTGTCTTAACTCTTAAGTAAGCTCTGTGCTGAGTTACTTTCAAACAATAAAGGTAAATACTCAAACACTACCCCTACCTAACATTAGCCAACCACTGCATTTGAGAGCAACAACAATCTGACTTCTCATTTTTTTCCCTGGTAATAAACATGAATATGGAGACAATGGCAGACTGTAATTCCACTCGATAATAGCCTTCACTCTGAGTAGGTATGGGCTAGACTCTAGATGGAATAATGTCTAGTAACATTATTAGAGAAACACCTTCAGGTTCAAAGAAAAACCATAACCTTCAACCTAACACATTTTATAGGAAATGAAGTAAGTGTAAAAAGAGACCAAAGTTAACTATGTTTAGCTATAATGGGGTGAAATATTTGGAAAATAATTCCCAGGGATGGGGGGTAGGGGAAGAGGAAGCACTAAAGTTGCACAAAGACAAAAGAGGCACCACAACACCACATCAAGGATCCATAAAAACCACAAAACTGTTTAAAAGCTGAATTTTTTCCCTAATCTGTGTTAGGAAGACACTTTGATAAAAAAAACTTCAAAATCTGACAAAAGGGTCTTTCTTCTAACGTGAGTTTTTAGATGCACAGGATCTGAAAAATGTTTTCATACCCAATTTTTAGAAACTTTCTCATTGTAAAAATTAACCCTGAAAACCAAACACCATAGGAATCCGATCCAAATGTGAAAGGAATTATTCAAAAATAAAATCTGTCTTTGGTTCCTCTATACCATCTTAAAACAAATTAAGATCTAGCTGTATTAATTAGAATGCTGAGGCACAGAGGTGCATAGTGTAGTCTCTCATGATAGGCAGACATATAAGGTTTATTATTAGATGTAATAGAAATAGGGGCGCCTGGGTGGCTCAGTCAGTTAAGTGTCCGACTCTTGATTTTGGCTCAGGTCATGATCTCAGGGTGCGCTCAGCATGGAGTCTGCTTGAGAGATTCTCTCTCTCCCTCTTCCTCTGCTCCTCCCCCTGCTTGTGCTCTCTCCCTCTCTCAAATATATAAATAAAATCTTTAAAAAAAAGAAAAGTAATAGAAATAGCACAAAAGTAAATGACCTGAATTCTATCCAGAGCTTTCACACTTTGCAGCAATGCTGGAAGAATACTTATCTAAACCTCTATTTCCTTTTTCTTCAAACACTGTGAGCACACATTTGCTAACTCCAAAATACGATGAAAATGCAAGATTATATATTATAAGTTCTCTCAGAAGGACTACTTAACAGAAAAATTGGGTTTATAATAAAGACTGGCGGTCCTTTCTCAAAATAACTACCACCAAATTTTTCTGCCAGACTGTCTTAAGAAAAAAGAAAAGAGGGCGCCTGGGTGGCTCAGTTGGTTAAGCGACTGCCTTTAGCTCAGGTCATGATCCTGGAGTCCCAGGATTGAGTCCCACATCGGGCTCCCTGTTCAGCAGGGAGTCTGCTTCTCCCTCTGACCCTACCCCCTCTCGTGTTCTCTCTCTCTCATTCTCTCGCTCTCAAATAAATAAAATCTTAAAAAACGGGGGGGGCGCCTGGGTGGCTCGGTCATTAAGCGTCTGCCTTCGGCTCAGGTCATGATCCCGGAGTCCTGGGATCGAGCCCCGCGTCGGGCTCACTGCTTGGCGGGGGGCCGGCTTCTCTCCCTCTCCCACTCCCCCTGCTTGTGTTCCTTCTCTCGCTGTGTCTCTGTCAAATAAATAAAATCTTTTTAAAAATTTAAAAAAAAAAAGAAAAGAAACCCCACACAGTTATCTAAAGAATATTTCTGGACTACCAAAGAATCTTCAAATTTATAATGACCTAACTTAAAAGATGTAGAGGTCTAAAATTTCAATGTTACAGGGAGGCTTGGGCTTTCTGCTGAGAAGTCTTCTGGAAAACCTTCCTCATGACTATCAGAATAGGTCAATTTTACCTTAAGGGAACTCCTCCAAAATGCCCCAAATTAAAAAGAATGGTACAAACCTGGGGACCAAGTGTAAATCTCCTTCACCTTCGTCAATTTCTTTGACCAAATGTACCAGGGGTATTTTTCTGACTGTATTCATGGCTTACTCCTTTGACAGCTTGTGACAGTATAAAGATACATGCACTTAAACCTATCTGGCCACTAACATTTCACACTTGGAAGTGTACAAATGAATCCAACAAAATTTTAATTGTAAAATCTACTGCAAAAGAATACAATGCAACGTGACAGAATCTAAGTATGCGTAAGGAAAATTCAGTTAGTAGTAAGATAAATTAAAACCAGCCAAGTATGGGGTGCCTGGGTGGCTCAGGCGTTAAGCATCTGCCTTCGGCTCAGGTCATGGGCCCAGGGTCCTGGGATCGAGCCCCACAATGGCCTCCCTGCTCAGCAGGAAGCCTGCTTCTCCCTCTCCCGTTCCCTCTGCTTGTGTTCCCTCTCTCACTGTGTCTCTGTCAAATAAATAAAATCTTTAAAAAAATAAAATCAGCCAAGTATATTCTAAGTAGAGCCAGTAGGCAATATAATTTATATGGAGGGGTGGGGAAAGAGGCTAGTATACCAAGGAATTAGATTTCTTTTGCAGTAAAATGATACAAAAAGATTTTATATAAAGCAAAAGATACACCATCTACAGTCAGGAAGGGGTTGAAGGATTTCATGGATCCCTTAAGCTTTAATATTTCTTAGGAAAAAACCCAGCTCACTCTTTTACAAGATTTGAACAAAGAGAAGAGAAACAAAGTATTTTTATATGTAATTATTTTGTCTCAAATTCAGTTTGCTCTTTCAAGACCTAAAATGACAGCTATAATTTTGTATCTTATTATTTTTAGCCACATTAAATGAACATTTTCAATTTTCTCTGTTAAAAGATATTTAATAAAAGAGAGGACAAAAATACTTAATAGAACACTCAAATTACAAGAATTAAGTATTTCTCCTTTATTACAAAAGATATGACCAATTTCAGGTTGTGTTCAGGAGATACCAGATAGGCAATCAAAACTCAAAGTGACCTCCTAATTTCACTTCCTAGGAGCATTCCAATTTAACCCTGAGTGTCTACAAATGTCATTTTATATAGCATATAAAGGTAACTGACCTCATTCAAGTCTTTGAATATCATCCCTCCCCCCGCAAATCTCCCTTGGGACCTCTACCCTCAAACACCCAAGAACATATACAAAAATAACTTAATAAAATGACACATGTAAAATAACTCCTACATCAAGAAACAGATTTCTTTCTGGCAACTGTTTTTAAAGTGAGAAATAGTTAAAACAGAAAGAACACTAATGGATGTCACTGAACCACTGAAATCCTACAAGACGAAAACTTTCCCACCTACCAAGACTTCAGTGTATATTAAGAGGACACTGGAATTTGAAATTTGATTAGTAAAATAGTTCAGTCCAGTTTTTGAAATCCAGTCATGCATGGAAGTATGGACCCAAGAACACAATTCTACCATACCTAACGAAAAAAGGCTACCTTTTTTTTTTTAAGCTTCTTTGTTTTTATATTTTAAATAGGGGCACTTTCATAAATGTTCCTTAAAAGGTACATTTCAGGTGCTTGAGTGGTGGAGTTGGTTAAGTATCTGACTCTTGGTTTAGGCTCAGGTAGTGATCTCAGGGTCGTGAGACTGAGGCCCTCATCAGGCTCTGTGCTCAGCACAGAGTCTGCTTGAGACTCTCCTGTTCCCTGTGCACCGCCCCCCTAAATAAATAGTCTTTTAGGGCGCCTGGGTGGCTCAGTTGGTTAAGCGACTGCCTTCGGCTCAGGTCATGATCCTGGAGTCCCTGGATCAAGTCCCGCATCGGGCTCCCTGCTCGGCAGGGAGCCTGCTTCTCCCTCTGACCCTCCCTCCCCTCTCTCATGTGCTCGCTCTCATTCTCTCTCTCAAATAAATAAAATCTTTAAAAAAAAAAAATAATAATAATCTTTTAAAAAAAAAAGTTACATTCATAATTTGGTATTTAAGTGGTTAGTTTAACTTTTGAAATAGAAGAATCTACCCACTTTGATCTTTGAAAAGGTCTGGAAAAGCTACTCTACCCAATTTCAGCCTCCAAATATAGTTACAGTCCATGTGACATGGCAACATAGAAAGTTTAAAGGGGGGGGAAGAAGTTTCTAAGCTGTTACATGATGGTTTTATTTTCCCAGGGTGACAATTAGAATGGGATGAGAAAAAGAACAGGATTAATATAGTATTTAGATCTTGCTAACTTACTGCTCCAATAAAACTGTCATCTTTTAATAATTAGAAGCATAAAATCCTCTAGAGGTACCAATTTTTTCCTCATTTGTTTCTGTTCCATCAAGACAGTTTAACACTTGGGGTAGAAAGAAGAGAAATAAGAAATCTAAAAAAATAAAATTGTCATGAAAATCAGCTGTTTTCCACATATATGAGATATCTAGAACAAAGTTACGAAAACAGAAAGTAGAATAGTGGTTACTAGGTGCTGGGGAAAGGGAGGATTAGGGATTTACTGTTGAATGGGTACAGATTTCAGTTTTGAGATAACTGAAAAAATTCTGGAAATGGATAGTGATGATGGTTGTACAACAATGTGAATGTACTTAATGCCACTGAACTGTATGCTTAAAAACAGTTACAATGATTTTTTTAAAGTTCCCTTCAAAGAGGCCATTCAAAAAAAAAAAAGTCCCAGCCAACACCCACTTTATTTTAAGCACAAAACCAGATCAAGATTTCCTGTTATATAGCTGTGTCTAGTTTTCAAAGTTTCATTCATACTTTCATTCTGAAAGCTTAAGTCTATGTACCAATGACTGGTATGTAAAAAATAATTTGAATGTATTTTCTCCATTGCTGATTCTTTAACATTTGTAGTTCAGCAATTAATGTCCTTCAAAGATCAGGCCTCCTTTCTGTGGTCAAAACAGCATTAGTCTTAAAAATTAACCAGATAATCTTATAATAAAGTAATTTTATGAATATGCATTCAAGAAATAACATGGGGGCAGGGAGGTTCATTTTAACAAGTTTATACTTATAGAAATACCAAGACTTCATGCCTAGCTCTTTGATATCAATAAAGTAAATATAGCTGCAGTGATTACATGATACATTCAGTCTGCACCTCCATTTTTTCTACAGATCCTTAAAGGGCTAAAAACTTTCTCATAAAGCTGTGTACCAACTCCTCAACATGTAGGATCCAACACTTACAGATGTGAAATTCTCCCACACCTACTAAGAGAAGCCCAGTAATCCATGATCCTATATATAGTTGCTAAGTCCAGTAACTAAAAAAGCATCATGCCATGGCTCAAAATGCTATCTTAGTGACATATACCAAGTGACATCAAGCACTGGCTCACAAAAGGCAACTCTATAATAAATAGGAAACCAACTTGGTTGATAGTTCACACTAAAAATCTGAAATATGTGAGAAGGGAAAAAAGACTATTACAAAAGTAACCTAACCATTGAGCTGGGCTGGGTTAGAAGGTGAAAATACCATATGATGGGCAAAGTTCATTAATATACCATCTGTTGTCAAAATCAAATCTATTAAGACAAATCTTTACTTATCAAATTTAAGTAATCAAAAGATTGTTGACACATTACAACATATTGTGACAATGGCAAAGATTTCTTAGAAGAAATTTCAATGCACAAATACCACCGGTTAAAATGTTAGAGATGCTTATATGGTTGCATGTTTTTTTTTTAAAGATCAATAATGCAATCTAAGTATCAATGCAACCTTGGAAATAGTTACCCACTCACTTAAACCATAATGACCTTAACCATTTTAATATCAGTATTATCTCAATAGTGGTGGCAGGCTGATAGGAAATTATGTGGCCTAAAGATTATCTGTACTTACAATGTGACATTAATTTCTGGAAAATGCACTAAAGTGTGGTAACTATTCAAGACAAACCTAGTAAAGTTGAAACAAATTTTAAGTAACATTATAATACTTTGATCCATTATACTTTGACTCACCTAATTTACTTAGCTCTTAATTCACTATCCAATAAAAATTATATAAACTGACACAATTAAACGTATTCCTTTGAAATATAGGTCAATACTCACTAATCATAACTTCCTATCTAAGCCAGCTCTGCTAAGACCTGGGAAAAGACAATCAGTTCTCATTCACAAATAAGAATGCAAGTTGTCATTTAACAGAACTCTATATATTAATCCTGGTACCAATAGTCTCTCAAGTTAATTTCAGCATCAGAGATAATTTAGGACCATTCTAACAAAAGAAATCCTAGATAGTGCCAACTCCTAAAACTCAAAACAGAAACCTGGAATAGGCTGCATTCATTTATTATATTCCCACTATATTTTAGAAAGTCTAGTATTACCACTATATTTTTAAAAACTGAATTTCTTCCCACTATATTTTAGAAAGTCTAATTTCTTCTAAAGGCAAATTAAAATCCAACACATCTTCTGTTCTCTATTTGATTCCATCAAGTATGTGCGAAATAACCAAAGGAAAAAAATTGTGAAAAAATAAAGCCTGTGTAAAAACAATCCCAAATCACTTTGAGAAAAAAAGCCTAACTAGCAATTATAAATTAATAAAACTAATGAAAACAGGGAGTGAAAAAAAGAAATGACAAAACCAACCCCTCCTCGCTGACCATCTACATGTATGGAACGGATGTGATCTGCCAGATCTGGACTAGAGTTGAAGCAAGCCTGGCACTGGTCCCAACAACAATTATAGGCAATATTTTTGCTTGAAGAAGTAGTGCTTCCTTGTCCATTCATCATTGCTGGAGTTGAACGCCCACTGGAAATTGTGCTGTCTACATCCATTATAGTACTGCTTATGCTACAAAAGAAGAAAAAAGGCTGTGTTATTCCTAGAAATTCACTAACATGAATATGATCTTATAAATAATTAAGATTACTACTTGACATTCTGCTCCATACAAAGCATACTAACCATATTTTCTATTAGAAAACAACACTGCTTTGAAATTATTTAGTTGGCAATGAAGTGCAAATCAAGGCAAAAAACACTAGTACCTCAAAACCAGATATGGAATAATTTAAGCAACTTTTGGCAGACATGAACTCCCCAATACTAAAACCTACAGAAAACACACACACACACGCATACACACACACACAGCTCAACACATTTCATCCCTTCCACAGTTCTAAGAAGCACAATACAGTAACAGAGTAATAGCTACTCTAGCTATAAATACTTAAGAATCAAGAGTATCTTTACAGTCACTTGTTAATCCAAAATCTTATCTTCTATTCACTAATCTGAGGACACAACTGCTTGTCATAGCCTACCTCTCTCCATCTCAAAGAAGTTTGGGAAATTGTGCTGTATTTTCCCTTCTAAATAAAAAAGCAGGGACACCTGGGTGGCTCAACTGGTTAACCATCTGCCTTTGGCTCAGGTCATGATCCCAAGGTCCTGGGATCAAGTCCCACATTGGGCTCCTTGCTCAGCAGGGAGCCTGCTTCTCCTTCTACCTGCCGCTCCCCCTGCTTGTGCGCACTTTCTCTCTCTCTCTGACAAATAAATAAAATCTTTTTAAAAAAATTAAATAAATGAGCAGAAGAGAGAAAACTGGGTACAATCAAAGTTTCCCTGATTTTACTGAAGTCCAAATAAAATGTCTTTTCCTGGCCTTCAATTTTTTTTAAACTCATCTCAATCCACAAAAAAGGACTGAAAAGCCAATCAATCCTTTTTACTTTTTATTTACTAAACAAAGTATAACATATTAGTAACCCTTTTATTAAGAAAATCACATATTAGTAGAAATAAAAGTAATAGAATTCTGAATGCCCAAAATTTCATATCTTAATAAAATGAACACAGTTTTGCCTTCCTTTTAAAAGCAATCAATTTAGGGGAACCTGGCTGGCTCAGTCAAGAGAATATGTGACTCATCAAATAAATAAATAAAATCTTAAAAAAAAATCTTTAGAGGTGCCTGGGTGGCTCAGTCAGTTAAGCAACCAACTTGGCTCAGGTCATGATCTCAGGGCTGTGAGATTAAGCCCCTCAGCAGGCTCCACGCTAGCAGAGTCTGCTTAAGGTTTTCTCCCTCTCCCTTTTTGCCCCTCCCCTCGTGCTCGTTCTTCCTCTCTCTCTAAAAAACATAAACTTTTTTTTAAATTAAAAGCAATTCATTAAAAAAAATTTTTTAGTATCTTCCCAATACAGAAAGTACAGGGAAGTAGCTTCAACCACAGAGGGGTCAACAGTAACAATGTTTGCAGGCTAAAATCCATCAAAAGCTATGTATCTGCTTGCAATTTAACAAAAATTATGAAAGTTATACTAACTCTTAAGGGGTATGCTTCCCTACTCCCAAGTTTTTAATTACAGAAAATTTCAAAAACACAGAAAAGTGTATCTAAATCTTAACTTCACAATTTACATTTTGTCCTTTTTGCTGTAATTTTTTTTCTCAATCATCTGCAAGTTGCAAACATGATACTTCAACCACAATTATTTCAGAACACATCTAAAAATAAGAACATTCACCTAAAACCACAACCTTATTTGCTCGTATGTAAAAGTCAAAATAAATTTTAACTTATTAAGTAAGCTTTCTGTTTTGTTTTTCCCTCCTCCCTTATTAAGTAAGCTTAATAATAATTTGTGTCTAATATCCTATGCACCCATTTAAAAAAACTAGCAAAAATGTTTTTGTAGGATGCTTCAGACATGAAAAATGTCTCAGATTTCCCTTTAAAGAATATTCACGTAAGTTCATCTGGCTATCTACCAGTCAATATATATGTTCTAAATTTAAACTCTAAAACTTCATTCTAAAACTTTGTAATTGGCGGGCTCAATCAGTAGAGCATGTGACTCTTGATCTCGGGGTTGTAAGTTCCAGCCCTACACTGGGTGTGGAGATTCAGTTTTTTTCCATTGTAATCTCTATTCAACTCTCAAATGCAAATCAGCTCTTGAATACCTAAACATTTATTCATGTTTTTTTGTTTTTTGCAGGAATAAACTGTTAATATGGCAGTTTTTCTATACTGAAATGCATATTTTAATTTGAGCCTTAGAAATTTCAAGTTTCATGAGGCCCTTAACCACAAAATGGTTGGTTACCTATTTTCCTTATTGCTGTTTCATACATTTTGACTATAAAACTCATACTTTTGTAAACCATACTAATTAACTCCAAAGGCAAATAAAATACTAATAGTTTTAAGTGAACAACCAACCACACTCAAATTATAAACAATCTTAGGGAAAGAGATAAATTTCAATGACCTACTATGATACAATCTCTAAGGTATAGCAAAGCGTAAACACACACACATGCACAAACGCACGCAGGCACACACGGTAGTAATGCTCTAATTTCCATACCTAGGTTGGAAAGGGAGATATAGACACAGCTATCCTCTAAAGGCAAACCTTGTTTTGAGGGATACACAAAACACTGTCCATGTTTTTTTGGAGGGGGGGAAGGGAGGGTCAGTAGGAGAGAAACTTTGACTATATATACCTTTTGTATAATTTTAAATCTCATGCATGTACTACTTTCATGTCAAAGTCCAAAATTAGTTGAAAATGAAACCAATTTTCTCCTTAAATTGGACAGAGTAAAGGTCAAGAGCCTCCTACTTGTAACATATCCAACTAGCAATATAAAGACTATCTACACAGTGCTTAATGTACTTCTGCTTATTAATTTTACCATAGAAGGGGAACTTTGTAAGCCCAAATATCCATAAACACTAAGCACTGGGTCATCAGTCTATGTGCAGTATCTTTCACTTGAAACACAGTACTTCATGTGGATACAGATCCTCATAAAAAGATGGTGTAATGCTGATGTTAAGCGCATGAATTCTATCAATGGCAACTAAGCTGCAAATGCAGTGGCAGAGGAGGTAAGGGACAGGTCCCATGCCCTAGAAGACTCAAGAGACCTTCACACGCGTGCAGAATACCCACAGAGTCTCCCATTCCCTAGCAGGGCCAACTGGAGTCCTGCCAAATAGCCCTTTTAGGTTCCTCCAATTTCTAGGAAGTGCCCAAATCCTAAGCCTCCAGGCTCCCTTTTGGCCCCAGTCATGCTGAAATCAGTGGTTCTCCCCATTCCTAAGACTGATAAAGGGCAAAAGTCCTGATGCAGGAGAGCACAGGAGACAAGCTGTAGTTAACTCCGATTTTGACAGGACACTGAGCTAGATGTAGATCTCATAGAAAACACTGTCCTCCTCCTTCCTGTAACAATAAGATATCAAGATGATCTGAACTAGATGAGGACATTCCTTTCACTTGATCCTGTAATATTCCTAGGATAGTAAATACATTAAAAGTTTTCACTCAGTTCTCCTTCCCAATGAACACCTATTGATTCTGTAAAATGTGAACAAAAGCAGACTAGTATTTGGACAAAAACCAAAGCCAGAAAAAGCACTCTTACTATTCAGATAATTATAATAATCTAAAGCAGTGCTTCTCAATATTATATGAATTACCTGGAATCTTATTAAATAGATACTGATTTGGTAGATTTTGGGGTAGAACCTAAGATACTGTATTTTTAACAAGCACCTACTTGTTGAGACTACTGCTACAACAGTGTAAGTAGCAAGACTCTAAAAGATCTTTTACCATTATTACCCAAGTTAGACTGATCAGACTATGTAAGGAAGTATCTCCCATTGCAAAATGATAAACTAAAGCATACACAAAAACACACAGACACACACGCACAACCTGTGACAACAGATAATCCCTAAGTTTCGAAAAAAACACATGTTGGAAATTCAAATGCAATATTTAGAGAAGGACATGAGACATTTTCAACATAACAACATTCCCTTTACCCTCTTTTCCATGGGCCCTTTTCCTCTTAAGAAACACCCAGCACACCAGACTTTTTTACCCCAACATCTAAAGTACACAGATTTTATGAAAATGATTTCCCCTGAGAATTCAAAGGCCAACTCACTGTAAGAACAGACTCTTCTTTGAGAACTCAAATACTATCAAGCAAAACATCTGTGTGGTGGATATGACCACAGCTGACAGGGTTGCCAACACTGAAAAGTAAAGAGCAGCTTGCTAAATGACAAGATACAGGAAAAGAGGAAGTGATACAAGGATGCTATATTATCATGATGGAGGACAAGACCATGGTCTTCATGTAACAGAGTAAGTTCACTGATCCGGTTTCAGATTCTACACTGCAAACACTATAAAACAAAACAAAAGAAAAAACTATGCCTTGTATGAAATAGCCATACAATTAACCTAAAAAGGCTATTAAAATATCCTTCCTTTTCCAACTAAATATCTGTATGAGGCCAAGTACTCTTCGTATAGTTCAACCAAACAATTCATTGCAACAGACTGAATGCAAAAGTAGATATGAAAAACTAGCTGTTAAGCCAGATATTAAAGACATTAAATATAAAACATCCCTCTTCAATTTTAACTGGAAAAGTTATTCTACACTAAGAAAATACTGTTTAGGGGTGCCTGGCTGGCTCAGGCAGTAGAGCATGCAACTCCTGATCTCAGGGTCGTGAGTTCAAGCCCCACATTGGGCAGGGAGCCTCCTTAAAAAAAAGATAGAAAATACATATACATATTGGTTTATTTTTTTTTTAAGATTTTTATTTATTTGACAGAGACAGACACAGTGAGAGAGAGAACACAAGCAGAGGGAGTGGGAGAGGGAGAAGCAGGCTTCCCGCCGAGCAAGGAGCCCGATGTGAGGCTCGATCCCAGGACCCTGGGATCATGACCTGAGCCTAAGGCAGACGCTTAACGACTGAGCCACCCAGGCGTCCCCATATTGGTTTATTCTTAAATTAATGTTTCTAAAGTTCTTGGTATTAATTTCTGCTCCTGTAATAGTGATAAATGTAACCCACATAAACAAAAGCTCTTTAATTTTTTCAATAACTTTTTTAATAGCTTACTGAGATCTAAGTTATATTCCTCAATATTTAAGAACGCAAAGGGGTTTTTAAAAGCAAAATGTTTGAGAACCACTGTTCTGGAGCAAAGCTTAAATGACTCCCTAAAAGAGACTGGAAAGAGTATGTTTCTGAGCTGGAATATTTTTATTTTATTCTGAATGTAATTGCTGAATTTGAAATTGAATCCGAGGCCCAATGAGTAGAAGCCTTAGCAGGAGGTTTCTTTTCAGTTACCAATGAGGAAATTCATTTGAATTGTGGATTTTCCTTGGTAAGATACCAAGGATACTTTTCTTCTCCCTGCTCCTAATTTCTAGGTTACTGAAATGTCTAACTTTATTTGTAAGATTTTATTTATTTGACAGAGAGAGAGAAGGCATGAGCAGGGGGAGCGGCAGGCAGAGGAAGAGGGAGAAACAGGCTCTATCCCAGGACCCTGGGATCATGACCTGAGCCGAAGGCAGATGCTTAACCAAATGAGCCACCCAGGTGCCCCTGAAATGTCTAACTTTAAAGGAGGGTTGAGAACAGGGGCCTGAAGGTATATGGGTATATAATTTCAATTCAAGTATAATTTACTCTTGTCACTCAAAACACTTAAAATATCAGAATTTCCTAATAAATATGTCACTGATTAGCAAAGTTGCAGATCTGTACTGCAGATCTAATTTAGGCCTCCACACGTCCATTTACATAAAATTAGATTTGCAAATCACACCCTTATGCCTTACCTAGTAAACACCTTCCAAGAAGACTCAACAGTTACTTGCTCCATGCTCTCCCCTCCTAGGCAGCTAGTAACAAATTAAAGGGCTGACATGAAACAATACTAAGAGTTTTACTGCTTAAGTTTGAGGCTCTAGGGGCGCCTGGGTGGCTCAGTCGTTAAGCGTCTGCCTTTGGCTTGGGTCGTGATCCCAGGATCCTGGGATCGAGCCCCACATCTGGCTCTCTGCTAGGCGGGAAGCCTGTTTCTCCCTCTCCCACTCCCCGTGCTTGTGTTCCCTCTCTTGCTGTCTCTCTGTCAAAATAAATAAATAAAATCTTTAAAAAAAAAAAAATCATTAAGTAATGGTATTTTTCAAACAAAATTTCCCTACTAGTAATCCCCTTTCATAGCTCTTGATCAGTAGAACTAAGTGTAGTATATGGAGACTGAAAGACAAGCTGCCCATATCTGCAAGTCAAATTTTCAAGACTAAGCAGCCAAAATAGAACAAGGTGGAGCACTTGGTGGCTCAGTCAGCTGAGTATCTACCTTAGGCCTAGGTCATGATCCCAGGGTCCTGTGATCCAGCCTCAGGTTGGCTCCCCCGCTTCTCCCTCTCCTCCCTGCTCGTAATCTCTCTCAGTATCTCTGCCTCTTTCTCTAATAAAATCTTAAAAAAAAAAAAAGGGGGGGTGGGTACCTGGGTGGCTCAGTCAGTTAATTGGGTTAAGCTCAGATCATGATCCTAGGGACCTGGGATCGAGTCCTACACTGCTCTTGCTCAGTGGGGAGCCTGCTTCTCCCTCTGCCTGCCACTCCCCCTGCTTGTACATGCTCTCTCCAGACAAATAAATAAATAAAATCTTTTTTAAAAAAAAAGCTGAAAACCTCTGGTGAGACTGACAAAAAAAAGAATTTAAAAAATAGAATAAGGAAATTTTGTTTGAATATTAAAACTGACATAAACTTGTAATGTTGATTTACAAAACCTACTTCGAATTTAAATTCACTTAAGTTTTACTGTTCTGACTTTATAAATTAATGTAAAATTTTTGAACTTATAAAAAATAAATACTAATAAAATATCATTTTAATATGTCTTAGGCATTGGGGTTCCACACAAAAATTCATTTGGGGGAAAAATGTCATCCACTACTCAGTCTGTAAATTGTTTAGATTATTTTCTCAACAATAGTCCTCAAAACTGTCAAACTACAAGTTATGAAATGGATAGTACTTTTACATTAAAAAGTTAGGAACAACAACAAAAAAAAAAACAGTTAGAAAACATGGAGCTGTATCATATACAGAGTGACAGAGAGGATAAAAAAGTGCCATAAACTTAAAGAATGTAGTAGGAAGGAGCACCTGACCGGCTCAGTCAGTGGAACGTGCAACTCTTGATCTGGGGATTGTGAATTCAAGCTCCACATTGGCTGTAGAGATTACTTAAAAATAAAATCTAAAGGGGCGCCTGGGTGGCTCAGTCGTTAAGTGTCTGCCTTCAGCTCAGGTCATGATCCCAGGGTACTGGGATCGAGCCTCGCATCCAGCTCCCTGCTCTGCAGGAAGCCTGCTTCTCCTTCTCCCACTCCCCTGCTTATGTTCCCTCTCTCGCTGTGTGTCTCTCTGTCAAATAAATAAATAAAATCTTTAAAAAAAAAATTAAAAAAATCTAAAAAAAAGAATATAGTAGGAAAACAAGATGATCAAGGCATCTAACCACTTCCTTCAGGATCTCGAAGTTACTGATTGAGGTTCCACAAAAGAACCTTCCTAATCTCTAAAGAATCAAGGCTGTTTTATTTTTGTTCTTCAATGAAAACCATATAATCTTCAGAAAGTCTTAGGTTCGTAAGCTTCTATCTGACTTACTATAAAACAAATATTCTATAATTCTTATTTTAAAAGAATGAACATGGTCCTCCATATGGACTGAAGAAAGTGGCATGAGATAAAAAGAAATAAAAATTCTAATGATTTATAAGTTACATTTAACAGGGTCAGAGCAAGCATTATAAACTTAGCTTAATTCTAACTGGTAATAGCTTTACATAGAAATATGTAAATTATACACAGTTTTCAAGGTATTTATCAAATTGTAGGTAAACAGCATTATATCCACATTAGATTCCTAATCTAATCACAGAACGAGGTAAGTTGTTATTTGGCTAACAGGTGATGTTCCTGTCATCTACGAAATTGCCACTCACTACTAGAATGATTACTCTATGTCTCTCCCATGCTTACAATCAAAATTATTAAAGGCTAAAATTCCGGAGTGCCAAGCATTTAAGACAAGCCTGTATTCTTGACAAGTGTGAAGTTGTACACCTGATATTATATGAATATACAAACTTTAAGAGTGAAATTCTACTATTCCTCACCTCCATTTGTTGCAATGGACTATAATTTTGTGCCCTGCTCCTTATTCTAGGCATTGAAAATGGGATTGAAAGTCAAAACTAAACCAGTTAAAAGAAACAGGCAGTTCAAGAATATTATGAACTGCCTGCCTGTTACATTTTATGACTTTCTCCTAAGGAAAAAAAAAAAGATCATATAACCTACTGAATCAAAATTTGCATCACAAAAGGTGCTCTATTTAAATCTGCGCTACTATTCTTTATCATAACAGCTAAAACTTACTGAGTTTATTTCCCAAAGATGGCCACACCATATACACTTTCCCATATCCTTTTCTTACAATATGGCATCAAGGTGCTGGGGGGTCATTATTACCTCCCCTTGAATGTGAACAAGCCTGAGACTACTGCAAAAGTGATACTGCAAGACTTACAAGGCGAGGTCATAAAAGGCAATACTACAGCTTCAGCCTGACTCACTCTTGGGACACACAGCTTGGGAGACCAGAACTACCACATAAAGAAATCTGGCTCCCCTAAAGCCACCATGTTCAAGAGATCTCATGAAAAAAGTACACAGAGCTAGAGAGAGATGCCAGGGAGTCCCAGCTGTTTCGGTCTTCTCAGCCCAGGCACCACACATGTGACAGATAGTTGAGTGGGTAAGTAAGTTTTCTGGTGATTACAGTTCCCAGCCTTTATGCTGTTCTAAACTGACACCAAGTAGAGCAGGAATGATCTAACCCTACCCAGCCCTGCTCAGATCTTAGATTTGTAAGCAAAGTAATTGTTTTAAATCACTAAATTTTGGAGTTGGTTGTCATGGAGCCATAGTAATTGGAAGAATGCTTGACATGTATTAACTCATTTAATGTTTACAACAACTACATGAGATAGGAACATCAGTATCCTCATCTTAACAGATAAAAGACCGAGACACAGAATTATGTGACTTGCCCAAAGTCACACAAATACAAAACACCAATGCCAAACAACTCAGCTGCTACATTTATACAAAGGAAAAATATGGGCAAACCACAGATTTGAGAAATACTGAAATGCAGCCCATATCACATGTCAAAATAACAGTTTCACTTGGTGTGCTCATACAGAAAGTTGTTTCTTTGCTTTTGTACATCTGTAACACACACAACACAAAAGATATTTAACACTTACATATAATTTGATTCTTTGAGGCATATAGTTTTGCTAACAAGATAAACTATTAAATTTGATTCCTGGGGCGCCAGGGTGGCTCAGTTGGTGGCTCAGTTGGTTAAACGCCCCACTCTTGATTTTGGCTCAGGTCATGATCTCAGGGTTATGAGATCGAGCCCCAAATCTGCCTCTAGCGGGGCAGGGAGCCTGCTTAAGATTCTCTCCCTCTGCCCCTCCTCTCGCTCTTAAAAAAAAGGGGTGCCTGGGTGGCTCAGTCTTTGGGCATCTGCCTTCGGCTCAGGTCATGATCCCAGGGTCCTGGGATCAAGCCCCGCATCGGGCTCCCTGCTCAGTGGGAAGCCTGCTTCTCCCTCTCCCACTCCCCCTGCTTGTGTTCCCTCTCTTGCTGTGTCTCTGTCAAATAAATAAATAAAATCTTAAAAAAAAAAAAAAAGATTCCTACAAGCCAATTAGCTTCATAAAAAAATTAATTCAAGGTCATAGAAAGCAACACTATCCTCAGATAGAACTTGTCCCAAATTTAGAACTTAAGCCACTAAAACAGATAGGAGCCTAAGAGTGCCAACATAAAATTCAACTCCAAATATTCATTTGTCTAGGGACAGGGGCAGTCACTTTGATTTTTATCAAGAACAAACAGTAAATTATGAAATTGGGTTTTAAATGCCATTAAGGAATTTAGATCACATCAGATTTCTGTTTTTGCCTTCCTGGTTTTGCCTTCCAAACTGCTACGGTGCTGAAGGCTTTTAGATCTTTAAGCTCAGAAGCGATCAGAAGAAATAAGTAAAGGTTTGCCTGGGTGGCTCAGTCAGCTAAGCATCTGCCTTCAGCTCAGGTCATGATCCCAGGGTCCTTGCTCAGCAGGGAGCCTGCTTCTCCCTCTGCCTGCAGGCTCCCCCTGCTTCTGCACATGTGCTCTCTCTCACAAATAAATAAAATCTTTAAAAAAAAAAAGTAAAAAAGAAGTAAAGACAAGTGCTTGTTTTATTACATGCGTTATATATGCTCAAGCCACATTTCCTTAAGGCCCTCCCTACTCACCTAAGGTGGAAAGAATTCTGCTCCTTCTGATCTGCTTGATTTGTACTATGAATCACCTAAAAGTCTCTCATTTAGAGTAAACTCCTAAGCCTAGGTAGTGTAGTGCCTTGCACACAGTAAATACTCACATACTTTTAGTGACAAATTTAAGTAGGATATTTAAGGCAAGTAAAATATATGGCTTTGTCATACTGAGATAATCATAAAAATTAATTGGAGGCACACTAAAAATCATTAGCCAAAACCAAGATATTATTATTACTATTGTTACTGTAATTACAAGCTATTATCACTGTAATTTAAAAAGCTAAAATGGGTTTTTCTAATCAAGAAAAAGACTACTCTCCATCCCTACAATTATTTCTCTGAATAAAAACAAAAGATTTTTTCCCTAAGACCCAGCAGCATTCACTAAATTGGTCAAAAGGGACTTTATGCAACAATGATGAAATACAGCTTATGGAAAACAAGTAGGCTGCATTCGTATATTGCCACTGTGCACATCATTTTAAATCTGCTTCTCATTTCTAGTCTATTGCTCTTTAAGATTACTCCACCCACATTTTTCACGCAGTTTAAGACCAGATCAGCAAGCAATTACCTTCAAAAAGACTATTACTAAAAACATTCTATTCCAATGTAATTACATTATAAGGAGTTATCTTTTACCTGCTTTTTTTTTAATCTTTTACCTTCAAAAAGATTTCCAGGAAAATGCCTATATGCAAAGACGGTATGTAAAAAAATCTATGAAGACTAACACCCATTTTATAAGAAACAATCACATTTACTTGTTTTTAAGTTAGTGTTAAATCATAAAAATGATTTTATCAGATGATTTCAGTACACACATTTCTGCCAAAAATGCCTACAGGAGTCCTCAACACCTCAAAAGACATGTTCAAATGACTGCCAACATGAACGTAAAGCACTAAAAAATCTGCTGATTCATCCACTCTCGGTACTTTAACAAATATTTATAAAAAGTAATGACAAAAATTTTATAATTTAGCAATGATATAGTAAATGTATTTACTGAGAAATACAAATACCCTTCTACAGTCTCTATATTTTCTCTAATTAGTAACACTTCATCTTTTTAGAAATTTGAAACATAAATGGAAACCAGAAAGCAAGACAGGGACTTCGAAAAGCATTAAACTTAAATAAAATGCCAATAAAGACTCTCTATTCCCCTAAAGACTGAACAGCTACAACACTTAAAAACAACTTTTATACTTCACAGTCTTAAAAGGGTTCTAGGCTATGTATATTATAATTACCAATGAAAATGAGGCTCAGAAAGGTAAATGAATTCAAGCTCCTAAGTTATTCTTTGCAAAAGAGGCAGTTGAAATTTAAACTAGCCACTGACTTAATAGTATTTTAATTAAACTTCCCCAGTCAAGGTTGGTTACAAGAGTCATATAGGCAGTATAGTAGCTAAGAGCACATCCAGAGCCAGGACTGCCTGCATTCTCAAGGAGCGGTGTAAGTTTGGGCAAGTTCTAATGTCTGCACTTCCTTGCCTCATTAGTTTGTGAGGACGCAATGAAGTGAACTTCATAAAATCCTTCCAATAAGCTCAAAAGTCTCAGATTCATAAGCAAAGTACAGAATAGTAGTTTTCTCCTAAAATAGTATCTAAATTTATTTTTTTGTTGGGAAACAAAATATTAGTTGCGGAAGTCTGCTTTTTTTAATTTTTCAAAAATCACAACTTTTTTCAAATACTGTTTCTACATATGCTGTTAAAAAGAATTGGGAGAAGGGGTGCCTGGTGGCTCAGTCACAAGAGCATGAGGACTCTTGATCTTGGGGTTGTGAGTCTGAGTGCCACGTTGCATGTAGAGATTACTTAAGTAAACCAACTTTAAAAAAAAGAACTGGGGAAGATAAAAGGCACAGAACGGTTCTCCTTCCTGTTTCATACAGTTATGATAGTGAAAAAGAAGAAATACGTATCAGATACATCCACATTCAGTTGAATTCAACCGATTATTAAGTTCTGAATATGGTCAGTGCAATAGGTAAGTACAGCTGGTAGGGAATGGAAGTATAAAAATAAACTGAACCAGATTTTAATTCTTAAAAATGTTATAACCTAGAAAAGACAAACACAAATGGATATTTCAATATGACACCATAAAGTATGGTGATTTTTGAACCCAGAAGAACCTATGTAAAGTATCTTTGAGATCCTGGATATAGCAAAGCTATGCTTCCAATATTCTGGGTTATCGAAAGGATAAAATAGAGCATTTGCCAAGTCTACAACAGAATCACCAAATTTGAGCTCCAAATTATTTTACATTGTTTAAAACCCTCACTTTTAAGAAAAGGAATCAATCTGAAGTTCAGAGAAATGATTTGCAAGCAGTCTCTAGTAAGCCAGTACTATAATATCAATTACTTACTCTCACAGAAGTTTTCTTTCCACATCTATCTGCATAAGAAATGGAAGCATAAATGACTCTATGAATTAAATATAGCCCTAGGCCCTTTACATATTCCATCTCATTTAATCACAACACTAAGATATTCTATTTTACAGACAGGGAAACAACTTCTGAGAAGTTAAATGATAATTCCTTCTAAGTTAAGGTTAACTTTTCCTTGAGTTATTTTAGTGACGGATGTGTCTGGAAAAATAAGCAAGCTATTGTTCCAATGAAATCCTCAAGAAAAAAACATTTTACTCAAAAATAATAACATAATATTTTTCTTATAAGCCACTCAGGAAATTAGTTTTTCTTTCCTTTGATTTAGTTTCCCAAGCATGACTTTTCCCCCAACTTGTACCCTAGTTCAAGTCTCTTCATTTCACACCTGTAACTATTCCTACCACCTCCTAATTGGTCTCCCAACTCCCAAAATTTCCTCTCCACTTTTGCCAAATTTTCCTGTAACAAAGAAGTTTCATCATTCATCCAAAATACATTTAAGAATACCTAAGGGGTGCCTGGCTGGCTCAGTCAGTAGAGCATGCAACTCCTGATCATGGCATTGTAAATTTGAGCCCCACATTGGGTGGAGAGATTACTTAAAAATAAAATCTTAAAAAAAAAAAAAAGCACCTAAAATAAGCATCAGGCACTGTGCCAGGTGCTCTGGATAGAACAATGATCAGAAGAGACATGATTCCTGTTCTCAGGGAGCATAACCTCTAGCAGGAGAGATGAACAGTAAATAATACTCAAATTTTAACAAGGGCAATGAAGAACTTGGGAGTGCTAGCATGTGTCTAACAAAGAAATCAGGGATGGTCATGCCTGTGAAAATGTTTGAGATAAAACCTGAATGTGATTAGGAGTTACAAAGAGAAGTTGGAGAGAGGCAAAAAAAAAACAAAACAAAAAACTGATTCACACCCCTACACTGACAAAAATGCCAACATCTGTTATTGGCATGAAAAATCCCACTTTAGCCATTCTTATTTCTCAGTTCCAATGTGAACCCTCTGACCTAGGCAGGAAGTCTCCTGAATATGGTAGGCTCTATTCTTCCTATGTTTCATTTAGGCTTTCTAAAAATTTCTCCTTCCCTCACCTGGGTGGCTCAGTCGGTTAAGGCATCAGCTCAGGTCATGATCCCAGGGTCCCACTCCCTGCTCAGTGGGGGACGGGGGTCTGCTTCTCTCTCTCCCTCTGCCCCTCCTCCCTGTTTGTGTTCTCTCTCTCTCAAATAAATAAATCTTTAAAAACATTTTCTCATCACTCACCTAACCCTAAACTCCAATCCCCTCCCCACCAAAACTTTAACCATTGACTACAATACTTGCCAGTTTTTATTTTAATGTACTGTGTCACGCTTTACAGAAAAACTAGAGAACAGTGGAATCATCTTTTTAGTCTTCTCATTAAAAACTAGCTATCTGGGGGCACCTGGCTGGCTTAGTCTGTAAAGAGCATCTGACTCAAACTCAGCGTAGTGATTTCAAGCCCCACATTGGGCATGGAGCCTACTTTAAAAAAATAAAAACTGGGGAGGAACCATCACATTTCTTTCTTAACACTAGACAGAGCACCATGCTAACCATCGGAATAAATGCTCAAAATGTGGCTTTTTTAAACATCCATACATCCCTCTCATCTCCTCTGATGCCCAAAATTGTCCATTTAGTTCCAAGGCCAATATAACCATGATTTTCACAAATGCAAACTATCCATCATAAAAATGAACTCAACATGTGATTAGATCACTGTAAATCCATTACTATTACTAGAGAATACACTCCAAAGATTTTTACTAATAGATCAGTAGCTTCACTTACATATTAAAAACTATTATATGGCCTTTTAGGTCAACCACTGAATATATGTGTGTGTGTGTATATATATGTTAAAAAACCATTAAAATGTAGATTTTGCAATGAAGTATTTGGCCTGGCATATCCTTTTGCAAGTTTCTGCAGCACTCATTTACAGATACCTGCCACACATTTAACAGTTGGCCTAGTACATTCTGGCATTCAGATCTGATATCGCTTCATAACAACAATAAATCATTACTAACCATTTCTAGTTCATTTGTGCAGTCTGTCTGCCCACCCGTGAAGTCAGGGGCTTTGTTTTACTCGCTGCTCTTTACCCTGCACCTAGAATACTACCTGGCACAAAACAAAGGGGTTCTATGTATGCAGTAAACATTTAAAATAGACTGTGTGCCAGGGCGCCTGGGTGGCTCAGATGGTTAAGAGTCTGCCTTCAGCTCAGGTCACTATCTCCAGGTTCTGGGATCAAGCCCCATATCGGGCTCCTTGCTCATCAGGGAGCCTGCCTCTCCCCCTGCTTGTGCTCTCTCTCTCTCTCAAATAAATAAATAAAATCTTTAAAAAAAAAAAAAAATAGACTGTGTGCCGCCGGGACGTCTGGGAGGCTCAGTCGGTTAACCATCTGTCTTTGGTTCAGGTCATGATCCCAGAGTCCTGGCATCAAGTCCCGCATCAGTCCCGCATCAGGCTCCTTACTCAGTGGGGAGCCTGCTTCTCCCTCTGCCTGCCACTCCCCCTGCTTGTGCCCTCTCTCTCTCTCTGACAAATAAATAAATAAAATCTTTAATCAAATAAAATAGATTGTGTGCCAAACACTCTACATGTAATCCCCATAACAATCTTACAGGATAATTAACTATTATTGACCCCTTTTGCAGATGAGAAACCTGAACAGTAAGATGGTAAGTAATTTAAATAACTGTCCCATAGTCACCCAGTTTAAGTGAGAGCCAGAATTCAAACCACACATTCTGACTCAAATCAGTCTTAAACAACTGCTCTCCCTACACTTTCTCCCTCCTTAACTTTGATAAAATGTTATGCATTTTTATACAATAAATGCTTTTTTTTTTTTTCAAGATTTTATTTATTTGACAGAGAGAGACATAGCGAGAGAGGGAACACAAGCAGGGGGAGAAGCAGGCTTCCGGCCAAGCAGGGAGCCCGACGCGGGGCTCGATCCCAGAACTCTGGGATCGTGACCTGAGTCGAAGGCAGACACCTAACAACTGAGCCACTCGGGTGCCCCTACAGTAAATGCTTCTTAACAGTGATTTAGGAGGGGCACCCGGGTGGCTCAGTCAGTTAAGCGTCTGCCTTCTGCCTTCAGCTCAGGTCATGATCCCGGGGTCCTGGGAATGAGCCTGGCATTGGGCTCCCTGCTCAGTGGGGGGCCTGCTTCTCCCTCTCCCTCTGCTGCTCCCCTGCTTGTGCTGTCCCTCACTCTCTCACTCGCTGTCAAATAAATAAATAGTATCTTTTAAAAAACAAACAATGATTTAGGGAAAAACTCTGTGGTGATTATCCATTTCAGATTTTTCATACCCAAACTCATTTATAAAAATATGTATACAGAAATTCACAATTTCAGAATTGTTCCAACTTTTTTTTTATAGACTTGTCCACAATCATTTAATAAATATTTATTATGCACCTCTGGATCTCCTCTAAATTGGTAAATTGTTTTTGTTTTGTTCTAAGACTTTATTTATTTGAGGGGGGCACATGCATGTGAGCAGGGGGAGGCACAGAGGGAAGAGAGAAAGAATCTCAAGCAGACTCCACGCTCAGTGCAGAGCCCCACGTAGGGCTGGATCCCACAACCCTGAGATCATGACCTGGGCAGAAACCAGCAGTCAAGAGTAGGACACTTAACCGACTGAGCCACCCAGGGGCCCCATGTTTTGTTTTGTTGTTTTATGTAAACTCTATTCTCAACATGAGGCTTGAACTCATGAGCCCGAGATTGAATCATAGGCTCTACCAACTGAGCCAGCCAGGCGCCCCTAAATAGGTAGTTCTTAACTTGGACCAAACTCTTGAAAATCTGATAGAAGCTGTTGACATCTTCTCAGAGAAATCACATGAAATTTTGAATAGGATCTCACGGGCTTTACTGGAGTACATGGACCCAGTAAACTTTAAACTTACCAACACCAAATACAATGATCCAACCAAAGGCACTAATTCCTGGCCCCCAGTTTACAATCTCCTTTATTTATATAAATGCTACTGTCGGTATTTCAATTTAATTCTAATAATTAAGTACTCACAAATCCAAGGTACTGTGTTTAGATCTAAATGAACTAAACTGTCCCTGCTCTCAAAAATACCACTGTACAACAAAAAGGATGAACCAAGCATTTAAATAACATGGATTCTTCAGAGAAGTTCATAGGACTCAAACAGAAATTCATTTGGACTTTAGAATACCTTCATGGTAAAACCTCTTTTTCGCAGTTAAAGAACTAAGGCTCAAAGATTTAACTTAAAATCATAATACAGGCAGCAATACAAAGATCTGAATTCAGACGGACTCAGATTACATGCTCTGTATACAGATGTAGAGATATTCTACATCCCACCACCTACAGAACAGAGCCATAAGCAGGGAGGAAAAGAACAAAAATACATCCATGGGAATTAAAAGGAAAAAGAAATTAAAGCCAGGATTTACTGTGGCATTCTGACGGGCTTTGAAAGGTGGCCTTAGGTGAACAAAATCTGAAGGAATTATTGTGTAACTGGGTATGAATGAAAAGAAAAACAGGAAAAACTCATCCGCTAAATGAAAACATAGGAAGAATAGGGGCGCCTGGGTGGCTCAGTCATTAAGCGTCTGCCTTCGGCTCGGGTCATGAGAGCCCCGCATCGGGCTCCCTGCTCCGCGGGAAGCCTGCTTCTCCCTCTCCCACTCCCCCTGCTTGTGTTCCTGCTCTTGCTGTGTCTATCTCTGTCAAATAAATAAATAAAAATCTTTAAAAAAAAAGAAAAAAGAAAACATAGGAAGAATAAAAAATAAGCAAATATTTTAGGTCATAAAAAGACTTTGCGGCTTCTTCCTTGCTCTCTCAAATCACTTGCTCTGAGGGGAAATAGCTGCTATGTTATGAGGACACACAAACAAATATTGACTTGGTGAGTAACTGAAGGATCTGCCAAGAGCTACAATAAGTAAACCATCTTGGAAACACACTTCTAGCCCCAGTCAAGTCTTCAGATGACTGCAGTGCTGGCCAACTTTTTCACTGCAACCTCATGAAACTCTGAGCCAGAACCACCCAGCTAAGCCTATCCACTCCTGACTCTCAGAATTAACAAATGTCTGTTCCTTTAAGTTGCTAAATTTGAAAGAAATTTATTACACAGGAATAAATAGCTAATACAATTGGCAAAGTGTGAAATTTGACTTTGTTTACATTAGAGTCAATGCAGTTTTGTGCTAGGAACTAGGGAAAAACCTACACCTTGGAATTAAAAGTCTCACAATAATATGCAAGATGAAGTGGGAAGCATTTTTTCTTCCCATCTTCCACAATACTCAGTAAAGAGTTCAGCACACAGAAAATACCTGTGTTTGGTTAGCAAATCAACTTACACACAGGTTTCTCTAATCGACTCAACATAGTAGTCTTAATTTTTCTTAAAGTAAAATGACCCCCTAGAATCTCTCCATAAATTCAATCCTGAAGTCTTGTCAGTTTTTTCATGATTTTGTTTTGGGCACAGAGCCATGCCTTCCTTAACTGGGAGTTACAGGTCGTCAATGAAAACTGAGACCTACTAAAAGCTCTTTTCCCTCAAAAACTAATGATGTGAAGTATGGTGATTAACATAACATAATAAAAAAAATTAAAAGCTCTTTTCCCTAAATTTAATCAAACTAAAAGGGTAGCTAAAAGAATGATTTGAGAGACTACAGACAGCTGCTTCAGAACTGAAGAGGTTAAGTACTGAAAGGAGTTTATCATGAAGTATGAGCAAAAATTACTTTACATAAAAGTATTGTATTGCCTCAACCATACAGATTCTTAATAAATCTTGATGATAACTTCAGCAACCAGCCTTCTGGCATTAATAGGATTTAGAAATTTAGGCTCCGTATTAGATCTTCCCAATCATACTACTAAGAAATTGGGCAATATAAGCCTGTTTTCCCAGCATCAGAGCAATGTCAGTTACACCTCAAAGTTTGCAACTCCTAAGACTGGGTTTCCAAATTTTGATCCAAAAAATGGTAAGGGCTTGTGGCCTTTCCTGATCATTAAGTTTCATACTATATGCCTTTCCCTATCACCGCATCCTTACAAGTGCACTTTTCGCCTGACATCTGAATTTACCCAGAAAGGCTGATAGAAATCTAAAAGTGGTCTTGGTTTTTCAAAACAAGTCTTGGCTTCTATTCTAGTTGGGGCGGGGGGAGGGGGAGAAGAACATATATATGTGTATATATTTTTTTATATATATATCTGAGACAACCACAAAAGTAGTTATTATCAATTCACTTATACAGAAAAGGTAAGAATACTTTCAATGTATAATCTGATTCAATAGCTAGAACTAATTTGTAAACTAAAAAAATTTCAGAAATATTTTAAATTCTATTCAAAAATTAGTCTCAGAAATTAACTTTAAAACGGTGGTGATTATTTTTTAAAAGGCAGTAATTTTTTAAAAAGTAGTTAAGCTTATGTTTGAAGTAAAAAAAAAAAAAAAGCTAGCTTATAGTGGTCTCGAGTAGCTAAATATCCCCCTAAAGAAAATAAATTATGTATCAACATTGTTTTCTAACTTTACCAAAATAAACACACTAACACCCTTACTCTGGTTTGAATAACTTTCTCATGGGGAAAATAATCAATGTTTTTGTACCAAGTGTCATTTATTCATTTTATAAATTAGTCTCTTTTCACCACACAACACTTCCAATACATGTTTGTAAACTGACACCTTGGATCATGAGCTTTAATACTTAAGCCTTTATATCTAAATGTTTCTTAAAAAGAAGCACTTACAGTTAAAATAAGACATTTCAACAAATTCTAAAGTATGTTAACTCAAAAGTATGATCTACTTTCAAAGTAAGAGAAAAACTGAATAGGCATTCTAAAAAAAACAGTAAATTCTAATAATAAAATCATTGATAGGAATGCCCCAAGTTTTTTAAAAGCACTTTAAAATCACGATATCCTTCCATCAGTCACAAAAATAAAAGCCTCCTACCATGAAATCAATTTATAAAATCCACATAGATTAGTGTAATCTGCAGGACAGTCCATAATAACTATGAATCCTTTCCAAATTTAAAAGGACTCATAAAAAAAAAAAATTTTAAGGCAACAAGGGGTTGGTCATTTAAGAATGAAGATTATTAAAATCACCATATCCAGTTTCACCAGTAAAGCTTTTTCATACAAGTGATAAATCTATTACCCTGAAACAGTAAAATGATTACAATATTTTATGGTCTCTAATGTTTAAGAATTAAGAAGAGCAAGTATGTTTGACTATCAAGTTTTAACCTTATTTGGACTTGTGGCTCTAATATCTTACTCTGAAAGATTATGTAAAAGTTAGATATTCCAGTGAGTATCTTAAAATATGCAATGAAGCCAAAACTCCACTTCCTGAAATATTACTTGACCAATAGTTCATCATCTCCTAAAGGGATGTAGCATAGATATTAACTCAAAAAAAAAAAGAAAAAAATCCTGACACAGCTTATTATTTAAGTTGAAGTATTCTAACTCTTGTGAAGTGGAAATAGCAGGGGGCTTGAAAACCTTTGTTCAGATCCAGCTCTACCACCACTTCCATTCTAGACTTACTGTTTTGAGTAAGACACTCAACTTGCTTCTTCATCTGTTAAATGGAAATCAAAATAATTCCTATCTTGCACCAGAGTTCTGAGAATGGGATAGACATTTAAACTGTGCAGTGCTAAGCGTTTATGTGTGTGCCCGCACGCGCTAGGTAAATGGAAGAGCTGTGGTAGATGCTAACGTTATAAACTGATGTCAACTTTCAAATATCTACTGGTATCAATGAAGGAGGATATAATAAAATGATAAATAACATGCTTCATTGTGTGGTTCACATCCATTTTAAATTGTCTTGAAGACTCTCCTTCCTGCCATGCCTATACAGTTCAGCACAATTTCTCTAGGGTTTGTACAGTCTATTTTATCCCATCCAAAATATTTTTTCACTAGATATTAAAGTAAACGTCAAACAGAATCTAATGCTGTATTTTCATAATATTTAGAGCTTTGTATTCCTTATAACATTAAACATAAACCAAAGTTTTCTTTTTATTAGTTACCAATCAGAATTCCTAGAACTTTAGAATACTTAAACTTTTAAAGCCAAGTCAATACCGATGGTTAAAAATCTGTTCATCGAAACACTGATAGTCAAAATAAATGCTAGAAGCAGCATAAAATTCATGACGTGGTTCTCTCTGTGTGTTTAAAAAGTACCTTAAAAACCAATTAGTTAAAATAAAGTTTTCCAAAGTGATCAGAAGTAATGATAATAACAAATAAAACATACTAATGTAATAAATTTTAATGTCTCGGAAAAAATGAAGTGCATTTTTGTCAGTATCCACGTTATTTCTAACAAGCTTTAGAAAAAAGCTAGTTTCTGGAGATCTCTCCAATACATGACTTTAAATATTATCATCTAAAATTACGACATTCATGCTAAAGCATTATATAAGGATTATAAACCACATGCTATCATGATGTACCTTCCAGACTGTATTTTATTACGATTCCAATTCTTTGATTCCGTAAAATTATTTTAAAGGACATCAATTCATTATTCCTTTCTACACTAATTTATACCTGTTTTAAACTTTCTCCCAGATTTGATCAAACACACACAAAAATATAGAAGTTACTAAAACCACTCTGGAGAGTATCTTAATGACTACACAGGAGGAATTTTAGAAGTACTGATTCAATATAAAAGATTAGTCTTTTCCTTAAGTAGTGAAAAGTGATAGTTGGGGGGTCTCCTCCCTAACAAGGAAGTTCTGTTAAATCCAGGCGAGACCAGCCATGTTGGAAAACACTTGTCAATTATAGTTCTGACAAGTGTTCGCGAGCACGGCCGGATGAAGCTAACCCTGGGTACCGAGGTGTGTACATCAAGGCCCTCTTAAGCTCCGCCAGAGGATCTGGGCCTACTTTGAGGTTTGTTTCTGAGTTAGAGCTGTCCGTAGGTCCGTAAAGAGTGCAGAGCGAGGGGAAAGAGGGCGGGGAAAGAGAGTCGGGGGGGAATTGGTTTGAGAGTTGGAAGCGGCTCTCCGCAGCGAGAGGGGCGCGGCGGCCAGGAGAGATTTCCGAGTTGAGAGCCTGGGGGAGGGGCCGAAGATTCGGGGAGCAGGGGGATCTCAGCAAAAAGTCCCCCCGGCCCCCTCTGAGGGGCACACGAGTGTAAAACGAAGAAGGGAAGGGAAAACGCTTCAGTGCACTGACCTGTCCTCCGAGTCCATGCGGCTCAGGGGTTCCCCATCCGACGACATCTCCAAGCTGCCTCGCCGGCCCCCGGAGGTCGCGCTGCTTCCGCCTCCCCCGGTCCCGTAGCCCTCGTCGCCGCCACTAGAGACGACGCTGCTGCTACTGCTGCCGCCCCCGCCGCCGCCCTGGCTGCCCCGCGGTCCCTTGGGTTCCTCCAGGCCCTCCTTGCCGTCCCCATCCCCGCTGCTGCTGCTGGCGGCGCCGGGGCTCAGCGAGCGCGTCTCGTCGCTGCTGCTCCCGCCGCTGCTGCCCACCAGGCTCTCGGCGCTACTCTCCTCCTCGCCCCCGCCGCTGCTGCTGCTCTCGTCCTCCTCCTCCTCGTCCTCTTCTTCGTCCTCGTCCTCCCCGGCCTGGCTGGCGCTCTCGGGGCTCGGCTCCGACATCGTCTCCGCCTCGCCGCCCCCCACTCCGCCGCCGCCGCCCCCACCGCCGCCGCCGTTCAGCAGCAGCGCTGCCACCGCCTCGGCCTCGGCCTCCTCTTCCTCCTCCTCCTCTTCCTCCTCCTCCTCGGGGGGCTCAGCCCGGCCCCGCGCCGCCGGGCCAGGGCTGCCGGGGGGCAGAGGGCTCAGGCGAGAGAGCTCCTCCAGGTCGGCCATGTCGGTGATAGCGGCGGCCATGGCGGCGCCTGCTCCTCCTCCTCCTCCTCCTCCTCCCCGCCGCCGCCTCCCTCTCCTGACTCTAGCTCCCTCGCCCCCTCCCGAACGCCCAAAACTCCGCCGACGCCGCTGCAGAGCAGGAGGAGGGCCCGCGAGCTGCGTCAGCCTGCACACGCGCTACGGAGCCCGCGCGGGGACAGGCGCGCGACTGCGCGCACTCACGCGGAGACGGTTGCGCGCCTGCGCGGCGGCACGAGGTAGCGCCTCCCCCGGGCCGCGCATTCCGCGCCCGCGCCCGCGCCCGCGCCCCCACCCGTGTCCCCGCCGGGCCCCCGCCCAGACCCGCCGAGGGCTCAGAGTTTCCTTGGGGCCTGCCCACGCCTTCCCCCGCCTCGCAGCCGCCGGGACACGCAGAACGAAAGCCTGAGTGCTAGCCGGGGATTTTAACAGCCCTCCGAGTTCTCACGGTAAAGTCATTCATTCCGGGGATGTTTGGGGAGTGTCCCCCGGGTACGGGCAATGAGCCAGGAATCGAACAAGCCCCTGGTCTTCTGAGAGCTTGCAATCTACGAGGAGAGACGATTAAAATGAATAAAAATAAATAACGCAATGCAAGGTACTAAGTCCACACACGTAGCACAGAGCCACAGGTTTCAATCCAACCTTCGTTTGAATACCCAAGAAACGGTTAAGTCAGTCTCAGAGCAAACGTGTCTTATGTGCGAGATCTTCAAACTTCTTAGCTCATGAGTCCTCTAAATTCTGTACATCCTTGTACAGTTTAAAAAGAATCTACATTTGTCTCCAGCATGTTATCAATATTTTGTAATTGTCACCCTTGTAAATAAAGCCAGTGAACTCTACCGCAGGGATTTAATACCCACCAACATCCACTTTTTAAAATACAATTTTTTTTATACTTGGTCAATTTCCATCCTTCCTTTATCTTCTGGAACTCATATTTACATTCCATATTCCCTCCAGAATTTTACCCTAATAAAAGATTTTATATTTGAACTGTTTTATTGATCATCTTATATTTCCTTGTAATAAAATGAAATAAATTGAAATTTAAGGGTCGTTTTTTAATTTCCTGTGATCACAGGAAAACTCGAAGTCTTATTTCAACTGATCAAAACACATATTTTAAATACTTATATAAGTGGGGCACCTGGGTGGCTCTGTCCGTTAAGTCTCCGACTCCTGTTTTCTGCTCAGGTCATGATCCCAGGGTCCTCAGATTGAGCCCCAGGTAGGGCTGTGTGCTCAGCAGGGAGTATGCTTGAGATTCTTTCTCTCCCTCCCCCTCTTCCCCTCCCCACCCCTGCATGCACACTCTCCCTCTCTCTGTCTCTCTCTAAAACAATAAATAAATCTTTAAATACTTATGTTAAACACAAAAGTAAATTTTTGTTGGAAATGCGTGTTACAGAGATGGAACTGCTAGTTCCAACCAGTTTTTTGCTTGTTTGTTTTTCAAGTAGTTTCCACACTCAGCATGGAGCCCAAGGCAGGACTTGAATTCATGACCCTGAGATCAAGACCTGAGCTGAGATCAACCTGAGCTGAGATCAAGAGTTGGACCTTTTTTTAACTTGAGCTATTTTTTTTTTTTTAAGATTTTATTTATTTAACACAGCCAGGGAGAGAGCAAGCACAAGCAGGAGGAGGAGCAGAGGGAGAGGGGGAAGCAGGGTCCCCACTGAGCAAGGAGCCCAATGCGGGACTTGATCCCAGGACCCTGGGATCATGACCTGAGCTGAAGGCAGCTGCTTAACTGACTAAGCCACCCAGGCACCCCCAACTAGTTTATCGGTAGTTGAGTAGAATGAGAACAAGTTCAGTATCACTTCTATTCCTAGTTTTCAATGCCATGGATGTACACAATGAGCAAACTTATTCACATAAATAAGTAGATGAAAATGAATGGAGTTTTTAGTAATGCCACTTGATTCTTTGAACTCCTTCCAAATTATATGCCCCCCAAAAAAATCACATAAAGAACTAACAAAAAAATACTTTTCATGATCTATCAGCTGACAACTCTGATTAGGTTCTCTTTCAACTTTGCTGAAAGCAAGTAACAGAAAACCGCCTGACTTCTAAAGGATGTGTTACCCATTCTCATTCACTAGTCAACTGTTCCTTTTTTGGCATCCTGGAGATTTTTTTTTTTTTTTTAAGATCTCTGGGTCGGGAGAGAGAAACAGAGAAAGAGAATACATGCAGGGGGACCGGCAGGCAGAGGGAGAAGCAGGCTCCCCGCTGAGCAAGGAGCCAGACATGGGACTTGATCCCAGGACCCCGGGATCATGACCCCAGCCAAAGGCAGATGCTTAAACCGACTGAGCCACCCAGACGTCCCCAACCTGGAGATTTTTGCTTTCCCCCCCAACCCACCCCTAAGATTTGGGATGGGGAAGAATTATGCTTTTCTTTTGTAAAGCAGGGGAGGGGCAAGTGGGATAAAGAAGGCTGGAAAGAACTTCACACTCTGACCCCAGAGGTGGATCTTTAGGCAGATCACTTTTAAGAACAGCCACCTAAGGGAAGTGAGGATTTGAGAACTGCTTACATTAAAACAGAGTGTCCTGGGGCTCCTGGGTGGCTCCATCGTTAAGCGTCTGCCTTCAGCTCAGGTCATGATCCCGGGGTCCTGGGATTGAGCCCCGCATCGGGCTCCCTGCTGGGCGAGAAGCCTGCTTCTCCCTCTCCCACTCCCCCTGCTTGTGTTGTCTCTCTCTATCAGATAAATAAATAAAATCTTAAAAAAAAAAAAAAAAAAAATGTCCTGCTCATACACATCTTGGAAAGTCTTCATAGACCATGAGTACCCAAGCATTCTATCCACTGCCTTAGGCCTTTGGACAGCTGTTATACGTTCCATATGTTGCCTCAAGGGAAAGCAACAATTGAAAATATAATAGTATGGGGCATTATGGTTTACAGATACCTTTTTACACACATACCATGCAAATTACTAACCTCAAACATTTCAACCTCAAAGCCACTCTTTGAGATATACCAGGAATGCATTATCCTGTGTTGTAAAGTAAGTACTATCAGAGAGTTTAAAAAGTATATATTAGGCATATGTGCCAAGCACTGTATTAAACCCTGGAAATTAGGGTTAACATTTAGCTGAGCTAATCAAGGAAAGCAAGAAGAATGTAGGACTTGAACAAATTTGTATAATAAGATATATAACTACATTTAAGTTTAATTAATTTGAGCTGAATCTTGAAGAGTGAATAGAATAGAATTCTGTGTGAGGGGGAATTCTAGGACTGAGAAGTAATAACATGGAAAGGCATAAAATTTTATTCATGAGACTGTTAATCAACCATGAGTAAGCAATCTAGAAAACTAAAAAGGTCCTAAAGATTAGATTGCATAAAATCTTGAATAAAAAATTTGACTTTGAGGGCGCCTGGGTGGCTCAGTTGGTTAAGCGACTGCCTTCGGCTCAGGTCATGATCCCAGGGTCCTGGGATCGAGTCCCACATCGGGCTCCCGGCTCAGCAGGAAGCCTGCTTCTCCCTCTCCCACTCCCCCTGCTTGTGTTCCTGCTCTCGCTGTCTCTGTCTCTGTCAAATAAATAAATAAAATCTTAAAAAAAAAAAAAATTTGACTTTGAAAGACAACTGAGATATATACTGAGATTTTTTTAAAGGTGTGATGATATGATTAAAGGTAATTATAAGGGGGCGCCTTGGGTGGCTCAGTCGTTAAGCGTCTGCCTTCGGCTCAGGTCATGATCCCAGGGTCCTGGGATCGAGCCCCGCATCGGGCTCCCTGCTCTGCGGGAAGCCTGCTTCTTCCTCTCCCTCTCCCCCTGCTTGTGTTCCCTCTCTCGCTGTCTCTCTCTCTGTCAAATAAATAAAAATTAAAAAAAGAAAAGGTAATTGTAAGGGTATCTAATGTATAGGAGATAGGAAGAAAAGTGTGAAGAGAGTGAAAGTGAATGGGGATTAAACACATGCAAGTGAGGGGCACCTGGGTGGCTCAGTCATTAAGTGTCTGCCTTCGGCTCGGGTAGTGGTCCCAGGGTCCTGGGATCGAGCCCCGCATCGGGCTCCCTGCTCTGCGGGAAGCCTGCTTCTCCCTCTCTCACTCCCCCTGCTTGTGTTCCCTCTCTCGCTATGTTTCTCTCTGTCAAATAAATAAAATCTTTAAAAAAAAAAACAAAAACACATGGAGGTGGCAGGTATCAAAGCCACAAGTTCTCTCGCTCCCTCCCCCCCCATCTCCCTCCCTCTTTCCTCTAACCCCCACCTCTATCTTCTCTCCCTTTCTCTCTCTAAGCCTTGGTTCAGTTGCAGAGGTCATTACTCTGCATGTATCTCCTTAGAACAAGGCCACTCTCCTCCATAACCACAATGGGTAATGACGCAAAATGTCATTATCCCACTCACTGAAGTGTGTGGCTAGAGGACGGACTTGTGGATGATGGAGTTCTTTCAGGTGGCATCAGATGAGAGGTGGGATGAAAACATGAACCCGCAAGAAGCAGGGTCTACCAACCAGTGCACATCCATAAACACCTCCATAAACTGTGACCCGTCTGTAGCTAGACAAGTACTGAAATTAGCTTCTGGAAACTTTCATAACACCTTGACAGAGTAATTTTATGCCTACTGAATCTAATAATAAACAATTGGGGCTTATATGTTTGATGTCATCAGTTTATCCTAGTATTCTTGTAATTCACCTTTCCTGTATTTTGCAGAAGTATCAGTCCACTGAAATTAAAAAAAAAAAAAAAAATACTGGTCCTTTACAGATTGAAAATCACTGTTGTAGAGTTCCCTCCTTCCCACTAGGAGAGTGTGTGATTCTATGCATAATTAGAAGTTACCTAATAACACATCACTGAGTAAGAACTATTTGATTGGGAACAGTATTCAAACTCATCGACCACAGTACTAATGGGGGCAGATTAGTAATAATAACTTGAATTTTCCCTGCTTTTTTACCTACCAAGCCTGCTAACAGAATAAGGACACCTCTAGCTTTCTGGGAGCCTCTGGGGTGGGAGGTCTCTTGTACATTTGCATGCCCCCTCTCTCCCAGTGCCCCCCTCCCCTGCCCTGCTCTTCTAGGCACTGCAGGCTCCTTACCAGGATCTGTGATACAAGCCAAACAGCAAAGCCATGGTGTAGCCTGAAGAAAGGGAGACCACTGTGTTGACCTCTTTCAGGGGAACCCCGAAGCAGACTGCTTGTGCCCAATATCTTAGAAGGTTTTCAGTGAAACAGCTCTTTATGTTTTACTCAGAGCTCTGTTCCTCTTAGGAACCTAGACATGCTTTCATGGGCCTAGATTGGCGACAGATTTGAGTAACAACTACCCCAAGCTGTATTTATTACTCCCCATCCAATGACTAAGTCTTTCTTACAGAGCTTCTCTGTCTAATTCTTTTCCACTAAAATGAGTTCTGTTCTAGGAAGCAGTGTCAGCCCCCACGTCAGCAGTTTCTTTCAGGCCTGCCTTACCAGTTTGCCAGACATGCCCAGACACGCTTGAACCCAGCAACAGACCCAGCTGAGATTCAGGCTGAGATTCCTGCTCCACCACACACGAGAGACTTCTGCAAACAACGTCTCTACGATGGACTCTAAAAAACAAACAGGGTTCTAGAGGGGAGGGGGGTGGGAGGATGGGTTAGCCTGGTAATGGGTATTGAGGAGGGCACATTCTGCATGGAGCACTGGGTGTTATGCACAAACAATGAATCATGGAACATTTCATCTAAAATTAATGATGTAATGTATGGGGATTAACATAAGAATAAAAACAAACAAACAAACAACGTCTCTAAAACATGCAGCTATAGCACCCTTTCCACCTTTATTTCAGGCTCCTCATTCTGCATGTTGAGACTGCCATAGTGAGCAAGATCGGTAGTTGCATGATGACTTCATCCTCTGATGGACTTGGGGTCTAAAGAAAGTATGCGTGAAAAGATAGAACATCTTACAGAATGAAGGAATGATGGGATCCTAAAGCTGGAAAGAACTAGAAATCAGATGAAATCTTCCCCAACCTGCAGTTTGTCATCCAACCAAAACACAACCAAATAATGGCTATAGTTTTATGTATAGTTTTATAGTTATATATACACATACAGATTATAGTTAAAATTTGTCAATGTGTCCATTTTGAGACATAACTGCATTTGGCTGACAACTTCCCACAATAAGGAGATCATATACATGTTTGGTATTTTGGATAGTTCCTCATTTTGAATATAGTAAAAATGCTTTCCTATAAACTAGCAGTGATGGGTAGGCAAATGTGAAAGGTAAATAAGTTGAACACCACATTTTTTGTGCTTTCAGGCATTTTATTTTATTTATTTTATTTATTTATTTGACAGAGAGAGACAGTGAGAGAGGGAACACAAGCAGGGGGAGTGGGAGAGGGAGAAGCAGGCTTTCTGCTGAGCAGGGACCCCGATGTGGGGCTCGGTCCCAGAACCCTGAGATCATGACCTGAGCCTAAGGCAGACGCTAATGACTGAGCCACCCAGGCGCCCCCTTTCAGGTATTTTATATCTGACTTGCTAACCAAATAACTTTTGTCAATGTTCAAAATACTCTTAATTACTAAATTGAATTTGCTGGATTAGTTACTAGAGCCTGCAAATTACAATACCAGTTAGTACTAAATCTCTAAGAAGGGAGGGAAAAAACTAAACAAAATACGTAATGGGTGAAATATTTAAAAAAGCACTCAGCAGCTAGGATAAATTACCTTGGCTTCAAGCCAAAAAAAAAGGTGTTCCACCCCTTTCTTTTCCTGATGAATGTATGTATGGCATCTATTTTGACCACTAACCTTACTCATACACTTTTTCTCCCTGTTCTTCCCATTCTCCCTTATTTTGTTATTTGTTTTATATCTACTTTGTAGCCCTTTATACATCTTGGTAAATTATCTCAAAAAAAAATTTTTTTTTTAATGAAACTCCACTCCCAACGTGGGGCTTGAACTCAGGACTCCCAAGATCAAGAGTTGCATGTTCACTGACTGAGCCAGCCAGGTGCCCCTCAAATTAATTTTTAAAGTGAGGTTTGTTGGTTTATTTTGTTTTTGTTTTTTGCAGAACCTGCTAATCCTCCTCCCACCTCGCTCCCACTTGGGTATCACTTGCAGCTAGATTTGGCCATGTTACTAAGTTCTGACCAATGAGGTATGAGCAGAAAGATCACATCCTCCTAAGGAAAGCCGGTTGCCCTCCCCCCTCTCACTCTTCCTGTGTCTTGTCCTTGGGTTGGGGCAGAGACTTGAATGTGGGGGTGATTCATGGTATGCAACCATGCATACCAGAACCACACCCTAGGATAACAGAGCCACAGAGAGAAGGGAACTGTGTCTCTAGATGAAGATGAAGGAATCAAGATCTCATTTTACAATACCGCCCACTCCATTGGATCAATAACTCAGATTTTTTGTAATGAGAAAGAAGTCTTGGGCGCCTGGGTGGCTCAGTTGGTTAAGCGACTGCCTTCGGCTCAGGTCATGATCCTGGAGTCCCGGGATTGAGTCCCGCATCGGGCTCCCTGCTCGGCGGGGAGTCTGCTTCTCCCTCTCCCACTCCCCGTTTGTGTTCCCTCTCTCACTGTGTCTTTCTCTGTCAAATAAATAAATAAAATCTTTAAAAAAAAAAAAAAAGAAGTCTTATGTTGTCTGTCTGTTGTAAACCAGCCAAATCAATATCCTAATTAATGCATGTTAAATGAACAAATAGATAGTGTTCCTAACCACTTCCAGTTTGGTCCTCCCTGATTGGAATCAATTTTGCTCAAATAAACTCTCAATTAAATTTTTGTTTATTCGTTTTAGAGAAGGGGGAGGGGCAGAGGGAGAGAGAGAGAGAACTTAAGCAGGCTCCATGCCCATTGCAGAGCCCAAGGTGGGGCTCGATCTCACAACCCTGAGATCATGACCTGAGCTGAAATCAAGAGTGAGATGCTCAACTTAGTGAGCCACCCAGTCACCCCCCAAATTAAAATCTTCTTAAAAATTAAAAATAATAGGGGCACCTGGCTGGCTTGGTCCATGGAGCATGGGACTCTTGATCTCGGCATTATGAGTTGGAGCCCCAAGGTGGGTATAGAGATCACTAAAAATAAATAAATAGATAGAGAGAGAGAGATACAGATAGATAGAATTAGAAATAATAAAATAAATAAACAGACAAACATGGTTTCTTATTTCCTAGAAATCTGAGACCCTCAGGAGTGAGGCCTTCAATTTTCTCCTCCTTTATCTATAAAATCATCTATATCTACACTAATTTTTTTTCTTCTCTAAACAAGCCTAAGCATTCTACTGTGGTGAACTCTTAGGTGTCCTAAAAAAAGAGAAAAAATGACCATATATGTATGCATGGTGGGATTCCCCCCTACCCTCACCTTCTTCTTAGGCACTTGGCTACCTAGCTGGAGGCATTTCCCAGCCTCCCCTATGCTCCCTTACATTCAGTTAGTTAACCTAAGCAATATTTGGTCCATCCAAATATTGGATTCTTTCAGGTAGAGAGCAGTAGCTACCAAAAAACTGTAAATATAACAAGTGTGTAAGCAAGGTGAAATTGCAGCTCTCTTTGTCATTTTAGGTGCTCTGGTGACATGTTGAATGAAAGATACCCTCAAGAGAAATATAAAACCATTTCAGGGGCAGGATTCTGTGCCCTGCAGTTACCATTTTGGAATCAGAAATCCCAACAGCTCAGCATAGGACAGTTTAGGACAAGCATCATGAGAAATCTCTAAGATATCAGATAATAAAACAAAACTTGTTGATCTGCAAACATAAGGAAAGTCTCCTAACTATTGTAGACAAGCTTTATACCTTGAGTAAGTTTAATGTCACTGTTTCTAACATTCATCCTGCTGTGTAACAAATCACTAGCTTCCCCAATACAAAACCCTTTTATAACATTCATTATGCCATTTAGTGAGGCTTTGTGGAGATCTTGATTGTAAAAAATGTGTTAGCAGCAACCTCCGGGGTATGCCACTTTCTGATAGAATGCTAGCTAAAGACCACTGACCTGGGATATTTTTTTTTTTGTTAGTATACTAGTTAACTCTATAGAATTAAAACTTACGCTGTTGGTATAATATCACACAAACCAACTGAAATACGGTATTTTAAACTGAATTATGGAAATATTAACAGTTAATGTTAGTTCCATGACTGAATTCTTACCAAGAGAATGTGAATAGAGATAATATGTACAACCTCCATGTAATTTGTTCTTGACTTCCTTCCCCATGTGCTGGAAAAGAGCTGTACCATTAACCCACCTTCAACATGCAGTGATGGAAGAAATAATATGGAAGGAATATGGGTCCCTGAGTGACTGTGCCATGTAGAGCTAGAGGCCAGTTTACACTGACCAGGCTGTTACATGGCAGAGAAATAAACTATTTTATTCAAGCTACTGTATTTTTGGGTCTCTCTTTTTAATGACAACATGAACTTTACTCCAATTAAGAAAACTTTACATCTTGACCCATCAGCTTCCATTTCTTCTTCTGTGTCTTCAATCCCACCCTCTACTCTGGCTCCTTTTCAGTTTATGAACATGATCAAGTCCTTTATTTTATTTCTTTATTTATTTAGAAAGAGAGAGAGAGAGTGCGCACGTGCCCTAGTGGGAGGAGAAGGGGGAGAGGGAGAGGGAGAGAGAATCTTAAGCGTGGAGCCCAATGCAGGACTCAATCTCATAAATCCTGAGATCACAACCTGAGCTGAAAACAAGAGTCGGAGGCTCAGCCGACTGAGCCACCCAGGCGCCCCCATGATCAAGTTTTTCCATCCTTACAAATAAGTATTCCTTTCTTTTTCATCCAAACTTCTTAAAATATGAACTATACTTGTTTGTTCCACTTTCTTACCTCCCACATACTGCCTTTCTACTATAGAATGATATCCATCCCCAAATTTTTTTAAAAAGATTTTATTTATTTATTTTGAAAGAGAGAGAGAAAGACAGCGAGCACGAATGGGGGGGAGGGGCAGACGGAGAGGGAGAAACAGACACCCTGCTGAGCAGGGAACCCAACGAGGGACTTGATCCCAGGACTCATCCCCACATTTTTTAAGATGACTCTCAGTAAAATCATTAACTCAATCGGGAGGATACTCCTCAGCTCTGCGCCTACAAACTTGCTATCACATTGCAATGCAATTAAGTCTCAGGCCAAATTCTGCATTGTGCGCTTTGCTGCATTTTCTCCTCTGCTCCATCCTCTTTTCCTCTCCTCTCTTATTTCTACAATGCCACAGCTTCTAGATTGCTGGTATCTTTCACGGTTTCTTCTTGATCGTTCTGTTTTTGAAATGTTGGTTCCCAAGTCTACCTCCTTGGCCCATTCTTTCTTGTTCTAGGAAGTCTTCCTGGCAAATAACGTCTGTCCTGCTGATTCTGATCTCAGACAAGAGGCTCCTGTATTCACCCTCCATGTTGTTGGACAGCACTGATTCTCTCTTGAGGAAGAAGATCACTGATTTATATTGGCACCAATATATAAAATTTTATGTGCTTCTACCTCAGTTTTCCCTGTGTATTGCAAATTGTCTTCAGTCCATTTGACTTTTTAGCAATGATCAGTTTCTTTTTTTTTAAAGATTTCACCTATTTATTTGACAGAGAGAGACACAGCGAGAGAGTGAACGCAAGCAGGGGGAGTGGGAGAGGGAGAAGCAGGCTTCCCGCGGAGCTGGGAGTCCGATGCAGGGCTCGATCCCAGGACCCTGGGATCATGACCTGAGCCGAAGGCAGACATTTAACGACTGAGCCACCCAGGTGCCCCAGCAATGATCAGTTTCTATTAGTAACTGTCAATAGCATCCACTGATTGGACTAAGTGAAAGCTGGGCATGCCTTCCTCCCAGCACTGATAGCAGGAGGTAGATTACAAGGAAAGCAAGACTTCATCGTAATTCTTCCAATGTATAAACTTTTATTGGCCAAGTGGGCAAAAAAGTCATATAACATGTTCATATAAGTTTCAGGACATCTTCACACTTTGTCCTCAGGTATGCCCACATGAGTCTTGTATGAGAGACTCACTCTGAGGTAGGCATAGCAATATCCAACAGAGAATCAGCCAGCCTTCTATTCAGGTCTGTCTGTCAAGTCTGTCATTCCCAAAAATGGACTAGAAGGCATTGGGGAGAGATGGATAACACAGAATCAAATAGAACTTAGACCAAGAAGGTGGTAGATTGCTGGGCTTCCTACCAACTTACTCACCATGTATTGAATAAATTGTCTACTATGTGTCAGGCACTGTTCTTAGCATTGGGTATATAGCTATGAATAAAGCCAATAAAAATCCCTGCTCTTGTGAAACTTATACTCTGGTCAGGTGTGTTCTTGGTTTTTTTGTTTGTTGGTTGGTTTTGTTTTGTTTTGAGGCAGGTATCTTCTTGCATCTCATTCACATGAGTGACAGGGCTGTGACATCTTTCTAGCCAGCCATATATCTGGGACATCATTTATTTCACCAATGAAAATGTATTTCTAACGTCCCTTAAGCTAATTAATGAAACTTCTGATATAAATTTCAATAAAGATCCTTGAAATGCTTAAGTAGCCACCTGGGGATTATGGATCCCTGATTAGGGCACTTCAGATTATAACTAACTTCCCCTAGAGTGTGGATTCCTAATAGGGTAACTCTAATGATACCCAACCTTCCCCAGGGTGTAGATGAAAGCTGATTTACACACAAGTACATTACACTGTTTATAAGGAAGTGTTTTAAAGTAAACTATAACAGAAGTAATAAAACAACATGGCAAGAAGCATGGTTGTACAGAGCTCTCAAGTTTCATATACAGGTTTTAGAATACTGAAAGACACTATCTCCCTTAGGACCTCTGGGTTCTCCTCATGATCCAGCAACTACAGGGACAACAAACAGCATATCAGGGGCTTCCAGACCATTGTAGTGTAACCTGGTTTACAATCACGATTGTAAACCATCATTCTGAATGGCCAGTGTGGGAATAGTATGGGCATACTATTCCAACCATTGAGTATGTTCAATAACACTCTTGCTCAATTCTTTAGCCATGAAGAAACTGACAAGCCTCTTTGAATTTTGACTCCAAATACCTTGAGGAAGAGATTATAACTGTCCTATTTTGGGCCTGAGATTCATGCCAAAATTGATTTGGATTGGTAAGGCTAGAGGACCTTTACATTTTTGTTCAGTGGGGTGATGGAGATGCTTGAAGAAGTTCTTAGGAGTTTATGACAAGTGTATTGGATTGTTCTGGCACCAGGGTTTTGCCAGGAGAGTAAATCAAAAGGGCAAAGAAACAAAAGACTTAAAGATATAAGCAGGAGCATGAACAAGAAAATTTAAGTTGGGTAAAAAAGGAAGTAAAAAGAGGACTTTATGAGGGCGCCTGGCTGGTTCAATTGGTAGAGCATGCAACTCTTGATCTCGAGGCTGTGAATTCGAGCCCCATGTTGGGTATACAGATTACTTGGAAAACAAACAAACAAACAAACAACCCACAGGACTTTATTAAGTCATTTGTAGTAGAGAATATTATTTATATCAAAGGAGGTATCAGGGGGGCCTGGGTGGCTCAGTCGTTAAGCATCTGCCATTGGCTCAGGTCATGATCCCAGGGTCCTGGGATCAAGTCCCGCAGTGGGCTTTCTGCTCAGCGGGAAGCCTGCTCTTCCCTCTCCCACTCCCCCTGCTTGTCTCTTGTCTTCCCTCTCTTGCTGTCAAATAAATAAATAAAATTAAAAAAAAAGAGATATCAGCATATACTTGAAATGCTATCTGTTTTGGTCCATTTATATATATATATATATAGTTCCACAGATGATCTGGTAGTGTTAATAACTGCTACTTTATTTTATTTCTTTATTTTTTTAATAACTGCTACTTTATAGTAATGACATTTTCCATATCTTATTGTGATATAGTAAGAAATATATGTTTTGGTCTTCATTCCTGACACCAGACCAAGAGGTCCTAAAACCTTTGTAATTTCCTAAGAAATAAAGGTGCTAAGGAGCACTTGGGTGGCTCAGTCAGTTGAACGTCTGCCTTTGGCTCTGGTCATGATGGAGTCCCAGGATCCAGCCCTGAGTGCAGCTCCCTGCACAGCGGGGAGTCTGCTTCTCCCTCTGTTCCTGCTCCTGCTTGCACTCTCTCTCTAAATAAATAGATAAAATCTTAAAAAAAAAAGATTTTATCTATTTATTTGTCAGAGAAAGAGAGAAAGAGCACAAGCGGGGGGAGCAGTAGATAGAGGGAGAAGCAGACAGAAGGAGAAGCAGGTTCTGAGCAGGAGCCCAATGTGGGACTCGATCCCAGGACCCTGGGATCATGACCTGAGCCAAAGGCAGACGCTTAACCAACTGAGCCACCCAGGCTTCCCAAGAAATAAAATTTAAAAAAAAAAAAAAGAAAAAGAAAGAAAGGTGCTAGAAACATCTTTTGTTCTAAAATTTGGTCTTTGACCCCACTTCCTGAGCCAGAGTTCCTAAATCACTTGGAATTTCCTGGGTGATAGAATCACTTTTTGTTCTAATGAGGCAATGCTTGGTGGGCTCCCATAAATTCAGGATGGGACCTGGTCACCCAAAGACCAAGCCATGATTAGAAGCTTAGAACGTCCAGCCCCACCCCCATCCTCTGGGGAGGAGAGAAGGAGTAGATATTGAGTTAATGATTTATCATGCCTATGTGATAAAGCCTCCATAAAAATCCCTGAACTACAGGATGGTGAATACATCCCATGTGCCGGGAGGATGGTGCACCCAAACTCTGCAGGGACAGAAGCTCCAGCATTTGGGACCCTTCTGGACTCTGCCTTAAGTATCTCTACATCTGGATGTTTTTCAGTATCTTTTTTTTTTTTTTTAAGATTTTATTTTTAAATAATCTCTACACAAAATGTGGGGCTTGAACTCACAACCCCAAGATCAAGAACTGCCCACTCCCACGATGGAGCCAGCCAGGTGCCCCTCATCAGTACCTTTTATTGTATCCTTTATTATATAATAAACTGGTAAATGTAAGTTTATTTCTCTTAGCTGTTCTAGGAAATTAATGAACCTGAGAGGGGGTCATGAGAACACCAATGTAGAGTCAGTAGATCAGAAGTACAGGTGACAACCTGGAACTTGTAATTGGCATCTGAGGTAGGGACAGTGTTAGGAGACTGAGCCTTAACTTGAGGGATCTGAGGCTAACTCCAGGTAGATAGTGTCAGACCTGAATCAAATTGTGGGACACCCAGCTGGTGTCTGAGAACTGTTTCACCCATCTGGTGTCAGAAGTATGGTGAGTGCGAGAGTAAAGGAAACCACCGTGTGATTTTCCTGCACACTTGTAATGACAAGGGAAGTGAAACATGCATTCATCCTTGACATCGACCTCTGAGGAATATAGGTGATCAAGGACATCACGGGTTTCACTGGTGTTTCCACTATGTCCAAAACTTCTTTTCAAAGAAAGTGAAGTTGCACGGGGGTATATTTAGAAGATCTGGCTAATAGCTGAATAATAATTGTAGCTGGAGTATACTGTAAGTGAAAGAGACTAGTGGGGTATTGTTTTGAAAATATAGCTAAGGAGACAGCATATTTCTCAGATTATTTAAAATAGTGAAAAGTAGGGGCACCTAGCTGGCTCAGTTGGTGGAGCCTGTGACTCTTGATCTCGGGGTTGTAAATTCGAACCCCAACATTAGGTGTAGAGATTATTTAAAAGTAAAATCTTAAAAAAAAAGAATAAAAAAAATAAATAGGGGCGCCTGGGTGGCTCAGTCAGTTAAGAGTCTGCCTTCGGCTCAGGTCATGATCCCAGGGTCCTGGGATCAAGCCCCTCATCAGGCTCCCTGCTCAACGGGGAGTCTGCTTCTCTCTCTCACTCTCTCTCTCAAATAAATAAATAAAATCTTAAAATAAATAAATAAATAATGAAAATGTCGAGGTGCCTGGCTGGTTCAGTTGGTGGAACATGTGACTCTTGATCTTGGGGTCATGGGTTCGAGCCCTGTATTGGACATGGAGTTTACTTAAAGGAATTAAAAAAAAAAAAATAGCAGAAAGTTGAAAACTAGGAAACTGAAGCAATGAGAAAATATTGAAAACCTATTATGCGCAAGTCCTGTTCTTGCAAATTAATCTGAGTCAATTTGGGTAGGCACAACTTTTAGGTTCTTCTTGGTAGATACAAGTACCAAAAAAATTTCTTCTTAAGTAAAAGCCAAGATTCCAGAGGGAAAATTGGGTCAGGCACCCAGAATGCTCCAGTGTTTTGACCAGAGACCGACCCCTTAAAGGATTTAGCCTAGGGCATCATTGCTAAGGATACAGGCTACGGACGCCTGGGTGGCTCAGTTGGTTAAGCGACTGCCTTCAGCTCAGGTCATGATCCTGGAGTCCCGGAATCGAGTCCCTCATCGGGCTCCCTGTTTGGCAGGGAGTCTGCTTCTCCCTCTGACCCTCCCCCCTCTCATGTGCTTGCTCTCTCTCATTCTCTCTCTCTCAAATAAATAAATAAAATCTTAAAAAAAAAAAAAAAAGGATACAGGCTACAAGTCTCTTGGGATTTGAACACCCTACTTATGCCAGGGCAGGAAGAATCTCTGCAATATTTTTAGATAATCATATATCTTGAATATCTTTTCATTTTGCCCTAAAAAACCCCCTCATTTCCAACATTCATCATGTTGGTCAACAAGTTACTGTTTTTACTGGTAAAATCCATTTCTCACATTTAGTAGGCAAATTGCAAAGAATCATTGTTGATCAAGATACTGATAACAGAAGCATTTGTAAAAGCTACCTCTGAATGTTAGGAAACCACCACCCTGCACTGTGAATTCCTTTTTTTCCCCTTTAGCTTTTCAATATTAACATTTTTGTACATATGAAAGGTAGAGAGAATAGTATAATGAACACCCAAACACTCATCACCTAGATTTAATAATTCTTATAATTTCCTCATATTTGCTCAAGTATTATAGAGTTAATTATATACATCATGACATTTCACCCTTAATTACTTTACTATGCACTTATAACCTAAATACATTTCCCCATGATCACACTTAATAAAATTAACAGTAATCCTGTAATATCCTTTAATGCTCAGTCTGTACTCAGATTTCCACATTTGTCCCCAAAGTGTCTTTTACAGTTGATTTTTAAATACCAGATCCAAAGAGAATCTTGCCTTGCATTTGGTTGTTAATGACTTGTAACTTCTGGATTAGAGCGCTGGCTGCCCCCGGGTTATGGTTTAAACCAAATGGCACACCCATAGCAACACAATGTATATGCTACAATATTTTGAAGATAACAACAGACCTCACAATTACTTTACTAGATATTTTCACCAACATTATCTTATCTATTTCATATATATATATATATATATATATATATATATATTTTTTTTTTTTTTTTTTTAAAGTAACCTGACCCCAAGATCAAGAGATGCAGGCTCCACTGACTGAGCCAGCCAGGAGCTCCCTCACATTTTTCTTCCCCAAAGAGGAAGAAGGTGTCCAAAGAACTCAGCCAGACTAACAAGTATTCTCTATAGAGAGGAACTTTCTTTCTAATCAGTTCGGGAATTCTGAAGTTAAAAGCACAGATGGGGATACCTGGGTGGCTCAGTTGGTTAAGCAGCTGCCTTCAGCTCAGGTCCTGATCTCAGGGTCCTGGGATCGAGTCCTGCATCAGGCTCCCTGCTCAGTGGGGAGTCTGCTTCTCCCTCTGATCCTTCCCCCCTCTCATGCTCCCTCTCTCTCTCTCTCAAATAAATAAATAAAATGTTTTTTAAAAGATGAAATAAAAACACAGATGATTCCAACACCATACTTTGAGAAACTTACCCACAGTATAACATGCAAGGTCTCAGAAATGACTCTAAAAACACTCTAGGATTGGGCCTCAAACCACTTCTCTACTCTTTTGTACCCATCCAGGTCCCCTGAGCTCTTCAGTGTTTACTGACAAGGCCAGAACTAGGGCGAGGAGAGGTGCCTAGGACAGAAAAATGGAAGGAGGCGGTATTCTCATATGCCACGCCCCCACTTACAGGACCCGGAGAGTAACATTTGAGATGATCATAGTAATAATAATATTTATTTATTTATTTATTTTTATTTTTTTAAAGATTTTATTTATTTATTTATTTGAGAGAGAGAGAGAGAGATATGAAGAGAGAGCACAAACAGGGGGGAGAGGGAGAAGCAGGGGGAGTGGGAGAGGGAGAAGCAGGCTCACCCCTGAGCAGGGAGCCGGACGCGGGGCTCGATCCTAGGACCCTGGGATCATGACCTGAGCCAAAGGCAGACGCTTAACAGACTGAGCCACCCAGGCGCCCCAATAATAATGCTTATTAAGTCTTCATTTCTGCCAGGCACTGTTCTAAAAACTTTACGTGGATTTAATCCTCCCAACACCATGAGGTTGGAATTTGTAAAATCCCCATTTAGAGATGCACGAAGCCCCTCACCAGAGCCCAGGGGCTTCTCTGGCTTTGCAAAAGTGAAGAAATGCAGGCACAAGAGGAAATTCTCTCTTTACATGGTCATCTTTCTTCTCTAGTCCATGTGGCTATCAGGTCATGCACACCGCCTGCCCGGGGGGTTTCCATGCCGAGTTGGTGAGCTATATCCACTCCTTTGGCCAATCCCTAATACTGTGTTCTCAGATAAGCTGTGTAGTTCTTACAACACTTGAGCTAATGATGAACACTAGGTCGTAAGACGATTTCCTCTGTTTTACGAAATACGAGAATAGGTAGGTTTGTCTGCTTAGCAGACTTGAATACTTTCAGAATATCCAGTACCAAATCTGACATTATAAGCTCCCACACGCAGACTTTTAATAGTTTGCCAACAGCTTTGCCAGTTCTTTAGTTTATCAGTCAGCAAAATGGGTGTGTGTTTCACACCTAACCTCCCTGAAGAGCTTTCAGGAACCTACTCCTCGCTGCCATCATCAACTTCTTCTCTGCCATTGATATGGGAGTTAACTCTCGTTTAAGTAACAAAAGTTAGTTTACCCAAAACAAACTCTGCATCTTAGCACTTGTAAAGCACAGTAAGCCTCCCCTACACAGCCTGAAATGCGGCTATCTACATAGTTTAGCATATCACTGACAGTTCTCTTCAAGCTCTCAGCAACGAGACCTCTTTCAAATGCTTCCAGCCCCAGGAATTTGTAGCTCTCAAGGTCCACTTGGGCAGAAACAGTTCTGGTCGCTACCAGCAGTCTGGCCAACAGGTCCCATACATGATAATACGGTATTTTTATTGATTCAGCAAATACGTACTGAACCCCTACTATGTGCCAGGATTTGTAAGGTCTCTGGCAAAGAATTCAAAACTCGGTTTGGGTCGGAGAAGGGGTGGATAAAGCCTAGAAACAAGAGAGCTGCAATTCCTAGAGGCACTAATAGGCTTTGGAGAGAGCAAGGCATTTGAACTGGGGCTCTCCGCTGGAGAAACCGTCTGTAAAGGACCAGACACAAAGCAGGTTCTGTCTCAAATATTTGAATCTATTCCATCTACACCATTTGGCTGGCAGGAAGTCCCTGCTCTCTGTGGATTTACTAATGGGAGACACAAACCTCTGACATAATGAAGTGGCAGGAGGTGTGTTTTACTCCAGTTTCCCTTGAAGGGCAAGAATAGCTGCAAAAGTTTCTTCGGTTAATCCCAGGGCACACATTTCCGTGTGGGTGCGCATGCTAGTATGTGATTTTCTGTTAAGTACAACAGGCTTCAGCTCTGTAAGAGAGAGTGAATGAATTCGTTTATATTTTCGATCAACAACAACAAAAAAGGAGGCTTAGCTGTGAAGTTAGGACACTGGGCCCTATTTTGTTTTTATTTTATTTTGGTGGGCGGGGCCCTATTTTAGAAAGAGTCTGATCTCTTAGAAGGGGGCTGCTTGTACTGTTTTCTTGTCCTGTTCGGCTCCATTCTTGCCCATATCTGACAATGAACGACACAAACAAGCTACATGCAGGCTGAAATCAGTTCCCTGGAGCATACTGAGGCTACCCATGAATCTAGGGGGTACTCTAGATTTTAGAAGGTGAAATCAGACAGTGATTCAGAAAGTTTGCTTTAAAATAAAAAAGGTGGGCGCCTGGGTGGCTCAGTCATTAAGCGTCTGCCTTCCGCTCAGGTCATGATCCCAGGGTCCTGGGATCGAGCCCCGCATCGGGCTCCCTGCTCAGCGGGAAGCCTGCTTCTCCCTCTCCCACTCCCCCTGCTTGTGTTCCTGCTCTCGCTATCTCTCTCTCTGTCAAATAAATAAATAAAATCTTAAAAAAAATAAAATAAAATAAAAAAGGTAATATGAATTATTGTTCAGAAGAAAATTTTAATGCAGCCCAAAAACAATTAGCTACAAAACCTAAATTAGATGCAGTACTTGCTAAATCGACTTTCTGTAACTTACGGAAAAACGATTCTGAAGCAAAGCTTACCACGTTATAATGAAAAAAGCCGTCTACTAAGCCTGGTCTGATTGACTTGGTCAAATGGTATATAAATTAAATCCATCTGAAGAATCTGATCTCCAAATGGGATTTTCATTTCCATAAGACTACAGTTTTAAAATGTACATGAAGTAAGAAAGTAAGAGTAAAATCATTTCCCCCCCACGGCTGGTGAACTTGGCAGCCCACGTGGAAAATGAGCAAGCTCTTCCCCTGCTGAACAAATCCATTCAAAATGATTTCATAGTTTTCCTTCCTCATCCTTTGGAATGTGGAAGCCATTTTCCAGTGGGTTTAAAAAAAAAATTCTGAATTTTAACCCTTTGAAAGAAGATGTTTATTCTCTTTTTCTTTTGTTTTTCTAAGGATATGTAGAATAATGCATTGGGGATTTTTTTTTTTTTTTAGCACAAAAGCTGTAGGCAGGAAGTTGACTCCATCTTATTTAATTAGGACCCATGGGAAATAGTGTGCCTAATATAATGCAAAGTTCTGTAATTGAACTAATGTGATTTTGTAGCCACCTGCCAGAGAAATACCAATGCAGGTAGATTAAATGATGCAGGAAAAATTGTTTTTTTGCTTTGGTGTTGCAAAATTAAGCAAGCTAATTAAAAATCAGTAGTTGAAGATTGCTGGCTTTTTTGTCAGGTTGGATTTGTTTTGGGGTGTCTTTCTTCACTGGCCTAATTTCCCCGTATCTTATGCCAAACTCTACTCCAGGCAAAAAAAAAGATATATACATATTTGCTTATATACGCATAAGATATATCTTCTAGCAGAGAAACACACACAAAAAAACCTTTACTTTTGCATTTTTTTTGTATTTATTTTTTGTATTGATAAAGTTAATTCACATATTGGGATCCACAAAATGGAAGCTGTGCCCGTGGCCCAGACCATGTCACAAATCTAAAAGTAAGTCAGCTTGCACTTACAGGAAACACATGTCAAAGAGTCCTAACATATACTGCTCACAAACTTTTTTTTTTTTTTTTAGATTTCATTTATTTAATTGACAGAGAGACAGTGAGAGAGAGAACATAAGCAGGGGGAGTGGGAGAGGGAGAAGCAGGCTTCCCGCTGAGCAGGGAGCCCGATGTGGGGCTCGATCCCAGGACCCTGGGATCATGACCTGAGCTGAAGGCAGACGCTTAACGACTGAACCACCCAGGCGCCCCACACTGCTCACAAACTGCTAACTGAGCTTTTGCTAGCTTACCTTACTCTAGAAAATAGGACCTGCTAACCTTATAAGGCAATCCTGGACCTCCTAGCCAATCATACCCCAATTCTGGGTTGCCTCTTCTGACGCTTTATAAAACTCCCTCTTGCCCAGCATACCTCAGGAAGAATGCTCAACTGCTTGTGAGACACTATATGTATTCCTCTAATCCATAGATTATTTTCCCTTGAATAAAGCACATCAGATTTGTTACTAAATTGGTTTTTTTAAAAGATTTATTTATTTATTTTAGAGAGAGAGAGACCGTTGGGGGTAGGGGGCAGAGGGAGAGGGAAAGAGAATCCCAAGCAGACTCCATGCTGAGCATGGAGACTGATGCAGGACTAGATCAAGACCAGAGCCAAAATCAAAAGTTGGACGCTTAACCGACTGTGCCACCCAGGCTCCCCTACTAAATTGTTTTTGCCATTTGACAGTATGTATTCATTCACATTAATCCAAACTGAGAAAGGGTTTACAGTGTTGGGGAGCAAGAATATCCTGTCCCCTTCAAGGTCCTTCTAACTGAATGAAGAATCAAATTGACATGATGCAGATTAACAGAAGAAAATAAAAGTTAAGGGGCGCCTGAGTGGCTCAGTCGTTAAGCGTCTGCCTTCGGCTCAGGTCATGATCCAGGGTCCTGGGATCAAGCCCCGCATCGGGCTCCCTGCTCAGTGGGAAGCCTGCTTCTCCCTCTCCCACTCCCCCTGCTTGTGTTGTCTCTCTCTGTCAGATAAATAAATAAAATCTTAAAAAAAAAAAAAAAGAAAGAAAAGAAAAGTTAATAGCATACGCATGGGGAATCCACACAGATACTGAAATCCAAAAGCAGTCAGGCAGGGGCTCCTGGGTGGCCCAGTCGGTTAAGCATCTGATCAGGTCATGATCCCAGGGTCCTGAGATCAAGCCCCACATCGAGCTCTCTGCTCGGTGGGGAGCCTGCTTCTCCCTCTCCCTCTTCCTGCTGCTCCCCCTGCTTGTGCTCGTTCTCTGTCAAGTAAATAAATAAATTAATTAATTAAATAAAATCTTAAAAAAAAAAGTCAGGCAAATGGAGTATATATGTCATCTGAACTAAGGAGAAGTGGGTAGGGGTCTGGGACTTCCAAGGGAAGGAACACAATTCACAGGGCAATAAGAAGAACTGATGTTTGGTAATTAGATGTTTGCCCTGCCATAGAGATGGGTCACTCAGAAAAATTTTTCTTTGCTAATAACCTTAATTCTGGGAAAGACCCCCAATTTAGATTCTTCTATGTAGTTAGGGTGGGGGGGATTTTTCTTTTGAGCCCACAGGGTCTTGATTGCCTTCAGCTCAGAATAATCTTCATGACGAAGTGGTCCACCTTGGGGCAGCCTGACCTCAGTCCCTCCAAAAGGAAAAGTCTTTCCAACTCTACCTCCTAGCTGCCCAATTTTGCTTTTCAAAATGAATATTATAAGCTTGTTTTGGCTTTGTTTTTGTTGCAGTGAGGAATATAACGCTTTCTGAGACATTTTATGGACATTTAAGTAACTGCATATATATTTTCCCTAAACCCCAATCTTTATTTTTATACAAAGGATAACATTGCAAAATATTAATCTGTATTCTTTTCTTAACCCTCAAAATATATTTGACAAAGGAGCAAAATCTACAATTGGACATCCACATCCAAAAAAATTAATTTGGATACAGACCTTACACCTTTCACAAAAATTAACTCAAAATGGATCATAGACCTAATTGTAAAATGCAAAAGTATCGCACTCTTAGACAAGGACATAGGAGAAAACCTAGATGATCTTGGGTTTGATGATGACCTTTTAGATACAACACCAAAGGTGATCCATGAAAGAAATCATTGATAAACTAGATTTCATCAAAATTAAAAACTCTGTTCTTATGAAAGACGCTGCCAAAAGGATAAAAAGACAAGCCACTGAATATTTGCAAAGACATATCTGATAAAGAACTGTTATCCAAAATATACAAAGAAGTCTTAAAACTTGACAAGTGGGTATAATAAAAATATATTTGGTCTTTGTCGCCAATTCCTGACAGAGCTCCTAAAACTCTTGGAATTTCCTAAGTGACAAGAGTATCTTGTTATTCATAACTGGCCCCTTTGCACCAGTTCCGAGTTTATACTAATGAGGTGACTCAGAGTAGGGGTCCTAAGAGAGCCTGACCTGGTGATTAAAGGGTTGGAACACTGAGCTCCACCCACAATCTGGGGGAGGAAAGGGAGGCTAGAGATTGAGCTCTATAACAACCCTTGACAAAGAGATTGGAAGGGTTTCTGAGTTGGTAAACACATTAAAGTGCTAGGAGGGTGTGTGTCCCAAGTGGGATTGCAGCTGCACATCCCTCCATCCCTATACATTGCCTATGCATCTCTCCATTTGGCTCTTCCTGAGTTGTAGCCTTTATAATAAATGGGTGAACATAATAAAGGTGTTTTCCTGGATTTTGTAAGCTATTCTAGCAAATTACTAAATGCAAAAGGGGTTCATGGGAACCCCTGAGTTTGTAGTTGGTTAGGCAAAAAGTGTGGATAGCCTGGGCACCTCATTTGCAGTTGGCATCTGAAGTGGGGGCAGACTTTTGAGTGTGAGCCTTTTTATCTGTGGCATCTGATACTGACTCTAGGTAGATAGTCAGGAATTTAATCAAGTTGTTGGACACCCAGTTGGTCACGGAGAATTAGAGAATTGGAGAATTGACTGGTGTTGGAAAAGACACCATATATTTGGTGTTGGGGGAAAAAAAGTCTCACAATAAGAAAACAAACAACCTGCCCCCCTCCTTGAAAGAAAAAGAAAGAAAGAAAGTGAGAGAAAAAGAGAAAGAAAGGAAAGGAAAAGAAAGGAAAGGAAAGGAAAGGAAAGGAAAGGAAAGGAAAAGAAAAGAAACAACCAGATTTTAAAATGCACAAAGGACTTGAACAGGCACCTCACCAGAAAAAATATACAGAGGGCAGGCAAGCACAGGCAAAGATGCTCAACATCACATGTCATTATGGAATTGCAAATTAAAACAACAATGAGATACCATTAAACACCTATTACCATGACCAAAATACAAAACACCGACAATACCAAATCCTGGCAAAGATGGGGAAGGTGGAAACTCTCATTTACTGTTTGTGGGAATGCAAAATAGTACAACTACTTTGGAAGACAGTTCGGCAGTTTCTTACAAAACCAAACCTACTCTTACCATATAATCCAGCAAACATGCTCCTTGAAATGAACCCAAATGTGTTAAAAATTTATGTCTACACAAAAACCTGTATCCGCATGTTTATAGCAATTTTATTCATAATTGCCCAAGTTTGGAAAGGACCAAGATATCCAGTAGGTGGATGGGTAGATTGTGCTAAACAATGGCATATTATTTAGCACTAAAAAGAAATGAGCTATCAAGTCATGAAAAGCCATGGAGGAAAATGAAGTGCATACTACTAAGTAAAAGAAGCCAATCTGAAAAGGCTACATACTACATGATTCCAACTATAGGACATTCTGGAAAAGGCAAAACTATAGATACTGTAAAAAGATCAGTGGTTCCCAGGGGTTAGAGAAGGGAGGGAGGGATAAACAGGCAGAGCACAGAGGATTTTAGGGCAGTGAAACTATTCTGTATACCATAAGGTAGATGCATGTCATTGTATATTTGTCCAAATTCATAGAATGTACAACACCAAGAGTGAAGCCTAATGTAAACTATGGACTTTGGGTGATAATGTATCAATATAGGTTCATCGATTGTTAACAAATGTATCACCTTAGTGCCAGATACTGGGGGAGGCTGTGCATGTGTTGGGGTAGGGAGTATATGGGAATGCTCTGTATTTTCCTCTCAATTTTTCTCTGAAACTAAAACTGCTCTAGGAAGTGAAGTCTAAGGGCGCCTGGGTGGCTCATTTGGCTGGGGGTCCAACTTTTGGTTTTGGCTCAGGTCATGATCTCAGGGTCCTGAGATTGAGCCCCACGTTGGACTCCATGCTCAGCACGGAGTCTGTTTGCCCCCTCCCTCTTGCTCCTTCCCCAGCTCTTTCTCTCATAAATAAATAAAAACTTAAAGAAAAAAAAGAAAGAAAGTGAAGTCTAGTTTTATTTTGTTTAAATTAGCCAAAAAAGTAATTGAATATGTATCTTGGAGACATTTCTATATTGGTATTTTGAGTTTTTTCAGTTTATTTGCTAGTTCTATGGTATGGATGTACTAGTATTTATATTACCAGTTACCTACCAATGGCCATTTATGTGTTTTGTAATCTTTTGCAGTTATTACGAACCACGCTGCTGTAGTGTATGTCATTTCACATGTGTACATGTGTATTTTTAGGCTAAATATGCATTTGTAATTTCTATAGGTGCCACCAAATTGCCTCTATAGAGGTTGTATCAATTTATACTCTTTTTTTGTTTTTTGTTTTTTTAAAGATTGATTTATTTATTTGACAGAGAGAGAGAGCACAAGCAGGGGGAGCAGCAGAGGGAGAGGGAGAAGCAGGCTCCCCGCTGAGCAGAGAGCCCAATGTGGGACTCAATCCCAGGACCCTGGGATCATGACCTGAGCTGAAGGTAGACGCTTAACTGAGTCACCCAGGCGCCCCTATACTCTTTTTTTTTAAAGATTTTATTTTTAAATAATCTCTACACCCAACGTAGGGTTCGAACTCACAACACTGAGATCAAGATTTGCAACCTCTACCAACTGAGCCAGTGAGGCACCCCTCAATTTATACTCTTAACCACAAAATATGAGTTTCTGTGTCTGTTTCTCATGTCACAACAGAGTGTCTTAGCAAATATTTGGATCTTTGCCAATCTGATAGGCTTAAATATGTTATTTCAGGTCATTTTTAAAAAACTTTTTCTTATGGGTAATTTATATTTCCTGCTTTTTTTTTTTTTTAGATTTTAACTTTCTCAAGGTTAATTCATCTGGAATTTATTTTGGGGAACAGTGTGAGAAAGAGATTACTATTTTTCCTTCAATATGATGAAATAGGGAGACATCGCCCACTCTTTCTTTATTCATTTGAAAGTCTCCCTCTTTCCGGATACTGTTCTCTTTCGGGGCTATATTTTGTTATATCAAATACCAATATCTTAATGGTTTTAATAACTATGGCACCAGGCTATGCTTCAGAATCTAATAGGGCAAGATTTTACTTACTAATCTTCCTTCCTTAAAATTGTTTTTTTCTATTCCTTGTCATTTATTCTACCAAATGAATTTAAGAATCAGCCTGTCAATTTACATAAAGAATCTCTATGAGAAATAATGAGGATTGACACTGAATTCATAGGCTGATTTCATGGGATGACTGTATTTCAATTTAGGAATATGGTATGTCTCTCCATTTAAACCTTCTTTCACTTCCTTCACTAATGTTTTCTATTTCTTGTTAAGTTTATTTTTAAGGCAATTTAGGGGCTCTGTTGCCATCATGACTCAGATCTTTTTTTTTTTTTTTTTAATTTTTTAAAGTAATCTCTATACCCAACACGGGGCTTGATTTTACAACCCTAAGATCAAGAGTCGCATGTTGTACTGACTGAGCCAGCCAGGCGTCCCTCAGATCTTTTTTTTATTACAATTTTTTGATCTCTTGAATGGTTATTCCTATTGTGCAGGATAACCTTTTTTTCTTTAGTTTTTATGTTCATAATGATATGTATCTTCTATCTGGTGACTATCTTTCAGAATGATTTCCATTATTTTTCCTGAAAAAAATTTTTTTAAAGATTTTATTTATTTATTTGACAGAGAGAGACACATTGGGAGAGGGAACACAAGCAGGGGGAGTGGGAGAGGGAGAAGCAGGCTTCCCGCTGAGCAGGGAGCCCGACGTGGGGCTCGATCCCAGGACCCAGGTATCATGACCTGAGCCGAAGGCAGACGCTTAACGACTGAGCCACCCAGGCACCACTTTTGTGAAATTTAAAAAATTTTTTATTTAATTTTTTAAAAAGATTTTATTTAAGGGGCGCCTGGGTGGCTCAGTTGGTTAAGCGACTGCCTTTGGCTCAGGTCATGATCCTGGAGTCCCGGGATCGAGTCCCACATCGGGCTCCCTGCTCGGGGAGTCTGCTTCTCCCTCTGACCCTCCTCCCTCTCATGCTCTCTGTCTCTCATTCTCTCTGTCTCAAATAAATAAATAAAATCTTTAAAAAAAATAAAAAATAAAAAAATAAAAATAAATAAAAAGATTTTATTTATTTATTTGAGAGAGAGAGAGAGATCGCAAGAGGGAGAGCACAAGCAGGGGCAGGAGAGGGAGAAGCAGGCTCCCCATTGAGCAGGGAGCCCGATGTGGGGCTTGATCCCAGGACTCTGAGATCATGACCTGAGCCAAAGTCAGACGCTTAAACAACTGAACCACCCAAGCGCCCCAAAATTTTGAAGTTTATTTTATTTTATTTTATTTATTTATTTTTAAAGATTTTACCTATTTATTTGAGGTAGAGAGAGAGCAAGAGAGAGCTGGAGGGGGGGGTAGAAGGAGAGGGAGAAGCAGTCTCCCCGCTGAGCAGGGAGCCCAACTCAGGACTTGATCCCAGGACCCCGGGATCACGACCCAAGTCAAAGGCAGATGCCCAATTGACTGAGCCACTCAGGCACCCCCAAAATATTGAATTTTAAATGTATTATTTCATTTTTTAAAAGACTTTATTTGGGGGGGTAGAGAGAATACAGGAGTGGATGGAGGGGCAGGGGAAGAGGGACAAGCAGACTCCCCGCTGAGCAGCAAACCTGACCTGGAGCTCAATCCCAGGACCCTGAGATCATGACCTGAGCCCAAGACAGATGCTTCAGTGACTGAGCCACCCAGGTGCCCCTATTATTTCATTTTTAATCTGCATAGCCTATTAAACTCATTCTATGTATGGGGAAACTTAGACTAAGAGAAATTAAGGAACAGGCCCATGGTCACACCCCAGTCCTGGAGTTCCTGGAATTCCAAAGTCAGTCTGCTTTCCATTGCTCCTTGGTACATCTCATTTTGTCTATTAAACTATCTTTTTATGTAACCATTAATTTGATCTTTAGTCAAAGGTAAATAAATCTTGTAATCAGAGCTTCGGAGGAGGATGGAGATAACATATTGACATATATCATTTCATTCAAAGCAAATGACTTGATATTTTAGTTAATCCATGAGGCTCTTTTATAAGGAGATTTATTATTTTTAGATAGTTTAGATTATTTTTAGATTTAGCACTTTTAGAAAATGGCACAGCGGCCCTTTTTCATCCCAGCATCTTAAAGGGCAGAGCTCATACTCTCACATAAAATAATTGGCGGGCTCATACTCTCACATAAAATAATTGGCGGGCTTTTCTCTTCAGTATACTATAAAATACTATTAATTTAATATTTCTCACTCATTTATCATAGAACAGGCACTACGCCAAGAGCTGGGTTAGAATGATGAACAAAACAGACACAGTCTCTATACTTATGGGAGCTTCTATTTTAATGGAGTGGCATGTATTGAGAACATAATTTATGAAGTGTGATCATTGTTCTGATGGGAAATACAAGGTGATTTGAGAGCATGGACTGGGGAACAGGGCTAGTCTTGGTGTGTGTTGGGGGAGGCTATCAGAGACAAGTTCTTCAGGAAGCAAAATTTGTGCCAAGATCTGCAGAAAGTGTGATCAAGGAGGTCTGCTCAAGGGACGGAGGGGACTCCAGAGTGCCCAGAGAATTGGTGAGGGAGGAGAACATCCACATTAAGGTTGAAGAAGTAAGCATGTGGCACTTAAGGCATGTTGCTCTTTGGCCCAAAACTAATGGGAATCCTTTGAAGAGTTTCAGTAGTGTCTATTCACAACACTTCCGACAACAAAGGAGATTTTTCTCAACTATCTGACACCAGCTGGATGTGCAACAATTCATTTCAATGCAGACGCTTTCTACCTGGAATTAGCATCAGCTCCCACAGGTTAAAGGACTTCATCCCACAAGACTGCTCCCACCACAGACACTAATTATAAGTCTGGACCACTCTTCCTTCTGACTGACCAGCTATGAGTGAAGGGTTCCTACAACCCCCTCCCGGGTTTGATAATTAGCTAGAATGACTCACAGAGCTCAGGAGAAGGGCTTTGCTTCCTATTATTGGCTTCTTATAAAAGTTAGAACTCAGGGGCGCCTGGCTGGCTCAGTCAGTGGAGCATACAACTCTTGATCCTGGAGTCGTGAATTCAAGCCCCATGTTGGAGATTACTTAAAAATAAAATCTTAAAAGGGTGCTTAGGTGCTTCAGTTGGTTAAACATCTGACTCTTGATCTCAGCTCAGGTCTTACTCCTAGGGTCGTGAGTTCAAGCCCTGCATTGGGCTCCGTGTTGGGTGTGGAGCCTACTTAAAATAAATAAAATAAATAAATAAATAAATAAATAAATAAATAAAATACAAATATCTTAAAAAATAAATAAAACAAGTATTTTTTAATTACTAAAATAAATAAATAAATAAATAAACTTTAGGGGCACCTGGCTGGCTCGTTTGGAAGGGCATGCAACTCTTGACCTCAGGGTCATGAGTTCAAGCCCCACGTTGGGTGTAGAGATTACTAAAAAAATTAAAAACTTAAAAAATCCTAGAACTCAGAAACAGCACAGGGCAGGGTGCTTGGGTGGCTCAGTTGGTTAAGCGACTGCCTTCAGCTCAGGTCATGATCCCAGGGTCCTGGGATTGAGTCCCGCATCGGGCTCCCTGCTCTACGGGGAGCCTGCTTCCCTCTCTCCCACTCCCCCTGCTTGTGTTCCCTCTCTCGCTGTGTCTTTCTCTGTCAAATAAATAAATAAAATCTTAAAAAAAAAAAAGAAAGAAACAGCACAGGGCAAAGTATGTGGAAGGAACTTGGAGGTCCCATGCCCTCTAGGTGGGTGGGCCACCCTTCCGGCACCTCCATGTGTGTTCACCAACCCAGAAGTTCTCCAAACCCCATAATTTAGGGGTTCTGCTGGAGAACAACCTCCACCCTGGAGCTATCTAGGAGGCCACCCCCCCCCCACCAGTCACCTCAATAGCATACAAAAGACATTGTCATCACTCCAGAGCTTCCAATCATTTTATGAGCTGCACACTAGGAACTGGGGACAAAGACTAAGTATTTATCTTTTATGGTACTGCAGGTTTCAAGTAGAAGGATATGCTCAGGTTTCCATTTTTGAAAATAGCACTCTGCAGGATGGAAAATGGACTGAGGGAGATAAATCAAAGTGAGTGTTGTTGGAAGCTTGATCCAGGGGATGGAGGAAAAGCTGGAGAGAAGAGCATACACAAGGGCTATGAAAGAACAGTAGCAGGATGGGGAGGTGGCTTGCATGGCAGAGGTGAAGCAAGAAGAGGCATGTCAGGGGTAGCTCCTAGGGATCTGTCTGTGTAGCTGGAAGGAGAGTGATGAAGGAATCATGAGGTAAGAACTGGGGGAGGACTGGGTTAGTGTGAATGTGTGTGAATTCAGTGCGTAGCACGTTCTATTAAAGGTGACTTTGAGACATTCAAGTGGGATGCCTGTCAAACAAGCAGCTGGGGATATTCATTCACAGCAAAGACATGCTTCCAGATAGCTCTGGCTACAGATACTCATAAGATCACCTAAGGACATAATATAAAGTGAGAAAAGCTGGACACTGAAGCATGGGCTGATTACCTAGTTCAGGAATTTGACCAAACTGTCCTCTCTTCCAGTCTTATCATTTGGTCCCTAATAGGTACTGAATAAATGTTTGAAGAATAACATTTAAAGAATATTTTCAATGATTATTTGGACATCATTCTGGGCTTGTCATAAGAGCAAGTGAAATATCACTGGTTTACCTACCTCCCTTATTCCCTCTCAATTACACAATTTTTAGGCAGTAGAAAAGAGATAATGCCAGGAATCATGTGTGTGTGTGTGTGTTTGGTTGTAGCACAGAAGAGAACCCTGACCAATATCTGTAAAGGATACAAAGGACACAAATCAACAGCCAGATGAGGAGACACATAGGGCGAGGTCCCTAACAAAGGAGCTTCTATCCTCATGGAGCCTGGTGGCATGTGCAAGCATTCTGGGTCCCCAAGTGTGGAAGCTCTCTGAAAAAAAGAGAATAAAAAAGCTGTCCTCCTGTTTTTTTTATGGAGGCTTCATTACATAGTCATGACTGACTAAGCCTTTGGCCCCTGGCAACCTCCAGTCCCACTCTTCTCCCCAGGGGTCGGGGACAGGGTGGGACTGAAAGTTCCAACCCTCTAATCCTGGCAGCAGCCCCCACACTTGGATGGGATGCAGAAGTCACCTTCATCGATAAGAAGACACCCATTTCACATTTATGGCCCTGATTTCAGAAACTGTGGGTGAAGGCCAAATATATCTGAGAAAAAGATTTTGATTATCTGAATGACTGACTATATATTTCTTATAAATCATTATATAATAATGCACCATCCCATAGAAGAAAATGCCATCTTTGGATCTCCCTGAACTCAGGATATACTTCCATCATAGCACCACCCATAATTCCATAATTCCAGTAGAGCACTGAGCCTTTCTTTGTGTATGGGACTGTCTCCCTAGAAGACTGTGAGCTCTTTAAAGGCAGATATGTTGTCTTAGTCCATCTTTGTATCTACAGTACATTGCTTAGCATGAAGTAGGAAGCGCTCAACACATTTTTTTAAAAGAATACACTATCTTTTAGAGCAGTTTCAGGTTCAGCAAAATGGAGCAGAAAGCACAGAATTTCCCTATAACCCCTGCCCCCACACATGCTGCCTCCCACACTAGGGACATCCCGCACCTGAGCACTATATTTGATATAATTGATGAACCCACATTGACACATCATAATCATCCAAAGTCTATAGTTTACATTAGAGTTCACTCTCGGTATGGGAAATTGTACAGGTTTGGACAAATGTATAATGACTTGTATCCACCGTTATAGTGTTACACAGAATAGTTTCACTGTTCTAGAAATCCTCTCTGTTCTGCCTATTCCTTCCTCCCTTCTCTAACCCCTGGGAATCACTGATCTTTTTACTGTCTCCATACTTTTTGCCTTTTCCAGAATGTTGTGGGGTTGAAATCATAGTCTGTAGTCTTTTCAGATTTGTTCCTTTCACTTAGTAATATGCATTTAAATTTCTTTCATATCTTTTCATGACTTGATAGCTCATTTCTTTTTAGCATTAAATATAATACTCCATTGTTTAGATGTACCACAGTTGATTTATCCATCCACCTACTGAAGGACATCTTGGTTGCCTACAAGTTTTGGCAATTATGAATAAAGTTGCTATAAATATCCAGGTGCAGTTTTTTTTATATGTACATAAATTTTCAATTTATTCAGGTAAATGTCAAACAGGGTGAGTGCTGGATTGCATGGTAAGTTTTAGGTTAGGTTTAGTCTTGTAAGAAACTGCCAAACTCTCTTCCATCCTGCATTCCCAATGACAAGGAATGGGACCTCCTGTTGCTCCACATCCTTGCTGACACCACTACATACTATTTGAGTGGCAGAAATACCTTAAATTTCTTTTTCCTACATCAATGGATGGCTTGTATTTATTGGTAAGGTGATGTGAAGCAGCTCAGAGCTAATAATTACTTAGGGGTTTCCCTTGTAAGTGAACTGCAAACTCAAACTTCCAAAACCTGCTGAAGATTAGATTGAGAAATAAAATCTGGATTTTATTTTTTTGGCTCCAATTAGTGTGTAAAAATATTCTTTATTCTTATAACAAGCATAACGTTGGCAGATTAATAAGGACAAGAAAGACCTAGGTATTGAGTGTACCTGCAGATTGAATAACGAAATGTTTAAAGGAACATTTTGGGAAGTTTATTAGTCATTGTTGATTAAATGACAATGATTTGTTGCTCTGTGGGCCCAGCACGCTTCCACTGCGTGACTCTGCTGATTTGTTCCTCTATATCATTTGGGAAAAAATAGGACATTAGGTCGCTAATGTTTGCCTATTTGTAAGATGAGCCCAAGTCATAAGTTATGTCTACAATGCTGTCCTTATTCACTTGAAATGCCCTTTAATATCCTACCAAGAAAGCTCCTATTCAATTACTTAAGAACACTTAAACTTCATAAATTATGAGCTGTTTGAACAGGTTGATTCAATTAAGAGTATACAAAAAACCCATATAACTATTGTCATAAAATTCTTTAAGATTATGCAAAAGCCACATGATCTTCCTGAGGTAGGACTGAAACACAAACAGAGCTGTTTTCTTTCTACTTCATGTTATTAAGTTTAATTGCTTCATTCTCGTGATTGCTTTTGAAAGAGAAGGAATCAATCAAGCTTTCACCAAAAGCGGATGCCATTGCATTATGTATGAGGTTGGCAAGGGAAGAGAGACCTGTGACCTACAAGGAAATCAGGATCTAAAGCACTTACAAATGGGGGTCTCTCATGTGTCCACGTCTCCTTTGTCAAGGGGCACGTTGCCTTTGAACATGAACTTCAACATTATTCACTTCATAGAAGTTTCTCGAGTTTATCTTCTAAGATTGGGCAGTCCCTTGAATGTGAAGATGATGCTGATACATTACGAAAATATAAAGACACACTTTCCCCAGGAGTGTTGAAAAGGCCCTGTCTACACTGCCTCCTCAAAGTCACTTGGGAATTCACAGCATTCATTTTTGAGATGGCAAAGAGGGATTAGGAGTGTTGATGACGGAAGAAATTTATCCTCTGAATCTCCTGGCTCCTGGGGGGCAAACCCTTGGCCTCATGGGTACCAGCACCCAACAAACTGAGTGAATTGGCCTGGATTCTTTTTTTTTTCTTTTTATAACTTATTTATTTGTTTTTAAATAATCCCTACACCCAACATGGGGCTCAAACTCACAACTCCAAGATCAAGAGTTACATGCTCGGGGCGCCTGGGTGGTTCAGTTGGTTAAGCGACTGCCTTCGGCTCAGGTCATGATCCTGGACTCCCAGGATTGAGTCCCGCATCGGGCTCCCTGCTCGGCGGGGAGCCTGCTTCTCCCTCTGACCCTCCTCCCTCTCATGCTCTCTGTCTCTCATTTGCTCTCTCAAATAAATAAATAAATAAATAAATAGAATTTAAAAAAAAAAAAAGAGTTAAATGCTCTACCGACTGAGCCAGCCAGGTGCCCCTAACATTCATGGGGTTTTAAAGCCATGTTAGAACCCATGTTACCTCCAGCATAGTTCCAGAACCATTTCTTATTTTGAAGTCTTCTTTTTCAACCTGTCAGCCAGCCCAGGATTCATTAATGTGTAATTTGTTTGTCATCTTTGTAGGCCCAGTTCAGCAGGCTGCAGAAATAGCCCACAAGGGCAGGCTATCCTAGGTGGAGATAAATCTCTGGAAGGAAAATAAGGATTTGGTAGAGAAAGCATCTTTTATTTATTTTTATTTTTTAAAAAAAGATTTATTTATTTATTTGAGCAAGAGAGAAAGAGAGAGCGACGGGGGATGGGGGTAGGGGTAGGGTGGGAAAGGAGCAGAGGGAGAGAAACTGAAGCAGACTCCCTGCTGAGTGCAGAGCCTGACTCGGGGCTGGATCCCACAACACTGAGATCATGACCCGAATGGAAATCAAGAGTGGAAATCAAGAATCGGAGGCCTGACCGACTGAGCCATCCAGGTGCCCCTAGAAAGCATCTTTTAATGGGCCTTTCTCTAGAGAAATCACATCAACTTCTGGCCTGACAGAGATTTGACTCTGATCATTATAGTTCTATGCAAGTCACAGGTCATTAACAAACAACTGAAAACCCATTTTTCTATAAAAGAGGTATTTTTTCTTAAGTGTCTAGTTTCCCTTTTACTAAGAATAATTTTAATGAACTAAATGGTTGTACGTGGACGGGACTTCCTGAACACAATCCTTTCTCTCACAGCCCTTAGTAGGATGGGGAGGAGAGAGAGGGAACTAACGTTTTTTGAGAGCCTCCTTAGGACCAGGTTCAGGACACAGGAATTTCCCAATTTCCTTTGTAAGGAGATGAGGAGAAGCAGGCAGAAGCCCAGCTGTCTAAGGATAGGCCTTGTAGCAGGGACTATGGTCTTGCCGAAGAGCTCGTCCCTGGTAGGAAGGGAGAAAAAGAGGGATAGTTGTACGACTACTGCAGGTACTATAGAAAGGTACTTTGCTTGGGCAGCCCTAATAGAGTGTCCTTCTGCGCTGCAACCGTGTCTACACAGCCTAAACAACACGTAGCCCAGTGCTAGGAACATGGGGGTCCACAAGGGAGGTGTTTGGAACTGATTCCCATTAACTTTATTTATTTATTTGAGGGAGAGAGAGAGAGCAGAGTGAAAAAGAGAGAGAGCACCAGTGGGGGGGAAGGGGATGGGAGAAGCAGACTCCCCACTGACCATGGACCCCCATGTGGGACTCGATCCCAGGAGCCTGGGATCCTGACCTGAGCCGAAGGCAGATGCTTAACCGACTGAACCACCCAGGCGCCCCCCATTAATATAATTTTTTTTTTAAAGATTTTATTTATTTGACAGAGAGAGAGACAGCGAGAGAGGGGAACACAAGCAGGGGGAGTGGGAGAGGGAGAAGCAGGCTTCCCGCCGAGCAGGGAGCATGATGCGGGCTCGATCTCAGGACCCTGGAATCATGACCTGAGCCGAAGGCAGACGCTTAACGACTGAGCCACCCAGGCGCCCCCCCCATTAATATAATTTAAAGCATGTGTTTAATGTCAGCTGTCACCACTGCTGTAACAGATTTTGGTCATCCTTTGAGTCCCCCCCTTTTTTTTGGACATATAAACACTGTTGCTGGAATAGAATGATTATGAGCAAGGGCTGGGTGGTGAGCTCCCACTGCAATTCCGCCGAAAAATCTATTATTAATATCACATTAACAGCTCAGAATTTGGTTAATCTCTTAATTAGAAGGCACTAGGCATTAAAGACGAGCTGACCCAAATAAAGTTGGCTGTCAGGTGCTAATTATCTGCGTCCACGTGCTGCAGAATCTCTCAGCGGTCACCTCTGCCGACTTGCAGGGGCTCTGGCAGCCAAGCCGGGAAGGCTATATGCCTCCGGTGCATCTCCGAAGGGAGGAGGAAATGGAAGAATCTGTGGAGTGTGAGAGACTTGCACGGTGCTGCCAGAGATCAGTAGGGTACCAAACAGACATCCTGCCTCTGGGCTCGGACGTCTTACTTGTTTTCTGAAGTTAGTAGAAGCATCAAAACTTGGGAACATGCCCTTTCTCTCTGTCCCAGTTTTAAAAAGATGTAGAGGAGAACTTTTAGAAAGGGTTCTCTCTCTTTTTTTTTTAAGATTTTATTTATTTATTTGAGAGGGTGGGGAAGAGCAGAGGGAAAGGGACAAGCAGACTCTGCACTGGGTGCAGAGCCCGATGCGGGGCTCAACCTCACGACCCCGAGATCAGGACCTGAGGCGAAACCAAGGGTCAGATGCTCAACCAACTGAACCACCCAGACGCCCCAAAAGGATTCTCTTTTGCATAATTTTATATTGAATTGAAGAGGTAACTGAGCATCCAAGTTCCCCACAAAAACTTACATGCTAAAGTCTGAGTCTTGTGGTATCATCACTCGAAATCCCGTGGCTTGCCATAGCACTCATTTATCAGCCACAGTTCTCTAGGTCTGAAGTCCTGGGGGGGCTTCGGGCCAAAATCAAGGTATCAGCCCAACTGCGCTCCGATCTGGAGGCTCTGAGGAAGATTCTCTTTCAAGCTCAGTCAGGTTGTTGGCAGAATTCAGGTCCTGGTAGTTGTAGGACAAAAGTCCCCCTTTCCTTGCTGGCTGTCAACCAGGGGCTATTCCTGCTCCTGGAGGCCACTTGCATTCCTTCTTTTGTGGCCCTCTTCATCTTCAAACTGGCAAGAGGGTGGCATCCAGTCCCTGAGTTGTTAACCTCTCTGACTTCTCCTCTTCTTGACGGAGAAATCTCCATGATTTTAAAGGGCTCATGAGGGAGATAAGGTGCATCTGGATAATCTCCCTTTTCCATTTAATGTCACCTGATCACAGGAGGGATGGCTCATCACAGTCATAGCTCCCACCCGTACTCAGAGGGGTGAGGTTCACGGCTGCTCTTAGCATTCTGCCTCCCTTAACTCTCAAAATCAGTTCTATCTCAAAAGACAGTAAAGAGAAGGGACTCAGGCACACCTTGAAGGGTATCAGTTCAGTACCTCCTTTTCGACCTTCTTGCTGTGAGGATTGGAAAGGGCAGTTGTTAAACCTTGGCAAATCCTTAACTTCTCTGTACCTCAGTTTTCTCATCTGTAAAAGGATGACAACCATGGTGTGTCCTTTGCCAGGTTGTTGTGAGGATTACACGTAGTCAGTATGCACACATTTCGTTAATATATATAGGACAGTGTTTGGCATGAATTGGTTGAACCATATGAAATTGCTGATGGACTGCAAATTGGTGTACAGAAAAGGTAATTTTATGTGACTCAACCTAATAGCAAACAGTGTATGGCAGTTTGTTTTAATTAGGTAAGGGCCAGGGAAACATAGTTCATCTTTTGCCTGAGACTAACAGGGCCCTCATTAAAGGGTTTCAAATAGGGCAGTGACATGATGACGTAGAGCAAATAGAAAGGTTGGTGGGGGAGAATCGGAAAAAAAAAAAAGAAGGACGTGAAAGGTAACTCTGCACACAGTCTTTCTGAGGCTGGCGCAGGAATCTGGGTGAGATGGAACAGTGGCAGTGAGGGTGAAACTAAGTAGATGTCACCAAGAGAGCTTTAGAAGGTAAAACGGACAGGGAAGGGACACTGACCAGATGCGGGCGTATACTGCTTCTGTTGATTCTATCTCAGAAATGCAAATATTACTCAAACATCGTTAGTTCATTCCATCTCTGTTATCACGTCAGCTGTCCAACGTACCATCACCTCTCAAGTAGCCTGCCACAAAGGTCTCCCAATCAGCTTTCCGTATCAATTATTATTTGCATTCCATTTTTTTTTCCTAATCCAATCTCCGTATTTCGAGGTGTTATTAAGAAAGTACTTCAGGGGGCGCCTGGGTGGCTCAGTTGGTTAAGCGTCTGCCTTCGGCTCAGGTCATGATCCTGGGGTCCTGGGATCGAGCCCTGCATCAGGCTCCCTGCTCAGCGGGGAGCCTGCTTCTCCCTCTCCCTCTGCCTGCCGCTCCCCCTGCTTGTGTGCGCTCTCTCTCTCTGTCAAATAAATAAATAAATAAATAAATAAATAAATAAATAAATAAATAAAATCTTTAAAAAAAAAAAAAAGAACGTACTTCAGGGGTGCCTGGGTGGATCAGTCAGTTGGGCATCCTACTCTTAGTTTTGGTTGGGGTCCTGATCTCAGGGTGGTGGGATCGAACGCTGCGTTGGGTTCCCTGCTCAGCATGGAGTCTGCTTGTCCCTCTCCCTCTGTTCCTCCCCCAACTTGTGCTCTCTCTCATGCTCTAAAATAAAGAAATAAGAGATGCCTTATGTGGCTCAGTTGGTTAAGCATCTGCCATTTGGCTTGGGTCATGATCCCAGGGTCCTGGGATAGAGCCCCACATCGGGCTCCCTGCTTGGCAGGATGCCTGCTTCTCCCTCTCCCACTCCCTTGTATTCCCTCTCTCGCTGTGTCTCTCTGTGTCAAATAAATAAATGAAATCTTTACATATGGCTTTGTCCCTCTTGTAACCCTCCCCAATCATGTTCTCCTCTCCTCATTCCATCTGTAATTAAATGTTATAGATAGGTAACTACCACCCTGATTTTGGTATTTATCATTTTCTTACATCTTTATGCTTTTACAACATTTACATGTGTCCCTATGTGTTTATGTATTTGTATATTTTCTTGAATATTTTATTGCTTCGTGTAGAAGAAATCACATTGTGTGTATTCCTCTGTCACTGTTCCCCACCCCCACCCTACTTAAACTCAAATCAGTGTGAAGTTTTCATGCTGAAACATGTTGTCCTAGTGCATTGATTTTCAGTGCAGATGAATCTTCATTGTATGAGTATATAAAAATGACAGTTATTCTATTCAAAAGGCAAATCCAATCATGTCAATCTCCTGCTTAAAATACCTCAGCAATTTTCCACGGCTCTGAGGCTGAAGACTACAGTCAGGCCTGGCTTGATTTCAAGCTCTTTCTGGAGCCAACGCCTCATCTTAAGCCTCTTGTCTTCCCCTTCTATTAACTAACTCCACTCATTTTTCACATCTCAGCTCAAATTTACTTCTTTGAGAGTGTTAGCCCCACTCTCTCTACCATACTTGCCAGATCACTTCTCTTATATGCTTTCATAACACCACAGTCTTTCCTTGGGATGCCTGGGTGGCTCAGTTGGTTGAGTGTCAGACTCTTGATTGCAGCTCAGGTCATGATCTCAGGGTTGTGGGATCAAGCCCCATGTCAGGCTCTGTGCTCAGTGGGGAGTCTGCTTGAGATTCTCTCTCCCTCTGCTCCTCTCCTGCTCATCTGTGTGCACTGTCTCTCAAATGAATACATAAATCTTAAAAAAAAAAAAAAGAAAAACCCAAAAAACACAGCAATCTTGTCTTTATAGCACCTACCAGAATAATCAAACGATTTAATTAATGATAGTCTCTCCCTCCCCAAACTGGAAGTTTGTGGAGGCCATATCTATTTTTGCTCATAATTGCATCTCCAAGAGCCATGCAGAGTGCTTAGTACTTAGTAAGTGTTCAATAAAATTTGGTTGAGTGAATGAAAAGAGAAATAGTACTGAAAGCCTTTTCCTGCCTAGTAGGTATATTTTCCCATTTAATTCTACTAAATTATGGGGTGCCTGGGTGGCTCAGTCATTAAGCGTCTGCCTTCGGCTCAGGTCATGATCCCAGGGTCCTGGGATCGAGCCCCGCATTGGGCTCCATGCTCCTCAGGAAGCCTGCTTCTCCCTCTCTCACTCCCACTGTTTGTGTTCCCTCTCTCACTGTGTCTCTCTCTGTCAAATAAATAAATAAAATCTTAAAAAAAAAATTCTACTAAATTAAAACTTGTTAAATACTGTCAAAAGAAAGATTTCCACAGAAAATTTACTGATCTAGTAGGTTTTTATTCAGTGATTCACGAATTTGGGCAGCATCCAATCTAGCAGATAAGAAGGAGCTCTGAAGAGCCATAGAAGGTGAGAGATTTTTATAGACCAAAGCTGAAAGGAACAGAAAGTTACACTAGGCCCTTGCTGATTGGTTAAAGCAGGACTATTTTGGGGCTCCAGGCTGGCTCAGCTGGTGGAGCATATGACTCTCCATCTCAGAGTTATGGGTTTAAGCCCCACTTTGGGTATAGAGATTAGTTAAAAATAAAAACTTTGGGGGGGGGTGCGGGAAAGCAGGACTACTTTCCTTACATGAGGTAAAGGGAACTTTAGCACTGGGGCCTGAATCTTCTTCTCCCGGGAGAGCTGAGTGTAGGAACTTATTAAGTTTTGCATTGCTGCTATAGGGCTTAGCACAAGCAACTCCATCTTGGGTCTACTTTACATATATTAACAACACATATTCCAGAATTTAATTTCAGACCATGATGGGGTGGCTAGGACTAGAGATACACCCTCCCTCTGTAAACAACTAGAAAACTGGACAAAGTAAATGAAACAACTCTTTTCAGTCACTGGACAACAAACACTGCGGGACTGTGATCCCTGAGGGGACGGAAACAAATGAGGCCAGTCCTATTGGCCGCCCCCCCCGCCCCGCCCCCGTATTTTTCTGGCTGGTGGTGCCAGGAGGGAGATCCTAAGCCGAGATAACACTGGATTCAAAAGAAAGAAAAAAGAAAAAAGGACTAAAGAACAGATAAGACAATAGTAAACAAATAGTAAGATGGTAGATTTAAACTCAACCATATATTGATAATTACATTAAATGCTGATAGTCAAAACAGTCCAACTAGGATGCAGAGATTGTCACATTGAATATAAAAGCAAGGTTGGGGCGCCTGGCTGGCTTAGTCGGTAGAGTGTGGCTCTTCATCTCTGGGACTGTGGGTTCCAGCCCCATGCTGGGCAGAGAGATTACTTAAAAATAAAATCTTAAAAAAAAAGGCAAGTCCCAACTATTGGGCTATCTACAAGAAATGCACTTTATGTATGTATGTATGTATTTATGTATTAATGTAAACTCTATGCCCAATGTGGGATTTGGACTCACAAACCTGAGATCAAGAGTCAGTGGTTTTGGGGCACTGGGTGGCTCAGTCAGTTAAGGATCCGACTCTTGATTTCGGCTCAGGTCATGATCTCAGGATTGTGGGATCAAGCCCCTCATTGGGCTCTGCACTCAGCATGAAGTGTTTGTCCCTCTCCCTCTGCTTCTCCCCTGGCATGCCCTCTCTCTCTTTAATAAATAAAATCTTAAAAAAAAAAAAAGTCTGCTGCTTCACCGACTAAGCCAGCCAGGTGCCCCAAGAAATGCACTTTATTTATTTATTTTTAAGATTTTATTTATTTATTTGACAGAGAGAGACAGCGAGAGAGGGAACACAAGCAGGGGGAGTGGGGGAGGGAGAAGCAGGCTTCCCACTGAGCAGGGAGCCCGATGTGGGGCTCGATCCCAGGGTCCTGGAATCATGACCTGAGCCGAAGGCAGATGCTTAATGACTGAGCCACCCAGGCGCCCCAAGAAATGCACTTTAAATATGAAGACACATAGAGGGTAAAAGGGTAGAAAAAGATACTAGGAAAACACTAATCATAAAACACTGAGGTTGCTATATTAGTACCAGGCAAAGTGGACATCAGGACAAGGAATTTTACCAGAGTGAAAGAGTGACACTTCATAATGACAAGAAGTGAATTCACTGAGGGGCGCCTGCCTGACTCAGTCGGAAGAGCATGCAACGCTTGATCTTGGGGTTGTGAGTTCAAGCCCCACATTGGGTGTAGAGATTACTAAAAAAATAAATAAACTTAAAAAAAAGTGAATTAATTAAAAGACATAGCAGGGGCGCCTGGGTGGCTCCGTGGTTAAGCGTCTGCCTTTGGCTCAGGTCAGGATCTCAGGGTCCTGGGATCGAGCCCCACATCAGGCTCCTTGCTCGGTAGGAATCCTGCTTCTCCCTCTCCCACTCCCCCTGCTTGTGTTCCCTCTCTTGTTGTGTGTCTCTCAAATAAATAAAATCTTAAAAAAAAAAAAAAAGACATAGCAATCCAAATAAGCATGTGTTACAGGATTTTTTTTCTCCTTCAGTGCCTGTGATTCTTAGGCCGCTTGGAAGAATGAAGAGGTAGACCAGACGGAGTGGTGTGTAGCAAAGCAAGGTTTATTGAGCGATAGTAAAGTGATAGTACAAAGCTCCCGAAGATGGAGGGGACCCGAGAGGGTTGCCATTGGGGTTGCTAAGTCTAGGGGTTTTTATGGGCTTGTTGGTGGGCTGTTTTAATCTGATTAACCCTCCCTGCGCCTGTCATCCAATCAAGCTTTTGTCATCTATCACGTGGAAAAAGGTGGAGGGATCCTTCCAGGGTGGGTGTAAAATCCTTTTAAGGGTAGCTTCCTCTTAGGGCAGGGGCCCCTTGTCCCTGCCTGGCTTTTCTTCCAATTATCCTTCATCACTTCCACCTAAAACCAAAATTTCAAAATATGCTAAGGAAAACCTGACAGAACCAAAAGGAGAAATAGATTCAAAACCACAGTTTTAGTTGGAGCTTCCAATATGGCTCTCTCAGTGATTGATAGAACAAGAAGATAGCAAATCTCTAAGGACAAAGATGTGAAATGATATGCTCTTGTTAAGTACACATGGAACATTTACCAAAATAGATAGTAATCTGGGTCACAAACTAAGTCTCCATAAATTTAAAATGACTCGACGGGATGCCTAGGTGGCTCAGTCGGTTAAGCATCTGACTCTTGGTTTCACTTCAGGTCTTGATCTCAGGGTCTTTTTTTTTTTTTTTTTAATCTCAGGGTCTTGAGTTCAAGCCCTGCATTGGGCTCCAGGCTGGGAGGGGAGCCTACTTAAAAAAAAAAAAAAGATTGGAAATGGTTGGAAAACTATAGGATGTGCTTTTTTGCTACAATAGAATTAAATTAGAAATTAATTACAAAAGTTATCCTGAAAGCCCCCAAATATCTGGAAATTACCATAATTTTTCTCTTTCTTTTTTTAAATAGGGTCCACACCCAACATGGGGCTCAAACTCAGGACCCCAAGATCAAGAGTTGCAGGCTCTTCTGACTGAGCCAGCCAGGCACCCCAGGCACATTTTAAAATTTGATTTTAAACAATATATTCTTTGGATTTCACCAGACATTTTACAAAGCTGCTAAGTGAACTCTGTACTTGAGTGCCCTGGACCTTTATTATTCTCTAAGCCCTCAACTTGATCCACTTTCTGGTCCTTGTTCCCTTCTGTCTCTAATCCTCATATTTATATCCTTATTATTGTTTCCAGAGTTTTACCAAACTCTTTACTTCCTTTTCCTTTTGGATTTCTTCTACATTTGTAAAAGGAGGTAAAGGGATCATAGTTCATATATTATTTCTGTAAAGTGTATGTGTTGATTCTCCTTTCGGTTCAACCACAGGAATCTTATGAGAACTGATTACTGTCACTTTAGAAAGCAATCACAGACCTCCTGTAAGTTTTCTGGAACACTCTGGCCCAGATACTGTTAAGGTCAAAGCCTAGTGCCTCTTCAGACCTGACGATTTGGGGACAAGATAGATTTATGCTATTATTTTTTTTAAAAAATAGTGTTTGTTTTGGGGCGCCTGGATGGCTCAGTCTGTTATGCGTCTGCCTTCGGCTCAGGTCATGATCCCAGGGTCCTGGAATCGAGTCCCACATCAGGCTCCCTGCTCAGCAGGGAGTCTGCTTCTCCCTCTCCCTCTGCCCCTCCCCCCTGCTCATGCGCGCGCTCTCTCTCTCTCACCTCTCGCTTGCTCTCAAATAAATAAAATCTTTTAAAAAAATAGGGTTAGTTTTGATTTAAAAATATAATTCTGCACATTGTCTATACAATGTCTTATGAGCCATCCCATCAGCAATCAAATAAACCAAATCACTTGAAACTCCAAGGAGAACTTACGCTTTATGTTGCTGTTCCTGAGATTTCCTTGGAGATGATACAACTTTACTATATCAAATCCCACTGGACCAATTTACAAATAACTTTCTACTTAGCGTCCTCGGCCGTGACTGCTTTTTGGCACCCTGATCAGCTTTTCTTCACAATCAAGTTCTTCACCATTTTGAGCTGAGCCTATTCCTGTAGTAATTACCACCTGGCTTCACTGACTAAGCTTTGGTCAGGCAATGGAGGATGTGCTGGAGTTTGTCCTCTTAGAAGTAAAATGAAACGGAACAGACTGCAAGTAACAGTATTTTCCAAAATGACTTATTTATGGTTTTCTCTTTATACTTGGCTTTGAGTCAATCTCGAGAAGGTTTAATGGCTAAGATTCGGAGGTCACTTGGGGGCAGGAGGCCTCATCAGGTTGATTTTAACGGACTAGTTTATCTCCTATTTCAGGTCCCATGAGAACTTTCAAAAATGGAAATTTATGTTCTGTTCTTTATTCTAAAAGTAAAACATGATTGCTTGCCAAAAAAATTCAGAGAACGTAGAATCCTTAAAGAAGACCGAGAATTAGCAATACCACGCATATCAGGTTTTTCTGTGAGTGTAGAGTATCCATGTCTTTTTAGCAAAATGGGATCTTGTGAAACATATTATACTCTTTTTACTAAATATACAGTGAACAGGATTAACCACACCATAAGTAGCTGCAGAGTATGGGTATTCTCTTCTTTAATCAGTTCCCTAACAACAACAACAAATCAACTTCATACAGGTGGACGTGTAGGTCGTGGGGTATTTTTTGCAACGTGGCTCATTCAACACTCACTTCAACTTGCTTTCACTGCCCTGCTCTATTCTAGAAACTGGAAAGATGAACACTTGCTTTCCCAGACACCCTTACGGGTAAGGTGGCCATATCATTTGGTTCTGACCCTGAGATAGAAATGGAAGAGGCTGAGAACGTGTTCTGGGCTTCCTGCAATCCGCTTGGCACGCCCGGGCCCAGCAGTGACTGCTGAGGGCAGGGCAGGAGGAGAGGAGCTTGGCTCCCCCTCTGCATCCCTTGCCACGGGCCCCCTACTCTTTGATTGCTTATGGCAAGAGATAAATTATTTAAACCATTTACAAAACAAACTACAAGTGCCTCTGGATACTCACTAGATTGTTTAAGATATATTCCCAGAAGTAGCATTGCTGGGGCAAAAAGTATGTGTTTTTAATGCTTTCTAAAGGTTTTATCAACTGACACTCTAACCAACCCTATATGAGTATAATGGTTTCCCCCACCCTGCTAACTGTGGACATTACTTTTTTTTTATTCTATTTTATTATGTTATGTTAATCACCACACATCATTAGTTTTTGATGTAATGTTCCATGATTCATTGTTTGCATATAACACCCAATGCTCCATGCAGAAAGTGCCCCCTTTAATACCCATCACCAGGCTAACCCATCCCCCCGACCCCCTCCCCTCTAGAACCCTCAGTTTGTTTTTCAGAGTCCATCGTCTCTCATGATTCGTCTCCCCCTCTGATCTTCCCCCCTTCATTCTTCCCTTCCTACTATCTTTTTCTTTTTTAAAAAGAAGCACAGCTTTACTGAGGTATGACTGATATACAAAGAACTGGATGTATTTAATATGCACAGTTTGATGAGTTTGGACATATGATATACCTGTGAGATCATCATCAGCCACAGTAATAAAGACATCCAACACCTCCCAGAGTGTCCTTGTGTCCTTCATGTTTTTTGTGTGTGTGCATGGTAGGAACACCTAACATGAGATCCACTCTCAACAATTGTTTTCCAGCTTTATTGAGATATAATTGACATAAAACACCGTAAGTTTATCTCTTAACTTTTGAAGTGAATAATACCACATTGCATTATCACTTTTTGGGGCATGATTTCCAAACTACTGAGTAAAAAGGGATTTTTAATTGTTTTGTGTATCTTTGATTACCACTGATAATGAGCACCTGTCCCTGTTTACTATGTATTTGTGTTTCTTTTATAAATTTCAAGTTACATCAGGGCCCTTACTGGAAGCCTTTGCTGCCTCCTCCTTGCTCTTGGGCGGTTTATGGGATAGGGCTAGGGGCCAATTTGTTTGAAATGCTACAACTCCATTAAGTCCCTGTCACTTTCCAGTAGGGTATTATAGGCATGAGCTCTGTCTCAGGTCTGCTTTGGCAGACGCCCAACCATCTGAACCCCCCAGGCACCCCTGAAGATTTTAAGTATTCTCTACAACCAACGTGGGGCTCGAACCCACAACCCCAAGGTCAAGAGTCCCATGCTCTACCGACTGAGCCAGCCAGGTGTTCCCAACATCCTTTTTAAGTAAAAAACATTGTTTTCTGTTTTTGCAACTCCTCAATATCTGGATTAACAGAAGACAGTTGGATTTTTCACATCTCCTTCTGCATTCCTTCAGTTGAAATATCAGAGGTCAGACAGCCTTTGGGAAACTCCCCTGTTCACTACTTGGAGAATAAAGGTGAAAAGGGCAAATAACATCTTAGTGTTACTATGAAAATAGTTTTGATTTCGAGGATCCCCTGGAAAGGTCTTGAAAACCCCCAGGAGTTCCCAGCTACACCCAGTACAACTCTTGGGAGCCCCAGAGAGCAACTGGAGTGATAAGAGTGCCGTCAGTACATTTATTCTCCTGGATCTATCCCATGCAGGGTTGCCTACACTGAGGTTGGCTTTGTCTCTTGAAAAAGAGAGTAAGGGCTTCTCTGAAGTAACTCTCTTCTTTGGATTCTAGTTACTTCCCTCATCTCTTTGGACCTTCGTGTGAAACATCTGAGTTACTGCGTCATCTTCGGTTCTTCTATATTCTGTGCACACCTTTGTAAATGACTTCTTAATGTATCCTCGCACTCTATCACGACATATAAATGAAACAAAAATTCAACACACAACACAAAACCTTATTATATGTCAGTGGTTTTCCAAGGGTGGTCCCTGGAGCGTCAGCATTAGTATTATCTGGGACCTTGTTAGAATTAGAATTCAAATTTTTGGACCACACTCCAGAGTGACTAAATTAGAAATTCTAGAGATGGGGCCCAGAAATCTGTGTTTTAACAAGCCTTTCAGGTGATTTTAATGCATGTTAACTTGGGATCCAATCTGAAAACACTGCTCAAATAAAGTAATTAATAGTGCCCTGGAAAATTTAGAAACTTTAGATAAAATCAGCCCTTAATTAATAAAAGCTAACGGTAGCAAGCATTTACATGGTGCCAGGAAAGGTTCTAAACACTTAACACATGTTAACTCATTTAGTCTTTACAATTAACTATAGTGTAATAGTAACTATTAGACCAACTTTTGATATGTGGAAAAAACTAGGCATAGAGAGAATGTAAGTACTTTGGCAAAGGGCGCATAGTAAGTGACAGAGCTAGGTTCCAATCCAGGCAGGCAATCTAGTGCCAGAGTTTGTACTCCTGACTGCCACACAAGGAGGCCCCAGAGCAGTAACAAGGGTCTGGAGGGATTCAGGTTTCCTAGCAACAGAGTTGGTGGATGGAAGGTCCCTTCAGCCATCCTGCCAACCTAGGATGATGGCTTACACGGTTTCCCAGCACTGGAGGAGTGGAGATGAGCCCTTTCTAGGAGAGAGATAGAAGGAGTCTTCCCTCAAGTGGACTCGATAGGCTTTTCTGAATATAGCTAACAGAGAATGTAAGGGACTTTCCAGGAAGTTTGTGAGGCACTGAGCTTGTGAGAGAGACACAGCTCTGGGGTCCTATCCTCCACTTAAATGTGTTGTCCCAGGCTTGAATTACATGAAATACTTCTGCTGTATTCCCCTCACGCCTCTGACCCAGTCTTTCACCTTATGTTTTAGGTTGACTTTTCATTGTTAATTATTTTAAAATAAAAAATTAATGTTAAATTAAAAAGTTAAATTTAAAAATTTAACATTTCTGCTCTTACAGTACGATCCAAATGCTTCAGAGATTTATTTTTAACCTATAGATGAAGGATGTGATCAATTTTTCTGGAAGAATTCTGGGAAAACTTTCCAAATTACTACTTTCGCATAATAAAAAATTTGTTTCTGCATTAGTCAATTTATTCTCATACATACATAGTTGTTCGCAACTGTTCAATAGTGAGTTTCTCTGCCACGGGCTAAATCTATATAAAACCTTTATATGGTTAAAGTGACCGGGTATCTATAAATCAATATGCTTACAAATATTTTAATGGCCAAATAGCCTAGGACAGCATTCTTCAATCAGTACACAGAAACATTTCAAGGGTATGTGGGCAAGGATGACTTCAATGGACTTGGCATCCAGAACTTTTACTTTCCACGTGAACTCTTCAGTAAAACATATCACCCCTCCGACTCCTGAGATCAAGGCACTCCTTTCACATTAGCTCCTTTCTCCTTCGAGTATGAAAAACTTGTCTGAATCTTACTCTTACACCTCAGGGTATAAAATCCTCCAGGATGGTGAAAAAGTGAATGGCTATAATGGCTGAGTAACCAGATCTTGCAGAAATGGATGGAATTAGAAATAATTAACATCATTTAATTTTATGTATCATAATTTGTTGTGATCAAGTATGAAGTAAAATGGAAAATATAAGTTCAAGGAGAAAAAGGATGATGTAAATTTTCCTATTTAAAAAAAAAGCTTGTGGGGCGCCTGGGTGGCTCAGTTGGTTAAGCATCTGCCTTTGGCTCAGGTTGTGATCCTGGAGTCCTGACACTGAGCCCCCATGTTGGGCTCCCCCCTCAGAGGGGAGTCTGTTTCTCCCTCTGTCCCTCCCCCTGCTTGTGCTCTCTCTAATAAATAAAACCTTAAAGAAAAAAAAATGCTTGTAGGGTGCCAGGCTGGCTCAGTGGGTACAGCATGGGAATCTTGATCTTGGGGTTGTGAGTTCAAGTTGCACATTGGGCATAAAGATTACTTAAAAAGAAAAAAAAAAGCTTGTTTGCATTTTTATTTTTTTTTTAATCTTTGTTTTAGCCCCCCGAGCGGGGGGGGGGGTGCACTATTTCTGGAGGTATTGCAATATCAGGAGGTTGATGCAAGGAGTGGCCAGAGCAAGCTCCTAGTCCATCTCACTGCTCCAAAAATCCACTTCATACACTGTCCTTGGGTAGAGGATGTCAGATATTAAACTGATAAGAACAGAAACTATACTTGATGTTAGCCAGAAGGCCAAGAAGTGATGAATTATTTTTTTTAAAGTAAGCTCTACACCTAGGCGGGGTTTGAACTCACGACCCCAAGATCAAGTCACATGCTCTACTGACTGCCTCCGGCTCAGGTCATGATTCCAGCGTCCTGGGATCGAGCCCCACGTCAGGCTCCCTGCTCACTGGGGAGCCTGCTTCTCCTTCTCTCTGTCAAATAAATAAAATCTTAAAAAAAAATGGATGATGAAACAATCAAAACAGTATTTATATTCTATTGGATACACTAAAAAAACTGATTTAACAGTTTTATTTTACAAAGTTAAATTGATAGGGGCATCTGGGTGGCTCAGTTGGTTAAGTGTCTGCCTTCAGCTCAGGTCATGATCCTGGGCTCCTGGGATACAGCCCCATGTCGGGCTCCCTGCTCAGAGGGAGTCTGCTTCTCCCTCTCTCTCTGCCTCTCTCCCTGGTCCTTCTCTTTCTCTCACCCTTTCTCAAATAAATAAATAAAATCTTTAAAAAAAAAAGTTTCAAAGTTAAATTGATAGTATGCTAAAAATTGCATCTTTTCGACAATCTCAACTTATGAAAAACTAAAGGTGTCAAACTTAAAATGTGCAAAGGGAAACATAATTTTAAAAAATACTTTTGTGGATATGCAAAGAAGTCTGCAGATTGCTTATGATTATGTTTAATTTTTGACCACCATGGGAGTATGACTTTTTTTTTTTTTAAGATTTTTTTATTTATTTGACAGGGAGAGACACAGCAAGAGAGGGAACACAAGCAGGGGGAGTGGGAGAGGGAGAAGCAGGCTTCCCACGGAGCAGGGAGCCCGATGCAGGACTCAATCCCAGGACCCTGGGATCATGACCTGAGCCGAAGGCAGATGCTTAACGACTGAGCCACCCAGGCGCCCCAACTGTCTTCTTTTTTTTTTTTTTTTTTTTTAAAGATTTATTTATTTATTTGAGAGAGCGAGAATGAGAGAGAGTACATGAGGGAGAAGCAGGCTCCTCGCTGAGCAGGGAGCCCGATGCGGGACTCGATCCCGGGACTCCAGGATCATGACCTGAGCCGAAGGCAGTTGCTTTAACCAACTGAGCCACCCAGGCGCCCTGTCTTCTTTTTTTTAAAAAAGATTTTATTTATTTGAGAGAAAGAGAGAGCACAAGCAGGGCGAGTGGCAGGCAGAGGGAGAAGCAGACTCCCCTCTGAGTGAGGAGCCCCATGTGGGGCTTGATCCCAGGACCCTGGGATCATGACCTGAGCTGAAGGCAGACGCTTAACCGACTGGGCCACCCAGGAGCCCCAGACCGTGAACTTTCTATCAACTGGGGGCAGGGGCATATGGGGGACTTGGGCGTGATGTCTGAGTAACCAACCCAACAGGGACACGCATTAAACTTTGGAGCTTGCTTCCATGCTGGAAAGGTGGCGCCCATAACAACCCTGCATCTGGAGTAATGGCCTTTCCTGCTTGTCTGCCGCCCTCCTTACTCTAAGTCTCCATACTTCCTGGGCTCTCTGCACACCTGTCCAATAAGATAGCAGGAGTTGAGTAAGGTGAGCTTTAGGTGAGATAGAGAGTACTGATCTAGTTCACCATTTTGGAGAATAGTTCCTTTTGCTATATTCTGTAACAAGTACCTGTGCTGACCTATTGTTTGCAAGTACGGGATTTTCAACTGGCTTTCTGAAATGTTGACCCGAGTGACAACTACTCTATATTGTTTTTTCCAAACTCCCTAGGCTTCTAGCTATTCCAGTATGGGACATTTTTCCTTTTTGAAACAGTTCAAAAAAATGTTGTGTTTAAGCCAAAGTAACACACACAACACATACACAATAGACTTAAAAAGCCTCACCAAAAAAACCCAAGGAAAAATGAAAGAACAACAGTCACTCTCCCCCCAACACACTGACTGGAAGATCTGTAACAATAACCATATGGTGACTAGAGGGAAATAATAATCTGTAGCCTATTTCCTTTGGAAGACTTTGGCACGATGTCTTCAGATAAAGGTGGTATGCATAAACTTGTTTATGTGGATACAGTGAACTGAACACTCTCCTTCCATCTTAATCTCTCTTCTCATTCACCTCCTACAATATAGACTGTATCTATTTGCATTTCATTTTCTGTGTTTCTGTTTGGAGCAGATGAATTTTTATACATCTGCATTTTGAATTAAATTTAAATCCTCTTTACTATAGCATGGGAAAAAAAAAAAAAAGACTGACCAGTGCCAATTTAGTTTCAGCCATTTCATATAGGAATCCAAAAGCATCAAATTTCCTAGTATTCTGGGAACAATATATAGCATGAACAAAAGGTTATAGAGGAAAGAAATGTAATTGATTCTGAAGAGCGTAACATCTGCTAAGAATGTATTGTAAGAGAAAATGATCTCTGAGGGTCCTACTTCTGATGATGAAACGGTTTCTAGTTCCCCATGTCAGAGAAATAACCCTCTGCTCCACACACCCCTCTTCAAGCCCAACCCACTGAGCGGAGAAAGCAGATGTTTGAAGCTAGCTTCCACAACACAAATAGAAATAAGTGTGGAAAACTTTGAGAAATGAAACCAGCCCGACAGTATTCAGCCGATGGCCTCCAAGGAAATGTGAAAAAAAACTATGTTCTGGTCCAAATTCTGTCATTAAATATAATGTGGCTCTGGGCCACTCAATGTATCTCCCTGGGCCTCAAGTTCCTTGAGCTCTCACATGGGAGAACGGCCTGGAGGGCAGAAAAGGTTTTTTTATGATGTTGTCTACAATGGTAAGATTAACAGACTATTGTTTCATCGAGAAGTCCCTTGAGTCTCAGACTTTCCATTTATTTTAATTAACTTATTTTTTCAAAGATTTATTTTTCTCAAGTAATCTCTGCACCCAATGTGGGGCTTGAACTCACAACTCTGAGATCAAGAGTCACATGCTCTACTCACTGAGCCAGCCAGGTGCCCCACAGACTTTTCACTTTATATGGGAAGAGCAAAAATTCTAACACAAGTCATTTAAGAACATCAACATTTATTTAACATGATAAAAAAGAAATGAGATATGAACATTTGCATTTAAACAATAGTAAGTAGCCTTTAATACTTACATGTGCTCATTGTATAATATATACACAATGAACATAATTACATTTGTACACAAACTAAGTACTGGATTTGAAAACCTGCTTATTGCTGTACACATCTATCCCAATTGAAGTATAAGCCCAGTCCTTCAAAATACCTACATTTTAAATTGTATTTTTAATAAGAAAAAGTAAGCGGTAACATTTGTGTTTAGGCTGACAAGAGTGTGGCAGTAACTGCTGACATTGCAATCTGACTGAGAAATAATTATAGCAGAAAACGGGACATACTTCACTTAGCAATAATAAAATGGCACATTTTAAATATATATATAAAATTTTTACAAATCAAGTGTGAAACAAAGCATTGCAGTAGCCAAAATGGGAAGAAAAAGAAAATAAAACAGGAAAACAAGCTTCATTGGAAGTAATAACTAAATTTATGTACTGAAAAAGCAAAAGGAAATAAAAATCCACCTAAACTTTAGAAACATCAAAATCTGGAAATCAGCAACTAAGGAAGATCTGGCTGTAGACCGCACATTAAAAAAGCACCTTTGCTTATGTGCTCTGAAATCATAGCAGCAAGCTGGTGTCAGAACAACAACCTTGAGATTATGGAGTGTACATATGAGCCGTTAAAGCTGTTTGGAATAAACATTTTCCAGAAGTGATAAAATGATGCTCTGTGGCCAAAAGCATCAGAACTATGAATTTCATAGATTTAAAATATACTGTACAATATCTTCTCACATTGCTGAAGGTCCATGTCTTTAGTTTTGAATGGTTTCAACAGGAGTCAGTATAGCTGAAAAATAAAGACAGGGAAAATTACTTGACACCTGCAAAGTTAATGAGTGACAATTTCCTAAAGTAACTGAGGGCAGTGTTCTGTAACAACGGAACTGACAAGCATGGCCACGAAAATCCTAAGACATAATACAATGGAAGGACCTTTTCTTGTCATTTCATAGGTTTAATTCACAAAGCCAAGAATGCAATTAAGTAACAATTCAGAATAAAAAAAAAGTAACCAAATTTGTGGCTCAGTCCAAAAGATCAACAAAATGAGCAAAGATTTGCATAACTTTGCTAAGATATAGATTAAGCTGCCTGTGCAGCACGGTCATTTATAAACCTTTCCAAAGGTTTATATAAACCTGCCAAAACGACTAAGTCAGCGAGATGACATACACACAGTGAGAAGACAAAGTAACGCCGCTTTGAGTGCCACCAGCTATTCCAGGTGGCTGTGTGCCAGAAGTCTAGAAAATAGCCGGCAGTAACTGGACGCCATTCCAGTATGTCATGCCACTGGCTCTTACAGTGAAAGTAAAACGAAACAAAATCCAATAATAACAACTTAAGGAACCTGGAAATGTACTTGAGTTTTAACTGTACATACTCTTTATTGTCAGACAACATTCTTTATTATCATTGGTCTGTGTACAAAGAATGGTAACCTGTTTATTGAGCCAAAAGATAATGAGACTGGATTTTAATGTACACTTCTCCACTAAGACGGACAGAGGCCATCTATCAAGTCCTTGCACAAGACGAATCAGATAAGCATGCTGACTATTCTTATTCTGGTATTTTTCTGTCACTTCAAAACACAGTAAGTTGAAAGTTTAAATGCCTGAGTGACAGAGGCAAGACACAGGTAAGACTATAACAAACAGGTGCTTTGTAACTCCAGAAAGGATGTCAATCCTGCATAAATACCAACTGACAAACAAAGGCCTCTTCTAGGCTCTATGTAGACATAATCTTAAATAAAAGTTACAAATATGACAAGACAGACATAAATCCTTCCAGATGAACAAAAGGACACATGTTACAGTTGCTACAAGAAGGTATGAATGGAAGAAGATTCTAGAAAATAAGCACTACTGGATAAGTCAATTTAGTATTTGTACTAATTTATTTTGAGAATCTAAAAGTCAAAGAATATGTTAGCAACAATGTTTGTAATATCTCTATGTATTTTTGCTGCTTATAATTGTTTAACAGAAACTGGTGGTAACCCTAAAGCATATAATATTCCTAGATCTGGTAGACGGTATGAGAAAAAAATGCAGAAAAAGGCATAAATGACTCCATATCTCAGTTTCCCTGAAAAGTAAAAAAGAGTATGTATCTACAAGTCCAAAACTGCAAGTAAAATTTAGCATTTTTCTATAAAATTGTTAAAAGACCTTAGAAAATTATTCTCAGCTCTTAGACTGTGGTCCAAGGAACAATGTTCAAGTAAGGATTCCTCCTTTCCCCGGCCCCACCCACAGCTTTTTTAGTAGTGACCTCCCTTACTTAAAAAAAATTAATTATTTCAAAATAATTTCTGACAGATCTTAACAACTCCATGTAGCTGGCCGTACCACAAACACTCCTTTGTACTTTAAGATAATTAACAGACTCCCCACGCGGTAGACATGTCTCACGAGCTGTAAAAAACATTACTTGATCAACATGTAATCGCTTCCACAGAATTCTCAGATCTGACTATGGAAAGGAATGCTAAGTGGGAGCACAGCTGCAAAACACCGTGAGGCTTGTCTTGGCACGGGCCATCCGCTCTTCGTTTTGCTGTTTTTATGGACGATGAAATAAGAGACAGAGAAATTCTGTCACGTAGCAAATCACTGGAAGGGCTGATGATGTTGGAGATCTGAGTGATTGGCCATGGCCCAAATACACAGCCTCCTTGCCCTGCCAGCAATCCCTAAAGCACAGTCCAGGATCAATCTCAAGTTTTTGTTCACCAAACCAACGAGTGAATAGAACTCCAGTTAAAAACTCTCAAGTTCAAGCACAAATGCAAAGGGTAACGGACGTACTTTTTCCGAGACTACACACACATGAAATGAGATCCCTCTGTGAGCTGCGGCTGAATAGCTGGAACGGGCGATGCTGAGGACTCAGGAGACGGGGACAGATTTTGCACTAAAACACACCAAGAGAACGCAAGAAAGTAAACATCTTTAGGGCACATCTGGAGAAGGAAATCTGGACGCTGTGATGCCATAAAATAAGAACATGCTTCAGGAAGGAATTAATAGTTGTATCTGGGTTCTTTGAAATTGACAATTATTATTTAGCATGAAATGTCTCTTGAAGACTGTTTAAAAATTCTTCTTCCTCCTATACCTTAAGCTTAGACATTGTACACAATGTTTTATGTCAATTGTACCTCCACAAAATTGGAAAAGAAAATTCTTGTCGTCGTCCCCCCCCTCTTTTTTTTGGCTTTGAGGTTAATTTTTAGGTGTCTACCTATGAATCACTCCTGTTGGGTCTCACTTTTTAAAAATTAATTAAAACAATTTTTTTTAAAGTACACTCTACCTAACATGGGGCTTGAACTCACAACCCTGAGATCAAGAGTCCCATGCTCTACTGGCTGAGCCAGCTGGGCGCCTCTGGGTCTCACTTTTAAAAGCCTTTCTAGTTCCATGCAGCTAAATACCATCGACAGTTTAAATGTTGTGATTTTAATACACCCACACACTTTATGCAGTTCTGCCAAAACAAAAACAGAAAGTGGTCATTGATAATTAAAAAAAAAAGGGAGCATTCCTGTGCGTAATGCCTTATAAATGAGAGAGGCAAAAGAAAAGACAGTGCTTAGTATCTTTTACAAGGAAACACGACTTATCACATAAAGTCGCATATGTATATAAGCTATAGAGAATACTGCCAGAATCCCATGTTCTTCCTAAGAACAGTCCCAAATAATTGAATTTCACTGTATTTGCCCTTTTGCAAAATGATGGGGAGGAGGGTCCAAGTAGGGAGGATTACTATATATATATATTTTTTTTTTTAGTTACAGGTTTTTAATAGATACTCTTTATAAAAAGTGGGATGTTCCTTTCTTTCCCTGGCGTGCTGACAGTGTTTGTGTTTTTTTTTTAATTTTTTTATTCTTATGTTAATCCCCATACATTACATCATTAGTTTTAGATGTAGTGTTCCATGATTCATTGCTTGTGCATAACACCCAGTGCTCCATGCAGGATTACTATTTTTTTTAAAGATTTTATTTATTTGAGAGACAGTGAGAGAGAGTGTGTGTGCACAAGCAGGGGGAGGAGCAGACTCCCTGCTGAGTGGGGATCCCGAGTGGGACTCGATCCCAGGATCCTGGGATCATGACCTGAGCTGAAGGTAGACACTTAACCCACTGAGCCACCCAGGTACCCCAGGAGGGAGGATTATTAAGAATGGTTTTTTGCTTATGGACTATGAGAAGCAATGCTGATAATGTGCACTAGTTTTATGATCCCCCATCCCCATCCCTTCCCAATATCATAAAGAAAAAAAGAGAAAATCAAATCCGTGAAGGAAAAAAAAAAACCCTGAAAGTAGCATAGACATTTTTGTTATTTTATTTTTTAGTTAAAAAAAAAATTATTTTTAGAGAGGGAGGGAGGGTGAGGGGACGGGCAGAGGGAGAGGGAGAATCTTACGCAGGCTCCATGCCCAGCACAGAGCACACGAGGCTCGATCTCACAACCGAGACCATGAGTTGACCCGAAATCAAGAGTCAGTCAGTTGCTTAACCGACTGAGCCACCCAGGAGCCCCTATCTTCTGACATGCTATGGATCACGACCTTCTATCAAAGAGAAACCCACATGTGGATTATAGCAGTGGCCAAACAAACCTATACTATTAGGTATTAAATTTTCTACAGTTCCCAAAGTGGTAGGTTTGTGACTATTCTGAGAATCCAGCCTCAGAGAAACAGGTACATTTTCCACGTTCTGGAAGATCTTTTTAGAAAAAATTTATGGCATATATGTTAAGGTTAAGATGAAGAGAGAGTGAGAGAGAGAGAAGGAAGTGATCCCCAAGCCAGGACACTCTGGATCTAGGCCGAGGTCCCCTTTCCATCCTTTCCAGAAGTGGCATCCTTCCTGAAGGTGCATGTGGGAAGGCAAAATATGAATTCAGAGGTTCAGAGGAAACCCCAGGGAGAAAAGTATGAAATGTGTAATATCTACCTGCCATCGTTTCATTTCCTCTAGAAGCCTCAGGAGTTTGTTCATAAGAAACAATAGTTTCTTCTTGCTCATGAATATTGTCCTTTATATTCTCTTCAGGGTGGCTTTCTGCTTTATGATTTATGATCTGTATCTCATCTTGAGGGCTACTGAAAATAGATTGATATTTTACAACTTGTTATTACAAAATACAGTAAAATTTTTTCTTCCAATTTATCATTATGAAAATGTTTAACCATACACAAAAGATGCCACCATCTATAGCTAGTAACTGCTAACATTTTACTTGTAATCTCTTTTCTGCCCCCTTTATAGAAATTTTTAAACATAAAAAAATGAGAGCATTATAATAATACATGAAACCTGTGCACTCAGGTAATCCACGTTTTACCAATCTTGTTTCACCTAAACTCGCAGTCTCCTACTCTCCAAATTATTTTAAAGCAGATTCCAGACATATCATTCGATCTATAAACACTTCAGTTTGTATTTATAATACCTTAATGTCATCAAATATCCAGTCAGTGCTCAAATTTTCTTGATTGCCTCATTATAGCATTTTATAGTTATCAGTTTCAAGCAGATCTGAAGTCTATGTATTGTATTTGCCTGAGAAGTTTCTTAAAATTAACTTTAATCTAAAATAACCCATCCCACACATCCTTTTTATTCTTTGCCACTTAGGTGAAAGAACCTGGTTTATCCGTACTACATAGTTTACCATATTCTGTATTTTGATGATCATATTCCTCTTATTTTTCATAAACTGATAAGGACTTTGAGGCTTGATCAGATTTAGATTTTAGGGGGAAAGGTAATATATTTCATTAGGTGGGGTTCATGCACAGAACAGGTTGTTTCTTTTCGTGATGTTAAAAATGATCAGTGAGTTCAAAAGTTTCTTGACCCACTCATTACAAAGTTCCCTGTCAGATTTTCAGCTTTTCCAGCCATTGAGGAATATTGTTCAAATCCTTTATTTCATTAGGGTTAGCAAAACAGTGATATTCTCAGTCTTTCATTCCTTATTGAATGAAATTCTTCTAAAAAGAAAAATATTTCCTCGAAAACTTTTTGGCTGCAGTTTATTTGGGAAAGGCAAGATAAACACTTGATTCTTTGCCTTTATGTAAAAGGTTTTGGAATAAGAAGTCAATTCCTTACCATTGTCCAAAGTGGCCAACAAACTATTTTTTGTTGTTGTTGGGTCATGAAACTCATAAATTTTTTTTTTTTAAAGATTTTATTCATTTATTTGACAGAGAGAGAGAGAGAGAACAAGTAGGCAGAGAGGCAGGCAGAGGGAGAGGGAGAAGCAGGCTTCCCGCTGAGCAGGGAGCCCGATGTGGGGCTCGATCCCAGGACCCCGGGATCATGACCTGAGCCGAAGGCAGCGGCTTAACCGACTGAGCCACCCAGGCGCTCCGAAACTCACAAATTTTTAACATACTAGATGTGTTTTAATCTATGCCTATTAACAAAACAGCAGGCTTTTTTTTCTTATCAGCTATTGCAAAAGTTTTTCAAACTCTATCTTGCTATTCATTGAAGAAATAAAGGCATTCTAAGTAACATTAAATCACAGCATTTCTTTTTTCCAGCTCTGGTAATTTTTCTAATGAAGGGTGGGACTGAGTACATACAAGTTAGAACGCCAGTTAAGAAATACAGCTAAAAAATAAATAGCATATCACACTAGTTTTTGGAATACATCAGATACTTTGGATTTCTGATCTGTGTCTATACGATCCATTACGCAGGCAATGCTGAGGTGCTGACTTTGATACAGCTTATGTATCTTTCTATGCTTTTTAAAGGTCCTTACTGAATTCCTAGGTGCCAAGCATTGTGTTAAGTGCTATACCTGTGTTTTCTTAATCATCGCAACACATTTGTGATAGATAGACACTATTATTATCCCATTTTTACAAGTAAGGAACCTGTAGTTTAGGGAGTAAGTTGCTCAAGATCCTACATTTCTTAAGTAGCAAAGCTGGGACAGGAATCCAAGACTTTTTGACTCCGAAGTTCCCCATTCTTAACTGTTACATAATTTTGGGAGTGATTCCTTTGTCACTTTCCCTAATTATTACCTGTATGAAACATCCTCGGGCATTTTCTCTTGGTTTCCCTCTTTATCCATCACTTCCTCCGAACTTACTCCATTTGGTTCAGGTTTGAAAAGTGTTTTGGAAAAAATGTCCTCAGTTTTTTTAAACTATAGAGTAAGAAGAAAAATGATTCAAAAAAGAAGTTTGTTAAAAAATGATACCCTGTCAAATAGTTACTGAAATACATCTTTAGATTCAAGTATATGAAAAATATTTGCCTAGAGGGATGATGATGCACATTGCTAATAGCTAGCAGCTCTGGGATATAAGATTCTTTAATTGGGGTTAACAGTAATTTATTCTAGCCTTGATTATGTTTTAAATGTTCAATTAAGCCATTTTTTGATGCTGAATACATCACTCAAGTTAAACAAAACCTATCATTTCACTTAGACTTACGGTCTCTGCAATGAAATGAACCGTAATTATTTTCAACCTTACCACTTGATCTAATCTTCAGAAATCTACCCCTGTGGAATATCTGTTCTAAAGTAATCTCTCTACCTCTTTGCTGAAATCCGTATTTTGAGGTTCTGCTTCTTTTAGCTGAACAATTTCTGCTGCGGGAGTTTCATGGTTTGGCTTTACATCATTTTCTTTAATGACGGTATCCAATTCCTTAATGTTATCATCCCTTCTTCGAGTCTGTCCAAAAGATACATAGCAGAGATTCATACCACAAAGCCATGTACGGTTCTGGATAGCACCTGTTAGTTTTCACTCACAAGGAGGTTTCCTTATGAAAACCAACAGAGGAAAAAAAAAATATATATATCAGTATTCCACACATTTTTTTCTCATCTCTTTTAATCATCCATCCTGTAATTTGTAGAATGTGTAATTATTCAACTGTTAATCTGCTGGATCTTTAGTAGCAGTGCCCGCCAGCTCTTGATTAGATGGCAAGGGGATTTCTAGGAAGGAAGAGCAACACTTTCAGCTGATACATGCGTACTAACAGGGACAACCAGACAGAAGCCACTCAAACAGGCTCCCTAGTCTGCTATCTCTGTATTTATGAATTGGAGTAACAAACAAATCATAAGAAATGGAATGGTATCACTTTACAAGGGTGGGGTTGGGATGTGATGAACAGTAGATTGAGAACTTTTATTTAGAAGCTCTCTCCTACTACAATTTAGGTCATGTTAAATTAGGACACAGAGTAATACACATTTTATTGGAGGGGGAATTGGGGACTATCTTGGCATTTGACAGTTGCTGAAAGCACTTTTATCTGCTTAGTATCTCTGTGAAGTCGATGGGATGGGCTATACCGTCATCTGATTTACAGCAGAGAAGAGTGAGTCCACAACTGGGACAAGGACACCCAACAAGTAACATAGCTCTGACTTTTTGAGTTCGGCTATTTCCATTTGATTAAGCTGTCTTAGCTTATTATTATGGGAATTAAATAATATAAAGTAACTATCCATACTGTAGACATTTTTGAAAATCCATCAATCATGTAACTCCATGATCCCGAGTCAAGTGACATTAGATTTACACAGAAGAATGATTAAATGCATTAGATATACCTGGGTAATCCTGAATAGATTATCCCTGAAACCTGAAGGACTCTGTAAGGGTGACTGGTCTAAAGCACCAATAACATTTAATCCTTTTTTCTTTTCCCTCAAGCATGCTTGTTGATGTCTCCTTATTCTTTCCATTTGCTCTTCCACAGTCATCCTAGGTCGGGTACTTTCAGCCAAACAGAGCTGTTCCACTGCACTTCTGGGCCTTTCCTTTAAGTTAAACATAGACATATGAATACAAGGATGCAGAGTAACTTCTGAAAAGTATGTTGGAATAAAAAATGTTCTAAAATGCATTCATTTTGTTCTCTAAGTCAAAAGTAGAGGTTAACACCAGAAAGGCAAACTGTTTTATCCTTCACTAGTATTTGGTGATGCATGGTCATTGTAACAGGAAATTGTATAAAACTCAAACTAGGAAGGGGCACAGCTTCTAAATATAAGAGATTTATTTTATTTTTTAAAAATTTTCCCCAAGATTTTAAGTACTCTCTACACCCAACATGGGGCTCGAACTTATAACCCCGAGATCAAGAGTTGCATGCTCTGCCAACTGAGGCAGCCAGGCACCCCAGAGATTTATTTTAATGAAAATGTGATGTTTTAAGTCACACATTTACTGTGAAAAGACCTGTAGAGAAAAATCCTTAGTTCGTGATCAATAACAGGACTATAAAAATATTATTTTCCACAAATCAGATGGTTTTATTCAAAAACTTTATATATATATGACCCATTTTTATGGTTTACTGAAGGGTTTAAAAACATTAGTCACATTAAATAACCCATTCTTACTTCTTACTTTCTTATTAAAGATGAAAACAATATTGGTATAAAATGCAAAATAAGAACTTCAGTATTAGTCATAAGCAAATTTTAGCTTATTTTATATCCTAGAACATTTAAAGATTAAACATATGCTAGAATCTATGGCACAGAATCCATCGGTTTCTTTATGTCTCTGGTCTGAGTTGGCAGGGACTGACTGCGAGACACTGGTGACGCTGCTTGCTTTTGAAAAAACCCAGGGTGGAGTAAGCACTTCGTGATGAAGCAGCGTATCAGGCAAACCCTCGAAGATCTGTTCTCACTCCCGCCATCTGAAAAACGCCTGCAGGGAAGGAGCTATAGCTCTAGAGCCATTTTCTTTTTTCTCTTTCTTTCTTAATAATGATTTTCTTTTTTTTCTTTAAAGATTTTATTTATTTATTTGAGAGAGAGAGCGCACACATGAGAGCACAAGCAGGGGGAGGGGCAGAGGGATAAGCAGGTTCCCCACTGAGCAGGGAGCCCCACCCAGGGCTCAATCCCAGGACCCCGGGATCATGGCCTGGGTCGAAGGCAGATGCTTAACCAACAGCCACCCGGGCACCCCAACTAGAGCCATTTTCAATTGTATAGAATAAATATCTTAAAGAGCTCAAGTAAAAACTAAAAGGGAGAGGAAATGAAAAGTCTTAATGTGCAGAAGTGATGGTGATTCTCTTTTATATGTAAAATAAAACACATTTGCTTTGGAAAACAAAACACCAAAAAAACTATTAAAAAAAAAAAGCAAATTCTAGATACAGATTGGGAATTGGCTACTATAGCATCCCTTTCCTTTTGTTTTTATTTCGGATTTTATTAAGTTTCTTATTTTATCCTTTTATTTTTAGTAACTACAAACATGTAGCCTTCCTCGCTTTTCTACTCTTACACAAAAATGTCACACTGCAACTTCCTTTTCCAAGTTGTCATATTGTAAATATCTACTGTTTTTAAATGCCAAATATTGTAATTTTTAGATCTTTTTCTCCAGCGATAACTGGAAAAGAGTATCTCACTGCAGTTTTAGTATTTATAAATTATTATGGGGTTGAACAATTATCATATATATTTTCCATAAAGAAACTCTTAAAAATAACTGACATATATTCATTCCTCATATATTATGAACTTGTCTGTTATATTCCAAGTATTTTAATCTAGCACTGATTTTGCTTATAAAGGTCTTTCCTGTACCAATATTATATAAGTGTAGTCTTCCATACTCTTCCTACCTATACTTGGTTATGTACAATTTCCTACTACTTAAGATAGTTATGTACTAAAAAAAGATAGTTATAGAATACAAAATCCACTAATATCTTTCTTCTTCATCTCAACACACATTTTAACTTTTTTTTTAATGTAAGCTCTACACCCAATGTGGGCCCTGAACTCATGACTACGAGATCAAGAGTTGCATGTTCTACTGACCGAACCAGCCAGGCATCCCTTAACATGCATTTTTATTTTAAATTTTATTTTATTTTTTTAAGATTCTATTTTTAAGTAATTTCTACACCCACCATGGGGCTTGAACTCAAAACCCTGAGATAAAGAGTTGCATGCTCTTCCAACTGAGCCAACCTTTTCCTGTTTATTTTAGCATTATAATTTCCAAAGAAAATAGCCTTTCAATCAGTAAAAAAAATGCCTAACTATGAACAAATGATACTATTATAAAACCATGACTGCTAATGGTAATATGGATATATAGAAATTCATTAATTTTTATTCTACAATAATTATCTTTCTAGGTCTTTATAATTTTGTACTAATTAAAAATATATTTCTTGTATATAAATTTGTCAGATATTTTGGGCATATATTTTGTAGCTGTAGTTTAATATCTTTCAAGAATAACCATAGATCTTATCATTTGTAGTACTTTCTATTCTTACAGTTTAAAATTATCAAATTACTTCATACCAAATTAGTAGAGAATTTATAAAGATGAAAAGTAAAAGTTCTGGGGGCACCTGGGTGGCTCAGTTGGTTGAGCATCTGGCTCTTGATTTCGGCTTAGGTCATGATCTGAGAGTTGTGAGATCGAGCCCCGTGCTGGACTCTGCACTCAGCTTGGAGTCTGCTTGAGATTCTCTCTCCTTCTGCCCCACTCCTGCTCATGCTCTCTAAGATAAATAAATAAAATCTTAAAAAAAAAAAAAATTCTTGGGCACCTGGGTGGCTCAGTCAGTTAAGCGTCTGCCTTCAGCTCAGGTCATGATCTCAAGGGTCCTGGGATGGAGCCCTGCATTGGGCTCCTGCTCAGTGAGAAGTCTGCTTCTCCCTTTCCCTCTGCCCCTCCTACCTCCCCCCTCCCCTGCCAGCCCCACTGGTGCTCTCTCAAAAAAAAAAAAAAAAAAAAAAAAAAAAAAAAAAATTCTTTTGCAGCCCAAATTTCTAAGACTACCTGGTTGAAAAGGAGTTAAGTACCCTGATAATCTTCCCCAAATGACCAAGATTAGACTGGTTTACAGCAGGTTGAATTAAATGGATCTCAGATGAGTATGTGAAATATAGAATTTATTTCCCAATCTCAATTCACATTTCTCAGGGTCACCAGACGACTGGCAAACTCCAAATCTACCACAGCTAAAAGGCCCTCTAAACTCAGGGTAGTCTGGAAATCCATTACCTTGTTGACTAAAGGACATGTTTATCAGTCTCATCAAAGAAATTCTTAGAGGTGTCAAGAAATGTAATATAAGGCAGCTATATTCCACAAACTGTGGACATCAACTCAAGGCTGATCAAAACAAACCTGGATTAGGTATTGAGTAGGTCTGTCCCCTAGGTGCTAATTTCCTGAATGTAATTAAAAAAAAAATTAAGATTACTAAGTTTTTCTTAGAGTATCTAAAAAAATTTTGGTGAAACACTAAAAAGAAAATTATGTATGAGAAAACAATATATAGGATTAAAAATCCTTCTAGAAATTAACTTCTAGTTAAATACCGTTCTTGAATCCATCATCTTCTTAGTTTTCCTTAAGGTTACATAGGAGGCTATTGTCGAAGATTCAGGTGTTGGTGATTTTGTTCTGGGAGGGACTACTCCAACAGGAAAGTGGGAACCTAAAAATTAAAACAGCAGTAAGTTCTACAAAACATCTTTCACACAACATAATGCTTTCTTTTGACATACTCAATTTCTGAGGCTTTTATTTATTTTATTTTTAAGTAGGTTCCGTGCCCAGTGTGGAGCCCAGAGCAGGGTTTGAACTCCTAACCTTGAGATCAAGAGCTGAGCTGAGATCAAGAGTCTGACGCTTGACTGATTGAGCCACACAGCCACCTCTCTGAGGCTTTTAAAATCAAAAGGCAAATTTATTGGAGCGCCCTGGTGGCTCAGTCAGTTAAGCGTCCAACTCCTGATTTCCACTCAGGTCATTTTCTCAGAATCATGAGCTCTGTACTTCCTAAGATTCTCTTTACCTCTTCCTCTGCACGCCCCCTTCCCGTTAGTGTGCACATGCTCTCTCTCTCAAAAAAGGGGCAAATTTATTTTTATTTTTTTCCAAAATGTCTCTAATTGCCAGCCTTATGTTTATTTATTTTATTTTACTTTTTAAAGATTTTTTTATTTGACAGACAGAGACACAGCAAGAGAGGGAACACAAGCAGGGAGAGTGGGAGAGGGAGAAGCAGGCTTCCCGTGGAGGAGGGAGCCCAACACGGGGCTCGATCCCAGGACCCTGGGATCATGACCTTAGCCGAAGGCAGACGCTTAATGACTGAGCTACCCAGGCGTCCCTGTTTATTTTTTTAAAGATTTTATTTTTAAGTAATCTCTATACCCAGTAGGGCTTGAACTTACAACCCCGAGATCAAGAGTCTGCATGCTCTACTGACTGAGCCAGCCAGGGGCTCTACAGGGCAAATTTATTGTTTGAAAAGGGCCAGGGAAAATGTAGTAGCCTTCCATTAATGTACTCTACCTAAGGTTCTACAGATTAACAGATGATATCAAACATTTTAATTATAAAATTAGAAATACACAATGGATAATATATCCTCACAACAACCTTCTAAAGGAAAGAAGGTAAATGAAGTGCAGTGTCTGCACTGATTTACTTCCTCAAGTCCATATAGCTCAGCAGCAGCATGGCTGGGCCTTCTCCTTTAGCCTTCTTTCCATTCACAACATTTTCAGAGATTGAAAGGACCTTAATCCTCTCACATATTAAAGATCAGGAAAGGCATGGCCCAGAAAGGTTAAGTGATTTACCTAAATGTCCTTAATTTCCATTTGGTCTCTTTTCAGTCACACTGTCTCAATAAAGAGTCCACTAACAACGTTATCAATAGTTATCTATAGGTAATCACTGCCACTTTCTCTTTTGTAATTTTAAAAATTTCTAAAATGAACACACACCATAGAAAACAAAACATACAACACAAAATCATTAATGCAACAAAAATAAAAGCAGCTAAAAATAAGTTAACATATAAAATATGCATTTATATTGTAGTCATCTTGTTTAAGCAGAATATATGCACTATCATCCACTGAGGACATTAGTAAAAGAACAAATTGTTAATATCTCAATGGTTTCCTTAGGGGAAAAAAAAAAGAAAAATACCACTCTCTTTGGGCTCACTTAACAGTTACATCAACTAAGTAGAAAAAGGAAAAAGGAAGTCTAATTTCTCCCCCAAGACAAATGGTAGGTCAATCATCCAGGACTCCTTTAATTTATACACCAAACAATCTGTAGCTTAGGTTTCTTTTTTTTTTTTTTTTAAGATTTTATTTATTTATTTGACAGAGATAGACACAGCAAGAGAGGGAACATAAGCAGGGCGAGTGGGGGAGGGAGAAGCAGGCTTCCCACCCAGCAGGAATCCTGATGTGGGGCTCAATCCCAGGACCCTGGGATCATGACCTGAGCTGGAGGCAGACGCTTAATGACTGAGCCACCCAGGCACCCCTGTAGCTTAGGTTTTAATATTGTTTATGAACTCTATGAATATTATAAGGTTGTATATTTAAGAATATGAAGAGCTGAACTGATACACAGTATAGGTAATTTTGCAATTCAAAGAGAAAGTCTCTATTATCCCAGTTAGTGATCCATTTTTAAAAGCCCCACTTTAAGTCACGTGGCACAAATTATACCATAATTGATCTGCGTACTTCAGACATTTATTCAGATGAGAGCTTATGATTATAAGTTAAAAAACAAACAAACAACCCAAACACCTAGGGGTGCAAAGCTGGCTCAGTTGGGAAAGCATTCACCTCTTGATCTCAGGGTTGTGAGTTCGAGCCCCATGTGGGTATAGAGATTATTAAAAATAGAAAATAAAAAACCAAACACCTAAGTTTTAAGAGGCAAATTTTGAGGAAGAATTCAAACCGAATAGAGAACATATGTCAGACAAGGTATTTTTTGTCAGTAAAGACAAGCATTGATGGAACAAATAATTATCAACTTCTTTACTTTTTCCAATTCAATTAAATTCCTACTGATGAGTTAAAGTCATTTATTAAATTGCTAAATTTTGTAAACTTGACTGGTCACATTTATCCAATACAGATCATGGGGCATTATGACTACATAGGAGCCAGAAAAAAGAATGGAATAAGATATAAGGTGTAGTCCTTATTTTATATATGCTCTAAACACTTTGCCCATAGGAATTAAAAATGTTACACATGTGATATACAGCAACATTTCCCCCATACCCTACCCGAAGCGAGTAGATGCTACTCAGGTCCAGGGAACCAGTGCTGTTGAAACAGGCACATTCTGGCTAGGTTTATTGAGGGTTTTTTTTTTAAATCTTTTATTTTTAAGTAATCTCCACACCTAAGGTGGGGCTCGAATTTACAACCCTGAGATTGAGAGAGTTGTATGTTCTACCCATTAAGCCAGCCAGGTGCCCCTAGATCTACTGAGTTTTTAAGAAAAGCTACAAAGTTCCTATTTTTTTTTTTTTTTTTGTTAAAGATTTATTTATTTGAGAGAGAGAGTACATGAGAGGGGGGAGGGTTGAGGGAGAAGCAGGCTCCTCGCTGAGCAGGGAGCCCGATGTGGGACTCGATCCAGGGACTCCAGGATCATGACCTGAGCCGAAGGCAGTCGCTTAACCAACTGAGCCACCCAGGCGCCCCACAGTCCCTATTTTTTTTAACCACAGGGAATGTTCCCTTATTTTTATTTTTTAAGATTTTATTTATTTGAGAGAGTGAGAAAGAGAAGGAGCAGGGAGAAGGGGTAGAAGCAGACTCCCTGCTGAGCAGGGAGCCTGACGTGGGGCTCGATCCCAGGACCATGAGATCACAACCTGGGCTGAAGGCAGATGCTTAACCCACTGAGCCACCTGGGCACCCCAAAATCCCAATCTTTAAATGTTGGCAACCAACAGGGAGCCTGGGTGGCTCAGTGAGTTAAGTGTCTGCCTTTGGCTCAAGTCACGATCTCTGGGTCCTGGGATCAAGCTCGGCTTCAGGCTCAGCACTCAGTGGGGAGCCTCTCCTCCCTCTTCCTCTGCCCCTCCCCTGATCATGCTCTCTCTCTCTCAAATAAATAAAATCTTAAAACAAAAAAAAATGGTGTCAACCAACACATTTTTTTTGTGGGCTAAGAAAACTCCACATTTATTCATAAATATTAATACTTACAAATATTTATAACTATTAATTCAACAGGATGAAATAAATCATTATCAAATAGAATCTAGTAGCACCTTAAAGGAAAAATACACCATAAATGAGGTTTATGTTAGGAATGCAAATGGATGGTTTTTAAATTTTTTTATTTCTCTCCCCCCCCCCCGCTCTTTCTTTCAGCAGGCTCCATGCCCACTGTGGAGCCCAACGTGGGGCTTGAACTTATAACCCTGAGATCAAGACCTGGGCTGAAGAGTCAGACCCTTAACTGACTGAGCCACCCAGGCGCCCTGCAAATGGATGGTTTAATTTAGAAAATCTAGTAAATGTAACTCAATACATTAATATATAAAGAGAAAAACATGATCGCTAGCAAGGCATTTAATGCAATTCAGTATCCTTTCATGAAAAAGGAAAACTTGGGGCACCTAGGTGGCTCAGTCAGTTGAGTGTCTGCCTTCAGCTCAGTTTGTGATCTCAGGGTCCCGGGATCAAACCCTGCGTTTGGTCCCTGCTCAGCGGGGAGTCTGCTTCTCCCTCTCCCCATTGCTCATTCTCACTCTCTCTCAAGTGAATAAAATCTTAAAAAAAAAAAAGGAAAGCTTTAGTGAAATGAAAATGAATGGATACTTCCACGATATGATCAATGTAGATAGCCCACACCAAAGCCAGTACCATGATCAATGGGAAAAATTTAAAAGCATTTCCACTTAAGTCAACAACAGAATTAGGATATCCACTACCTTCTCTATTAACACTATTGTGCAACTACCGGCTCCAGAGAAGGAAGATACATAAAATGAGGAAAGGAAAATTACAATCATGACATAACTGTATATCTGGAAAATCCCAGCAAAACCACTAACTACTACAAACTACAAAACTACTAACTAACTACTACAACTACTACTAAAAACATTTAGATAATTTAAAAGGGTAATGCCAGTCTTAACTGGGGCAGTGTGGTATGCCGTAAGTGGGATCTCACTGTGGTTTTAATCTGCATTTCCCTGTGACTACAAACACTGCCCCTTTTTTTTTTTAAGATTTTATTTATTTATTTGTCAGAGAGAGAGACACAGAGAGAGCACAAACAGGGGGAGTGGCAGGCAGAGGGAGAAGCAGGCTTCCCGCCGAGCAAGGAGAGTGATGTGGGGCTCGATCCCAGGACCCTGGGATCATGACCTGAGCCAAAGGCAGACGCTTAACTGACTGAGCCACCCAGGTGCCCCAACACTGCACTTCTTTTCATATACTTATTTGCTATGTGAATATACTCTCTTGTGAAGTGTCTGCTCAAGCGTTGTATACTCCCTGATTTTTTTTTTTAATCTTGGCCGTGTATTGTGTATTCATCAACAAGGAGAACAAAGATCTGGTTTGTAGGTGGCTGGTTGTGAACCTCTGCTTTAAAAGTTTCTCAAAAAAAAAAAAAAAAAGTTTCTCCAAATCATGGCTCTATGCCTGATATTTCATTAACTTATACACTACCCAAATTTTTACTTAGCACTTACTACACAATTATTGATTGGATAAATGAAAGAGACTTTCCCCTTTACTGTTTTTATTAAACAGAGCAGATAGAAAGGACTAAGTGTAAAATATGTGCAAGCATAAAGGATGACCAACCCATTTGGTCATCACATAGCTTAGAAATATCATCATGACCTTAAAACACTCCCTAATCCCCTCTCCTTTCCTGTCTCTCCTCAGAGGTAATTAACTGTCGAATTATGCATTTATCTTCCCCCTCGTTTTTTTTATAGTTCTGTAATATTTGAATTCCTAAAAAAAAAAAAAAACAACTTTCAGTTTTGCATATTTTTAACTTACACATATGTGGAGCTATATGCTATGTATCTTTCTACAATTTGATGTTTTCCCTCAACATTAGGTTAAATTTTTTAGTTGCCTTAAGTTTTAGATGTTTTTATAAACATGACATAGCTATATTTTATTTTTAATCCAGTTTGACAACCTTCTTCTTTCAAGAGAAGCATTTAGTCTAATTATATTTGTTATAATTATAATTACTCATGTATTTAGATTTATTTCTGCCACTATTTTTTTTTTTTAAAGATTTTATTTATTTATTTTACAGAGAGAGACACAGCGGGAGAGGGAACATAAGCAGGAAGAGTGGGAGAGGGAGAAGCAGGCGTCCCGCGGAGCAGGAAGCCCGATGTGGGGCTTGATCCCAGGACCTTGGGATCATGATCTGAGCTGAAGGCAGTCGCTTAACGACTGAGCCACCCAGGCGCCCCCACCCTATTTTTTGTTTAACATTTTTCCCACTTCCTCTGTATTTTCTTTTTCTTCTTTTGGATTCTCGTTCGGTTTGCTTCCCTACTAGTTCGGAAACTATACAGTCTATTTCTTTTTCTTTATCTTATCCTTAAGCATGCATGCTTATTAAAGTATAAAAGTAATCATGATCATTACCATCCTCTGGAACAATACAAGGACTTCAGAACATATTAATACCAACAAATTTCCTCCTGTTTTATATGCTATTGCTTTCAAATATTTTAGTTCTCTGCTTCTCAGACTTTCCATAACTGAACACCTTCCTTCTATATGAAGTGCTGCAGAACTCTCTCAAATGACAGTAAGTGGCAAATTCTCCTGTTTTTGTTTTCTTAAAAAAGATTTTATTTACTTATTTTTGAGAGAGAGAGTGCGCGAGTGAGCGCACGAGTAGGGGGGAGGAGGGGCAGAGGGAGAAGCAGACTCCCTGCTGAGTAGGGAGTCTGATGGAGGGAACAATCCCAGGACCCCGCTATCATGACCTGAGATGAAGGCAGATGCTTAACCAACTGAGCCACCCAGGTGCCTCAAACTCTCCAGTTTCTGTCTTTACTGTTCTTTCCTAGTTTTATTGAGGCAAAATGTATAACTAAGATGCAGAGATCTTAAATTCTTAAATGCACAACTGGTGAGGTTTGATAAATGCATTCTTATCCCTAGCTGCATACATATACAACATCTGTGTAATCATTTCAATCAAGATAGACCATCTTCGTCACCCCACAAAACTCCCTTCCAGTCAATCCCACCCTTCTGCCAAAGGCAACTGTTTTGTTGTTGTCTATCACCAATAGATTAGTTTTGTCTATTCTCAGACTTCATATAAAGGGAATCATATACCTGTCTCTTTATGCCTGACTTCTTTCACTTAACGTAATTTTTTTCATATTTATACAAGTTGCTGAAAGTCACACATGTACATCTATCAATGTTTTTTAATTGCTGAGGGGTATTCCATTATATGAAGATATCATAACTTGTTTATCCATACTCTTGTTTACAGACATATGGGTTGCCCCCAATTTTTGTTTATAATGAATTAAAACTGCTGTAAAAATCCTTGTAGAAGTTTTTTTGAGGAATGATGTTTCCATTTTTTTAGGTAAATATATAGGAGCAGAACTGTTGGATATGATAATTGCATATTTAATTTAATTTTAATTTTGTAAGAAACTACCAAACTGTTGTTCTATCTTATACCACCATCAGAAGTGTGTGTGAATTCCAACTGTTCCGTGTCCTAACAAACACTTGGTAGTAGGTCTTAATTTTAGCTATTCCAGAAGGTGTGAACTGATTTTAATTTGCATCAAAACTGCATTTATGATTGATCAGTTGTAAAACTTCTTCATATGTTTGTATACTTTATTTGTTTCCAAGTCTTTTGCCTACTTTTATTGGGTTGTCTTTATTATTGCTTTGCAAGACTGTTTATATAATCTGAATACAAGGCCTTTGTCATATGATATATATACTATTTTCTCCCATTCTAATGGGGAGGAGTTTTAAATTTTGATGAAATCTAATTAATCAGTTTTCACTGAGAGTATAGCCCTCAGAGGTTTCCGGCTTTACTTGAGGGGGTGTCCTATCAGATTCCTAATTTGTTCAGGTTCTGAGCTTTGTACTGTCACAAGGCATTTTAGTGCTCCACTTAAATTACTGGATTCCTCCTCTCATAAACTCACGACCCCAAGATCAAGAGTCCACATGCTCTATAGACTGAGCCAGCCAGATGCCACTGCATATAACTTTTGATTCCTCAAAAACTTAACTATTAATAGCCTATTGTTGACCGGCAACTAGTAACACGTTATTTTATATGTTGTATGTGTTATATACTGTATTCTTACAATAAAGTAAGCTAGACAAAAGAAAACCCTATTAAAACAACCATATGGAAAATACATTTACAGTACTGTACAATATTTATTGAAAAAAAATCTGCATTTAAGTGGACACTCATAGTTCAAATCTATGTTGTTCAAGTCAACTGCATGTGAACACACACACATACAGTTTTTTATGAGACATGTACACATTTTCCTATATAACCACAATATCACACTGTTGATAATCTCTAGAACATACTTAAATTTCCATAACTGTCCCAAGAATCTCTTTAGAGACTTCAAAAAACATTTACTTATCATTTTTTTTAAAGTAATCTCTTCATCCAACATAGGGCTTAAACTCACAACCCTGAGATCAAGACCTGCATGCTCCACTGACTGAGCCAGCCAGGGGCTCCTAGAGATTTTTTTAAAACCACAATCTAGGTGCTTGGGTGGCTCAGTCGTTAAGTGTCTGCCTTCGGCTCAGGTCATGATCCCAGGGTGGGATTGAGCATCGGGCTCCCTGCTCTGCGGGAAGACTGCTTCTCCCTCTCCCACTCCCCCTGTTTGTGTTCCCTCTCTCACTGTCAAATAAATAAAATCTTAAACAAAACAAAACAAAACAAAAAAACCCACCACAATCTAAAAGAGATAGTACAAGATGGCAGAGGAGTAGGAGACCTTAGTTTCGTCTGGTCCCAGGAATTCAGCTAGATAGCTATCAAATCATTCTAAACACCTGTGAACTTAACCAGAAAGCTAAGAATAGCTGCAACTCTCCAAATAGAAAAGCCACCACTTTCTGCAAGAATGACAAGATGGAAAATCTCACCTCAAAAAAAAGAAGAAGAGGCAGTAATGACTGCCAGGGACCTAATCAGTATGGATAGAAGAAGTCGGAACTAGAGTTCAGAATAACGATTATAAATTTACCAGCTGGGCTTGAAAAAAAGCATAGAAGATACTAGAGAATCCCTTTCTGGAGAAATAAAAGAACTAAAATCTAATCAGACCAAAATAAGAAAGGCTACTACTGAGATGCAATAAAAAATGGAGGGTCTAACTGCTAGAATAAATGAGGCAGAAGAGAGAATTAGTGATATAGAAGACCAAATGATGGAGAATAAAGAAACTGAGAAGAAGAGAAACAACTCCTGGATCATGATGGGAAAATTCAAGAGATAAGTGATACCATAAGGCAAAACAATATTAGAATAATTGGGATCCCAGAAGAAGAAGAGAGGGAGAGAGAGAGTCAGAAGGTACACTGGAACAAATTATAGCAGAGAACTTCCCTAATCTAGGGAAGGAAACAGGAATTCAAGTCCAGGAGGCACAGAGAACGCCCCCTCAAAATCAATAAAAATAGGTCAACATCGTGGAATATAACAGTGAAACTTGCAAATCTCCAAAAAAAAAAAAAAAGGAGAAAATCCTGAAAGCAGCTAGGGACAAGAGGTCCGTAACCTATAAGGGTAGAAACATTAGACTGGCAGCAGACCTATCCACAAAGACCTGGCAGGCCAGAAAGGACTGGCATGATATATTCAGGGTGCTAAATGATAAAAATATGCAGCCAAGAATACTTTATCGAGCTATGATGTCATTCAAAATAGAAGGAGAGATAAAAAGCTTCCAGGACAAACAGAAACTAAAAGAATTTGTGATCACTAAACCATACCTGCAAGAAATACTAAAGGGGATCCTTTAAGCAAAAAGAGAGGCCAAAAGTAACACAGACCAGAAAGGAACAGAGACAATATACAGAAACAGTGACTTTACAGGTAAAACAATAGCACTAGATTCATATCTTTCACTAGTTACTCAGAATGTAAATGGGTTAAATGCCCCAATCAAAAGACACAGGGTAGCAGATTAGACAAAAAAGCAAGAACCATTGATATGCTGTCTGCCAAGAGACTCATTTTAGACCCAAAGACACCTCCAGATTGAAAGTGAGGGAGTGGAAAACCATTTATCAGGCTAATGGATATCAAAAGAAAGCTGGGGTGGCAATCCTTATATAGACAAATTAGATTTTAAACCAAAGACTGTAATGAGGAAGGACACTATATCATAATTAAAGGGTCTATCCAATGAGAAGATCTAACAATTGTAAATATTTATGCCCCTAACATGGGACCAGCCAAATATATAAACCAATTAATAACAAAATCTAAGAAACACATCTATAATAATACAATGATAGTGGGAGATTTTAACACCCCCCTCACTGCAATGGACATATCATCTAAGCAGAAGATCAACAAGGAAACAAGGGCTTTGAATGACACAATGGATACATTCAGAGCATTACATCCTAAATCAACAGAGTACATATTCTTCTTGAGTGCACATGGAACATTATCCAGAATAGATCACATACTAGGTCACAAATCAGGTCTCAACTGGTACCAAAAAACTGGAATTACTCCCTGCATATTTTCAGATCACAATGCTTCAAAACTGGAACTCAATCACAAAAGGGAATTTGGAAAGAACTCAAATACATGGAGGCTAAAGAGAATGAATGGGTCAATCAGGAAATTAAAGAAGAATTAAAAAAATTCATGGAAACAAATTAAAATGAAAACACAACTGTTCAAAACCTTTGGGATGCAGCAAAAGTGGTCCTAAGAGGAAGTATATAGCAATATAAGCCTTTCTCAAGAAACAAGAAAGGTCTCAAATACACAATCTAAAGGAGCTGGAGAAAGAACAGCAAATAAAGCCTAAATTCAGCAGAAAAGAATAAAGATTAGAGCAGAAATCAATGAAATAGAAACCAAAAGAAAAGTAGAACAGATCAACGAAACTAGAAGCTGGTTCTTTGAAAAAATTAATAAGACTGAAAAATTCCTGGCCAGACTTATTAAAAAGAAAAGAGAAAGGAGCTAAATTTTTATTTAAGAGGAGAGATCAGGGGTGCCTGGGTGGGTTGGTTGGTTGGGAGTCTGCCTTTGGCTTGGGTCGTGATCTTGGGGTCCTGGGATCCAGCCCCACATCTGGCTCCCTGCTCAGCGGGGAGTCTGCTTCTCTCTCTCCCTGCCACTCCCCCTGCCTGTTCTCTCTCTCCAGCCCCCTCTTCTCTGCCAAATAAATAGTTAAAATCTTAAAAAAAAAAGAGAGATCACAACCAACACCAAAGAAATACAATTATAAGAACACATCATGAGCAATTATATGCTAAAAAATTAGGCAATCTGGAAGAAATGGATGTATTCCTAGAAACTTATAAACTACCAAAACTGAAACAGAAGAAATAGAAAGCCTGAACAGACCCATAACCAGCAAGGAAATTGAAGCAGTAATCAAAAATCTCCCAATAAACAAGAGTCCAGGGCCAGATGGCTTCCCAGGGGAATTCTACCAAACATTTAAAGAAATATTAATACTTATTCTTCTAAAGCTGTTTCAAAAAATAGAAATGGAAGGAAAACTTCCAAATTCATTTTATGAGGCCAGCATTACCTTGATCCCAAAGCCAAAGACCCCACTAAAAAGGAGAATTAAAGACCAATATCCCTGATGAACATGGATGTCAAAATTCTCACCAAGATACTAGCCAACAGGATCCAACAGTACATTAAAAGGATTATTCACCATGACCAAGTAGGATTTATTCCTGGGCTTCAAGGATGGATCAATATCCACAAATCAATCAATGTGATACACTACATTAATAAAAGAAAGGACAAAAACAACCTCTCAACAGATGCAAAAAAGCATCTGACAAAATACAGCATCCTTTCTTTTTTTTTTTTAAAGATTTTATTTATTTATTTGACAGAGAGAGAGAGCGCGCGAGAGAGGGAACACAAGCAGGGGGAGTGGGAGAGGGAGAAGCAGGCTTCCTGCGGAGCAGGGAGCCTGATGCGGGGCTCGATCCCAGGACTCTGGGATCATGACCTGAGCTGAAGGCAGACGCTTAACGACTGAGCCACCCAGGCGCCCTACAACATCCTTTCTTGAATAAAACTCTTTACAGTGTAGGATAGAGGGAACATACTTCAATATCATAAAAGCCATATATGAAAAGCCCATAGTGAATAGCATTCTGAGAGCTTTTCCCTAAGGTCAGGAAGACGACAGGGATGTCTATTTTCACCAGCCTCAGCAATCAGACAACAACAAAAAATAAAAGGTATCCGAATCAGCGAAGAAGTCAAACTTTTATTCTTAGCAGATGACATGGCAACTCTATGTGGAAAACCCAAAAGGCTCCACCCTAAAATTGCTAGAACTCATACAGGAATTCAGCAACATGGCAGGATATAAAATCAATGCACAAAAATACATTTCTAGTTGCATTTCTATACACAAACGAGACAGAAGAAAGAGAACTTAAGGAATCGATCCCATTTACAATTGCACCTAAAACCATAAGATACCTAGGAATAAACCCAATGAAAGAGGAAAAGGATCTGGGGGCGCCTGGGTGGCTCAGTTGTTAGGCGTCTGCCTTCGGCTCAGGTCATGATCCCAGGGTCCTGGGATCGAGCCCCGCATCAGGCTCCCTGCTCCGCGGGAAGCCTGCTTCTCCCTCTTCCACTCCCCCTACTTGTATTCCCTTTCTCGCTGTGTCTCTTTCTGTCAAATAAATAAATAAAATCTTTAAAAAAAAAAAAAAGAGAGGAAAAGGATCTGTACTCTAATAACTATAGAACACTTATGAAAGGAATTGAGGAAGACACAGAGAAATGGAAAAACATTCCATGCTCATGGATTGGAAGAACAAATATTGTTGAAATGTCTATGCTACCTACTGCACTTTATACATTCAATGCAATCCCTATCAAAGTATCATCCACTTGTTTTCCACAGAACTGGAACAAATAATCCTAAAATTTGTATGGAACCAGAAAAGACCCCAAATAGTCAGAAGAATGTTGAAAAAGAAAACCAAAGTTGGTGGCATCACAATTCCGGACTTCAAGCTCTCTTACAAAATTGTAATCATCAAGACAGTATGGTACTGGCATAAAAAGAGATAAACAGAACAATGGGACAGAATATAGAGCCCAGAAATGGACCCTCAACTCTATGGTCAACTAAACTGCGACAAAGCAGGAAAGAATATCCAGTGGAAAAAAGACAGTCTCTTCAACAAATGGTGTTGGGAAAACTGAACAGTCACACTCAGAAGAATGAAACTGTACCATTTCCTTACACCATACACAAAAACAGACTCAAAAGGGATAAAAATTCTAAATGTGAGACAGGATTCCATTAAAATCCTAGAAGAGAATACAGGCAGCAGCCTCTGTGACTTCAGTTCCAGTAACATCTTGCAAGACATATCTCCAAAGGCAAGGAAAACAAAAGCAAAAATGCATTATTGGGACTTCATGAGATAAAAAGCTCTTATACATGAAAGGAAACAGTCAACTAAACCAAAAGACAACATATAAAATAGAAGATATTTGCAAATGTCTTATCAGATAAAGGGGTGTTATCTGAGATCTATAAAGAACTTATCAAACTCAACACCCAAAGAATAATCCAGTCAAGAAATGGGCAGAAGACATGAACAGACCCTTCTCCAAAGAAGACATAGAAATGGCCAACAGACACATGAAAAAATGCTCCACATCACTCGGTGTCAGGGAAATACAAATCAAAACCAAAATGAGATACCACCCCACACCAGTCAGAATGGCTAAAATGAACAATTCAGGAAACAACAAATATTGGGGAGGATGTGGAGGAAGAGAAACCTTCTTACACTGCTGGTGGGAATGGAAGCTGGTGCAGCCACTCTGGAAAACAGTATGGAGGTTCCTCAAAAAGTTAAAAATAGAGCTACCCTATGACTTAGCAATTGCACTACTAGGTATTTATCCCAAAGATATAAATGTAGTGATCCGAAGGGGCACCTGAACCCCCAATGTTTATAGCAGCGATGTCCACAATAGACAAACTACAGAAAAAGCCCAGATCTCCATGGACAAATGAATGGATAAAGATGATGTGGTATATATATGCAATGGAATATTACTCAGCCATCAAAAAAGGAGAAATATTACCATTTGCAACAACATGGATGGAACTAGAGGGTATTATGCTAAGCGAAATAAGTCAATCAGAAAAAGACAGTTACCATATGATCTCACTCATCTGGAAATTAAGAAACAAAACAGAGGATCATGGGGGAAGGCAGGAAAAAATAAAACAAGATGAAATCAGAGAGGGAGACAAACCATAAGAGACTCTTAATCTTAGGAAACAAACTGAGGGTTGCTGGAGGGGATGGGGTAACTGGGTGATGGACATTAATGAGGGCACGTGATGTAACGAGCACTGGGTATTATGTAAAACTGATGAATCACTGACCTCTACCTCTGAAACTAATAATACATTATATGTTAATTAATTGGATTTAAAACAAACCACAATCCAATCAAGGTTGAATCATTGCACTGTATCTGGCTTCTTCTATCTTTTTATTCTTGAATACTGCCCCCTCTATCCTTTTTCTTTACAACCCTGAAGAATGATCAGTATTTAAAAAAAAAATCAGGGGTGCTGGGCTGGCTCAGAAGGAAGAGTGTGCAAATCTTGATCAATCTCCTATCTCCACGTTGTGTGTAGAGATTACCAAAAATAATTAAACTTTAAAAAGTCAGAGTACACCCAGTAAGAATACTATGTCATGGAATTTGTTTATTTATGTGTTTTTTTGGTTAAGTAAACTCTACGCCCAATGTGGAGGTCCAACTCATGACCCTAAGATCAAGAGTCACATGTTCTACTGAATGAGCCAGCAGGGTACCCCTCAGCCCTTGATCTTTTATGTACAATTTTCAAACAGAAGAAAACCAAAACCTCCCTACCCCCAAATCTCAGGAAATGGAAAACTTTTCAAAAGTTTGGAATGTACTTATTTCTCAGTAAAAGCTAACCTGGACTGATATGAAGCTTTTTAGTCTTTATCCCTCCTCTTAGGGCGAATACTCCAGAAATATTACATTATTTCAGAAGGGGATGTGGCCTCATGCCTAGCTGAGATGACATATAATGCATGGTTTATGGATCATGTTACCTTCCTAATACGTAAAACTTCTGAATTCAGAAGCTCATCAGATTCCAAAGGTTTCAGATAAGGGATTGTGGACTTGTATATATATACTGGGCCAACACATAAACTGATTTTATTGTTAAAATGTCTGAAAAACACAGGAGATAAAACATATCCCAAATGCTGACCTTTAACGGAAGTTTCCATTTCTGAAACAGGTTCTGATTTTTCTTCTCCATTAGATTCATCAACTTCTGCCACTGTTGTTAACTCTGGTTCACTCTTGTAGAGTCTATAATCTGGACCCTTGAAAGGAAGACATGTAATTTCAAAAAAAAAAAAGTGGCACAAGTTTCTTTTATAATGTTTACCTCTAAAGCTTCAAATCAAACCCCAAAAATTGAAAGCTTCAGTCAGCTATCTTGGGTACAGGCACAATTGATATATATAATTGATACATATATATATATTACAAATAACATAGGAAAAAAAACTGAAATATTTTTAACCAGTAAAAGTTTTGGTTTTCAAATTAAGAATATTCTTATTAGGGACAAAGTCATTAGAACATTTTTTATCCCAGTATATCTGAGGTCTGAAAATAATTATATTGTATTAATTAAATTAGCCCTATTCCTTATCTCCTTAATTCTCTTCTAGTTTACCACATTTTACATTTATTTGTTTAATCCCAAACCTCTTATTTCCAGCTTCCATGGGTAACATCTCTCCTTAGCAATGTCCACATCCTCTAATAGTTTTCCTAGATGGAACTGCCTATATCCCAACCCTTTTATCATTCCTAGCAACAATCTTTTTTCATTCTCACTTCTTTCTGATCCAAGGATATTTTACCTCTAATATCCTGAAATGGTATATTTAAAATATGACTTCTTAGGCAAATGCAAAGTAGCCACTTTACAAAAACATTTATTAAAAATATGAAATTATGAAGTATTAAAATTGTGAAAATATAAAAAAATGAGAATGGTAAAACCAAAACAGGAAAAGCACAAATGATAACTATATATAAACAAACAGAAAAACACTGGCTAAAAGTGGGGTTTTAATCAACAAAAAGTTTGAGTGTAAAATAAACTTTCAAAAATGAGAGGGCAGGTACATGATTGCTTATTCTGTGGCTACTGAAGCCACTTACACAGTGAGATCCATTTCTTGGATATCCTTGAACTTGATGACTCTTCTTTTCTTCAGGCAGATGGACTGGGCCCCTGCTATAACAGAGCAAGGAGCTGCTATCACTGGGCAGAGGGGGGATTATGGGAGGCTGCTCTGTAAAGTCATAGGACCGAGGAAGTGGAGGACGAGGTGGGACTACTTCCTCTTCCTAAAGATTGTAGAATAGTCACCTTATTTAGATAAGCATATTGAATTAAGTATATCTAAATTCTTTGCAATGGTAAGTTAACTTAAATTCACTTTAAGATAATTAAAGGGACACTGCCAAGCCAAAAGTCTCATATTGGAAAGTAAATAAAAAATGCAAAGTACGATAGCCGGTAACTGGGTCTTAAATATGGTTTTATCTAATTTTTTCCTGTAACATATGGGTTAGTGTTCATCTGAAGCTTAACATCAAAACAGATGTATAAAACTACTGTTATTTCACTTTAAAAATAGAAGAAAATCATTAATTTAAAAATCTTACTTTTTTTGGGTAATTTTAAGAGATAAAATAAACATTTTTTTGATTGGTTTTAATACAAAATTCAAGACCACAGATGGTTTCAATCAGGTTGACAGTATCTCTTTGTAGTTGTAATTTCTCTATGGTACGCATGACACACAACCAACTTATCTATCAATCATCCTACAAATTTTACCAAGAATAAGAAACAATGATAAATATTCAAATTACTTGTATTAGAAAAAGTATGACAATGTTAAAGTTTTAACACAGATGAAAAGTAGTGATTCAACTTTTTTTTTTTTTGCATTAAGGGAAGAAAAATCACATCTGTTAGAAGTATCAAAGTACTGAATCAGTGAAATTTCAAGATTAAAACAGTAACTTAAATATATTTAGGAAACATTTCTGTTATGAAGAGAAGACAAATTCTAATTCATGTGTTACACATTTGAAATAATTTAGAGATAGATAATCCAAACTTACCTCATTTTTGTACTTAACTGTTGAGAAAGGCTTTGACCCTGCCATACCTAAAAAAAACCCAAAATGTAACTACTTACACTAAACATATTCTTTAAATCTACATTAAAAGGAATCATTTCATCTCATTTATTTTATCTTATTTTTAAAGATTTTATTTTTAAGTAATCTCTACACCCAAAGTGGGGCTTGAACTCACAACGCCGAGGTTAAGAGTCGCATGCTCCACTCACTGTGCCAGCCATGCGCCCCCATTTCACTTATTTTAAATGAAGCCTTCAGTTTCTAATCCCTTGTTTATTAATGTTTCCAGAATCTGAAAGCAACTGTATTTAAAAACACAAATTAAAATATCTAGTTTAAACAAGAGTATAGGGAAATGGGTTTTCTGAAGCACTACTGATGTAAATGTAATTCAGTACAATCATTTAGAAGGGCAATTTGGCTGTGCCTAGCAAAATGAAAGATGCGTGCTCATTTCCAACTTCTTGTAATCTCTAGCCTTCACGTTTAGCTATATATACAATAACACCCCCCCACACACACACAACATGGTTTATGATAGAAAAAAACAAATCCCATACCTGGAAACAACCTGTATGTCCAACAACACAAATGGATACATTATAGCTCATCTATACAATGGACTCTTACAGTTATTATTGCACTATACTGTTAAGGAGAAAAAACCAAATTGTTGAAAAATAAGTATACTATGATTCCAGTCTTTGTTGTGGGGGAAAAAAAAATCACAAAAGCAAAACATTATGCATGTGTATAATTATATACAAAAAACAGTCATTTATTTTTGCTGTGGGTGAGGCTGGCAGAACTTTTGTTTTTTACTTTATAAACTTAGTGTACTGATTCAACGTTACAAGAGTGCCTGTTTTCTGATGTCAAAAATCCATTCATATAACAAAAGAAATCCAATTCTATGCATCATCCTATTTACTTATTTATTTATTTAAAAAGTTTATTTATTTATTGTATAGTAATCTCTATACCCAACACGGGGCTAACACGGGGCTCGAACTCACGACTCTGAGATCAAGAGTTGCATGCTCTTTTACCTGAGTCAGCCAGGCACCCTGTGTCATTCCACTGAGATGTAAGATTATGGTCAATTACTGCAGAAAAGCTGATTTACCTGTTTCTGTAGTGCCTCTTTGCTGTTTGTGTTTACTCAGTCCTTCCATGACATCCTGAATTCTCCAAAGTTCTTTCTGAATCTGTGCACGCTGAATTCCTGCTGATTCAGTCTTTCACGAAAAAGAGCCCACATAGAAGGGGAAAAAAAAAAGTTGTAAATCCTACTAATTATATATTTAAAAAAATGAGAATTGCAGTGGATTAAGTTTTGAGAATATTTAACATGCTCTATGTGATTCTCCCAATTGTTCAACTTCTGTGGCCTTTGATGAAGCAGAGAAAGAAAAAATTCAATTTCTCAGACTTAAGTGCACTATTTCACATCTGTTCAATAAGCTTTGGGCTTGCATTATTGCTGATCACAAGGAACTAAAAAATGGAAAACAAAAAGAAAACAGAACAAAATAGAAACTCACAAACTCAAATTAAAAAAAATATTTTTAAGGGAGAAGAAAAAATAAATGGGAAGTATAGTAATTTCCTAAGTTCTAGAAATTCTAGAAAATGAGATCATATTGGTTTCCAGTAAGATTCTAATAGAACTCTATGACTTATTGATACTTTGGATAACAAGAAATATCATTTTTTGGAATGTAAGTTTATTTATTTATTTATTTAAAGATTTTGTTTATTTATTTGACAGAGAGAGAGACACAGTGAGAGGGAACACAAGCAGGGGGAGTGGGAGAGGGAGAAGCAGGCTTCCCGCTGAGCAGGGAGCCCGATGTGGGGCTCGATCCCACGACCCTGGGATCATGACCTGAGCCGAAGGCAGACGCTTAACGACTGAGCCACCCAGGCGCCCCAGGAATGTAAATTATTTTTTTAAAAAAAGGGCAATGAAGTACAAAACTGTCACATTAACCAGAAAAAAATTTTAGCTAAAAAGTCCTCTGAGGGGTGAAAATATGCTTTTAAGGTCTATAAACATGAGGACTATGTGCTATGCTGCTTCAAAAAGGCACTACATAACCTTGGTTACCCAGTTTCCCAAGCCACAGGGCTAGAAGCATCAAAATAAAAGAAGGGAAGTATTCACACAAGACCCAAACACAAGGACAACCCAGGGATGTGAATACTGACAGAGACTTCTAGGGAGTGAATTTCAATTACAAAAATCAGATATGTGCACATGTATATAGGATACATATTATTTTTGCAATAATTAAAAAAAATGTATGTAGTTTTACCTATCTGAAAGGTGTACAATGAAAATCTCATTTTTGTATTATTTTGCATTTCTCTGATTATGATGACTCTGAACAGTATTCAAACACTTGTTAGCAATCTGAGTTTTACTTTCTATAGATTAACAAGTCATGTTCTCTGTCCATTTTTCTAATGTATTGCTTCTCCAAATCAAAGAAATTTCCTTGAAGATCAAAATAGTCACTCTTGTTGAATTTTAGTGGTTAGCAATACTTTTTGCCAGTATGCCATCTTTTAAGTTTGTTTATGTTGCCTTCATTGTTTGCTTATTTACTTAATTATTATTATTATTTTTAAAGTAAGCTCTATGCTCAATGTGGGTTTTGAACTCACAACCTCTAGATGAAGAGTTGCCTGCTCTTCTCAGTCTCCCGACTGAGCCAGCCAGGTGCTCCGTTCACTTATTTATTTAATAAACACTATACAGTATGTTTTATGTGCCTGATACTATTCTAAGTGCTTCAAAAATATCAACATATTTAGTCATTATAATAACCTGATAGAGGTAGGCACTATAATTTTTATTTTACAGTTGTGAATACTGAAGTGCAGAGTCATTATGTAACTGGTCTATGTGCAATGTTATAGCTCATAGAGTGAGCCTTTTAGTTCTTTCTTTTTCTTTCTTTCTTTCTTTTTTTTTTTTGAAGATTTTATTTATTTATTTGACAGAGAGAGACACAGCAAGAGAGGAAACACAAGCAGGGGGAGTGGGAGAGGGAGAAGCAGGCTTCCCGCTGAGCAGGGAGCCCGATGCGGGACTCAATCCCAGGACCCTGGGATCATGACCCGAGCCGAAGGCAGACGCTTAACGACTGAGCCACCCAGGCGCCCCTAGTTATTTTTCAAAACAAAACAATATTGTGGCCTTCATTATACCTTTAAAATATTAGTACTATTTTTTTAATTTTTTGAAAGAATTCTGGAGGAAATCTGATTAGAATAGAATTTGAGTTTATATAAAGAATTTTCATTAGAGAATGTTAAATTAGGCCATCCATGAACATGGTATACCAATTCCACTTCTCTATTTATTCAAATCTTATGTCCTATAATATAGACATTACATTGTCATGATGAACATTTTTTGTTAAGTTAAATCAGGTAAACTGCTGTGGCCTGAAAGCTAAAAATGAATTTTCACATCCCAAGGGGTTATAAAAAAAACCAAAACTGCCCAAGATTATGTGACCGAGTATATACATCTGCAACATCTAAAATATTTTAATATCTGGCCTTTTACAGAAAAAGTTTGTTGACCCCTGGGTTATTTCTTAGATATTTCAGGTTTTTTTTTTTTTTTTCCTACTATAGTTAGTATTGACCCCAGTGTTCAATATAGAAGTGGGTACTTAACCACAAGTGGGTACAACCACATGTGGGTACTTAAATTTAGATAACTAAAATGAAATACAATTAAAAATTTAGTTTCTCATCACACTGGCAACATTTCAAGCCCAACAAGAGCATGTAGCTCGTGGCTACTATACTGGACAACCCAGATGGAGGACAGTTGGTTTTCTAAGAGTCAACTTTACTAACCTTTATTCCTTGTATTGACTTGTCTGTTGAGTCCATAAGGTTTCCAAGGCAGATGGCTAAATTTATAGTCACAAGCATGAAGTGACTTTTACTATTTTCTCGAACATATATTATCTTCCCTTTCTCAGAGCAACACTTTAAGACAGGTATTACTGTTTCTATTTTACAGACAAGAAAATTAACACCTGGAACTTAATTCTAGATGTGAGTGTTTACAAAACTGGATTCTTTATGCTAAGCAGTGCTGCATCTTTCCCTATCCAATAACATATCAAAAGTCAATAGGCTAAAATAGTTTGATAAAAAAGAGGAATTTAATACAGAATGCATTAGGATAAATTTTTATTTTTTTATTTTTAAGTAATCTCTATACCCATCATGGGGCTTGAATTCACAACCCCAAAATCAAGAGTTGCACACTGTACTGACTGAGGCAGCCAGGTGCCCTGGATTATAACAAATTTTATGAAAAGATAAGTTATCCTTTATTTGATAAGTCCATTTAAATTCAACACTTCAATACTAAGTTTAACACAGTTAGGCAGGAGCAAAAACATCACAGGTATCACACCATGTGCCCAACAGAAAAAAGAACTTTTAAACAATGAGAAATGGGCCACTTCGTGGGATAGTAAGATTCCTATCATTGAAAGTATTTAAACCTATGTCTTAGGTGGCCAATAATGTAAAAACTATTAAGGGCATGCGCAAATCTTTTTTTTTAAAGATTTTATTTATTTGACAGAGAGAGAGAGAGCAGGAACACAAGCAGGGGGAGTGGGAGAGGGAGAAGCAGGCTTCCCGCTGAGCAGGGAGCCTGATGCGGGGCTCGATTCCAGGACGCTGGGATCATGACCCGAGCCGAAGGCAGACATTTAACAACTGAGCCACCCAGGCACCCCATGGGCATGCACAAATCGTTCTAACGAAGTGGATTGTACAGTACCAGTCAAAACCAGTTGAGACAATGCAAAAAAAAATTCACTTCTGTACCTGAACTTCACCAAGGCAATCTAGCTGTTCTTGCATCTGGTTCCTGGTAACAGTTACATCATATTCTAACTTGTCATATTCTCTCCATGCTCGTTCCAGTTCCTAAAAATCAAAGAGCATTAATTACTTTAATGGGGGAAAATGTGCTTTTATATTGTTATCACTGCAACTACAAGCTTTCTAGGTTTTAGAAAATTGTGTAGTTAATATTGGGCAAAATAAAAACTTTTGTAATTCATTTTCCTTATAATTCATTTTTCCTTTCCTTTCCTGTTTAAAGCATTATCTAGATTATCTACCCTGGTTAAAATTTCTCCATAAATGAAAAATACTAAATAGTTCTATTTTAGCATGTTGGATTTTCAATAACACCAGAAGTCTGATGTATCTTTACTCAGAATAAACTTACAGTAATGTAATAAACCTAATTCAGCTAAATAAATCAGTGAATCCTGCTTATAGAGACTCAATATAGATGCTACTCACCTATATTTTTCTCCTTTGGAAAAAAATCACCCCCAACCCTAAAATCACAGAGAAAATTTTCACATTGGTATTTAACCACCTGTCATCTATTGAATATGGAATGATTCTACAAATGGTCAAAAATACATTGTCACTTCACTGTTTCAGGATGCTATTCTATGGGAGTGTAGGTACTCTTCTATAGGTTGTAATTACTCTTCAGACATTTCAGAGTGGTATGAAGTCAACAAATTGATAAAGTAAGGCAAGGATCTTGATCAGTTTTATTACTAGTATATGATGTGGTGTTGGCACATGTAACACAAACAACAAAAATATAGGGAGCACTGTTGTAAAATGAATTAGTAACTCTTGTCTAAGAATCTTCCACAACCAGAGATTTCATGCCCTGAACTGTGCTGAATGAAGCCCGCCCCGGGAAACGTCAGTTTAACAACACTAATAGTCTTGGGATAAGGAAAGAGGGTATGGAGTATGGAGGAAAGGTTATTTAAAATAATCTAAACAGTTTTTTTTTTAAAATTGAAGAATAGTTGACACAATGTTACACAATAATCTTAACAGTTTGTTCCTAATGGTTCTCTTTTAAAGAGTTATTTTACTTCTGGGGCACCTGGGTGGCTCAGTCAGATAAGTATCTGCCTAAGCATCTGCCTTTGGCTCAGGTCATGATCTCAGGTTCCTGGGATCGAGCCCCAAGTTGGGCTCCCTGCTCAGTGGGGAGTCTGCTTCTCCCTCTTCCACTCCCCCTGCTTGTGTTCACGCTCTCACTCTCTCTCTCTGCCAAATAAATAAATAAAATCTTAAAAAAAAACCACCTCAGGCAATGAAAAATTATTCAAAGTACATACTTTTAAAAATTAAAATGAGTGTTAGAATTTGGCCATTTGGGATAATTGCTTTTTGAATCTAAGATATCTCCTTAAGCAGGTTATACAGTGAATTTTATTTTTTAAAAAGTAGAGATATACCACTGGAGATTTTTTTTTATCATCTCTATATCATATAGATAATTTAGGGAGTTTATTTAACTGATTTCACAAGAATAAAATTTTTAAAAGGCAAAGTGATAAAGGACTAAAGGTTTTTACCTCTTCTATATGGTGTAAATATTAGTCTTCGTACTTGGCTCCAGCAAACTTTTACCTGAATGAATAAGGGTACTGATCTCCTTATTTATTTATCTCCAGACTCCATGGTGGCTCAGCAATTAAGATGGCATTGCCAGGTTAACACCTAACCTCTCTTGGAGGAAAGGCAGGTGTAGGGTCGGTTCAAAGGCTATACAGGCATCCAAATGTAAGAACTTTTTTTTTTTTTTAAAGATTTATTTATTTATGTGACAGAGAGAGAGAGAGCGAGAGCAGGAACACAAGCAGAGGGAGTGGGAGAGGGAGAAGCAGGCTTCCTGTCGAGCAGGGAGCCCAATGTGGGGCTTGATCCCAGGACTCTGGGATCATGACCTGAGCCGAAGACAGATGCTCAGTGACTGAGCCACCCAGGTGCCTCTGTAAGAACATTTTAGGAAGGTAAGAATCCTTGCCTTTCTAATCCTAGAAGTACAGAAAACATTAACTCTAGAGCTAGAAATTATTATTATTATTATTTTTAAAGATTTTATTTATTTATTTGAGAGAGAGAGCACAAGAGAGGGGGAGCGGGAGAGGGAGAAGCAGACTCCCTGCTGAGCAGGGAGCCTGATGCGGGACTCGATCCGGGGACTCCAGGATCATGACCTGAGCTGAAGGCAGTCGCTTAACCAACGGAGCCACCCAGGCGCCCGAGCTAGAAATTATTTTAAGGGTGAAGAAACACAATACACTTTCAAGTTTTCTAGCCTGGAAAGTCCTGCCGTCACTGCACTATAACATTTGGCTTGAGACCCATAATCCTGATGGGCTTAGCTGTTTCTGCCTTTGTCTCTGGGCTCCTCAAACACGGTTATGGGTGGGCAGGACACAAATCAACAGAGGACAGCAAGGAAAGTGTCAGCGCTGGCATAACATCAGTTTCTTCCAATACCTGGCCGAGCATTTCATTGACAAATTCACAAATACCATGTTGAAAATCTTTAAATATGACCTTATGGGTTTTTTTTTTTTTTGTCAAGAAGATAATATATAGTTTGATAAGGCAATTAAAAGGGGTAATGACTTTTAGGGACACCTGGGTGGCTCAGTTGTTAAGCATCTGCCTTCGGCTCAGGTCATGATTCAGCTCAGGTCATGATTCCAGGGTCCTGGGATCGAGCCCCGCATCGGGCTCCCTGCTCAGCGGCAAGCCTGCTTCTCCCTCTCCCACTCCCCCTGCTTGTGTTCCCTCTCTTGCTGCGTCTCTGTCAAATAAATAAATAAAATCTTTAAAAAAAAGGGGGGGGTAATGACTTTTAAACATTCAATTATCTTAAAATCACAGGCATTAAGTCAGGAGACAGTGCTTTTGATAAAAAGCATGGAGAGTTTCATGCTATATACAGTTAAGAGAATACATGACATCTTGCAATCTACAGCCACATGGATTCCTCTCACAATGTTAAAAGAAGCCAAAGAGTATATACTATATGATTATACATGATTTATATATATATGATTATTAAAGTTCAAAAATAAGCAAAAAGCTAATGTATAGTTTAAGTCAGATAATGGTGGTTCTAAAGCAGTCATTGGGAGGGGAGTTTCTGGTATTTTAGTAAAATTCATTGTGTTGATATGGATGTCAGCCATATCTGTGCACTTAAATTGTGTCCTTTTCTGAGAATATTTATACTCTAACAAAGGTAAAAAAAAAAAAAATGTGTGTACACATGTAAGATTGTTACAGGGATGGCAGAAGATGTTAAAAAATTTGACTCAGTCTAACTTCAGGATGTGGAACAAGTAAAATGAGGATTTTAATATCTACCAGTAGAGCTATAGTGAATACGTATTATCATTTTTATTAAGAAAGTATTAGGACAAATAATTCATTTCCAAGTTTTAATGTAATAAGACCTTTCCTTTCCTTTTTTTTTTTAAGATTTTATTTTTAAGTAATTTCTCTACACCCAACGTGGGGCTTGAACTTACAACCCCAAGGATCAAGAGTTGGATGCTCTAATGACTGAGCCAGCCAAGCACCCCTCCTTTTCTTGTCCAATATCAATGGCAATTTATAACCAAATGCAGCCATGGGAACAGCTATACAATATGCTACATAAACATAAACGTGTAATCTATTTTTATAATCTTTAACTCGTATCTAGTTCCTCTTCTAATCTCTGAAATAATAACTATATTCCATCTCAAAGAAAGTGGCTATTTATTGTACAAATTTTAGATGTAATAAATTTGTATAATTATAAATGTAGAAATGCTAGAATATAGGGAAAGAAAAAATACCTATTAATGTACTACACTTTTGTTAGCAATTCTGTGGATTTTCTTTTAATCTTTCTCAGACATACACAATGGAAATTCACAAATATAGGGAAAAGTAGGGCCCACTCTGAATTCAACAGTATGGATACATGGCCATTCTGGTTTCATCTATAGTACTCACATATTCTATCTTTGGGGGATTATTTCAAGGCAAACACCAAGCATCACATCATTTCATCTATTAATACTTCAGTATGTATTTTTTTTTATGATTTTATTTATTTGAGAGAGAGAGAGGGAGTGAGAGAGAGCACCAGCGGGGTGTAGGGGGAGACGGGCAGAGAGAGAGAGGGAGAAGTAGACTCTCCGCTGAGCAGAGAGCCCAACATGGGGCTTGATCCCAGGATCCCAGGATCACCTGAGCCCAAGGCAGATGTTTAACTGAGTGAGCTGCCCAGATGACCCTCAGAATGTATTTCTAAAGAAAATAAACTAAAATGAAAAAATAACATGGAAATTCTTGTTTTAAAAATCATTAATATTTATTCCTTAAAAAATTTTTTAAAGGGTTTATTTATTTGAGAGAGAGTGAGAGCTAGCGAGAACGAGTGCCATGAGTGGCGGGAGGGGTAGAGGGAGAGGAACAAGCAGACTCCCTGCTGTGTGGGGATCCCAACGTGGGGCTCGATCCCAGAATCCCAAGATCATGACCTGAGCTGAAGTTAGAAGCTTAACCGACTGAGCCATCCAGGCACCCCTTTCTTAAAAATGTTTTCAAAAAATTACAACAGTTTCCCCTATCATCCTCTCTATGCCCCTGCTACTTATATGGGGATGAGATTGGGTCACTTGATCTGCAGAATTTCTCCTACTCTACATTTTGCTAATTGAATTCCTAGGTATTCCTTACATGCTCTTCTGTTTCCTTTTATTTCCTATAAACTCACAGTTACATATTGAGGCTTGTTGAGATTTAGATTTGATTTTCTGATAAAAATGCCTCACATCTGTTGTTGGGCACTTTCTACTGCAGCACATCAGGAGGCATATCATACCTGACTATCTCTTTTTGGGGGGATGTTGTATTGTAATTATAAAATAACCAGGTATTTAAAAATTATATTGGGGCACCTGGGTGGCCCAGTTGGTTGAGCGTCTAACTCTTGGTTTCAGCTCAGGTCATGATCTCATGCAGCCAGGCATCAGGCTCAGCTCAACGGGGAGTCAGCTTGAAGATGTGTTTGCTTGAAGATTCTCTCCCACTGCTCCTCCCTCCACTCATGCACGTGCTCACTCTCTTTTAAATCTTTAAAAAAAAATTATCTTAAAATCTTTCAAAACAGATTCCATGCAAATTCATAAATATTGATGGAACTACTACAAAAAATCGACACTATTGTAACCATGATTCTCAGAAACTCTTTATTACCTGGAGTATGAATGAGTATATGAAGATATTTAATGTGCAAGCTTTTCCCCAAAGCAGTTCCTTTGTCCTGCTTCCCTGTCCCTGTAAGTTTATAATCCTAAACTCTAGTATATCCACCGGAGTCTAAAATCTGTTTACTTATGGTCCTCCTAGCTAGAATCCAACTTAGAACACAAATCAGTTTAATGGAAGTCTATACACACAACTTATTCACTGTAATCCTGGGTAATCTCTCTGTTTTCCATCTTTAACATAATAATAATGGTACCCATGCCAAGGGGTTATGGGGATTAAGTACATGTTAAGTACTTAGAATCTGGTATCCAATAACTGCTCCAAGAAATATTCCTGATTACTGTTATTACTTCATATATTGGTATTATTTTTGCAGTGGATAAATGTATAAGCTAACTACTAGCATGATTCAGGATGAATGGGAGCCCTTTATACCTGCTTTATGATTTCTGAAATTCCAATTTTGGATTGTTGAGTAAGATAATTTAAATTTGATTTCAAGTTCCAGAAAGTACATGTTATGTGACCACATAGATAGTGAAATGGACTAGAAAGTACAGAAGCCTAAGAATTAAAAAGTCCTTGATTTAGGTGTTGATTCTGTTCCTTACTAATTATGTCACCTACACAAGTCATTTTGGCTCCATGAACTTCAGTTTCTTCATCTGTGCAGTGAAGATAATAAAAATGAAAATAAATGGAGATAATTATTTATTTTGCATAGGATTTTCTTAAAGATCAAACTAGATAATATATGTGAAAAACACAGAATTACAAATATATTTTGCTGCCATTATTAGATGAGTCACAAATTATCTGGTTCCTTGAATTGCTGGGTAGAGTAAGAGAAGCAGCCATTGAGCTGATAAAGCCTAAGAATATTTCTCTTACATATGGACATGAGGCCTAATGTAAATTCCAAGAGAGATGACTGTAGCAGATGTTTTATGGAGCTCCACACTATATCCCCTTTGCCCACCTAATTTCAAGGGACTGTGGTAAATTCCACGCACACCAGAGCCTCATGGCAAGCCAGCTACGGCAGTTTGGATGTGTGGGTGAATTAAGGACACTGGGGTAACTTCAACCAATGAGACATAGCCTCTCAGCCTTCAGTAGAAAATTCTGGGGCATCTACTCATTTCCTCAGAGAGTCCCCAGTTCCATAGAGTGGAAACCAGCTCAGTAGGGAAACCTTTCCTAACTTTTCTCCCTTCCTGTCTTATTCTCCACACACCCTCATTTCTGCTTCCTGGAATCATCTCCTAAATAAACTATCTTAACCCAGTCCCTCATCTTAGGCTCTGCTTTCAGAAAAGACCCCAAACTAATATAATGACACACTGAAAAATTTCAAGCGTAACTGACTGTTATTACCTTTCTCACTAATCAGGCTTACGTAAAAAGAAGTAGAAACAAGGTGAGAACACAGAGGCACTATGTGCTTAAAGCATGTATGTTTGTTGGATGGGGCTTCTAGAGAGAAGATATAGTATCAGGAATTAAATAAAACATAATAGGCACACTGCTTTACATGTCTGCCTTGTGTTAATCCTAATTTTACATACCTAAATGGCCAACTAGGTGAGGAGAAGATGTTCTCAGAATCAAAGCTTTGATCTTTGGGAGTATTAATGTTATACCTTTTGTATCTTTTATACCTCATGACTTGGATTTGAACCAATGACCTCAAGCAACTGTGAAAGAATTAGAGGAATCCTCTGGGATTCTGCTAGCATAAATGTAATTCAATTTTAAAGATTTTATTTATTTATTTGAGACAGAGAGAATGAGAGAGACAGAGAGCACATGAGAGGGGGGAGGGTCAGAGGGAGAAGCAGGCTCCCTGCCGAGCAGGGAGCCCGATGCGGGACTCGATCCAGGGACTCCAGGATCATGACCTGAGCCGAAGGCAGTCGCTTAACCAACTGAGCCACCCAGGCGCCCGATTCAATTTTAAATCTAATCAACATCCACTGACTGTTAACCATATGCTGTTAGGCTTGAGCTACAAATATGAACAAGTTTACAAAGGCAATAGTATAGTTTGTATTCTATGTAGTAAGACATGTGTTAGAAGAACACACTGAGGGTCTGTAATGACCAATGAATAACGCTGAAGGCAAAGAAAAAGAAACCTGGAAAGTGATTATATGGGTAACAACCAGAAAATGGGATATTCAAACATGATTAATTTCTACTAAAACATTTTTAAGCCTACTGGTCAAATTTAAGTTACTAAACCCATTTGGTAAGGGGAAAAAATAACAGTTCAATTGAACACTCATCCTCAGAATTTTCTAAAACAGATACTAAATCATGAAATAGTTCCCAACTACATTTTGATTCGACTCAGGTTGCCATAGGGATACTGAGCTTTTCATTAGCTTGGCGTTGACAACCTAGCCCCGTTTGCCCCTTCTAATGTCATATTCCTAATCTTCTCTCCAGTCAGTTACTTTTATTTCTTGTTTCTCCAAACATGTCTCTCACATTCTCATCTCTTTGTTGTGGTTCAAGGCATTTTATCTTGTATGGACTACCCTTTTCTGTCCCTTCCTATCCAAATCCTACCCACCACTGGTTAACTAAGTGACTACTTCCTTTTAGACAACATTTCAGGTGCATATATTTTCTTTTTGACTCTATTAGAGAAAATCTATGTAGATTTAAGTCTTCAGGATTATGCTCAGAAGACATGGGTTTGAATTCTAGGCATAGCATTTATTAGCTTTTAACGCTGGGTAAGTCATTTGGTTCAATCATCACTTTTTTTTTTTTAAAGCAGGCTCCTGCTGAGCATGGAACCCTGGATGGGTCTTGAACTCAGGACCCTGAGATCAACACCTGAACTGAGATTAAGAGTCGGACACTTAACCGACTGAGCCACCCTTGTGCCCCTCAATCATAAAATTTTTAATGCACATCCTACAGCGCTGGATGCCAGAACTACAAAGATGAACGAGATAGGGTTCTGATTTCAAGGAGATCACAACTGAAAGGATATTAAATTCTTAAAAAATTTATGAACATCACAGTATAATTAAGAGAATCAAATGAAATAATGGAAATATCTAAACTGAGATCAACACTGCAGCTATTAGATGATAATGTCAACAGCTTCCTAAAAACATTTCACAGGTGTCTTTTTTTATTGAAATGGTTGGTTAAATGAATCCAATTACCACCTTCCCATAATTATTCTAACTCCCCTAAAATCCACAAAATACTTTTCTTCTCTTTTTTAAAAAGATTTTATTTTTAAGTAATCTCTACACCCAACATGGGGCTCAAACTCACAACCCTGAGATCAAGAGTCGCATGCTCTACCAACTGAGCCAGCCAGGTGTCCCGAAAGACTTATTCTCTTAATGCAATAAATGTTAACATAATAAGTTTTCATTTTAATAATACATAAATGGAGTATTTATTTCCCTTATAAACAACTATTTCACAAGGAAAAGAATGCTTACTATAAGAGAAATAATTATATTTATTTTGCATCAGAAAACAAATCACCCCTTAATTTTTATTATTAGTTAATAACAAATTAATTTCTTGTTATAGTAAAGAATAATCCCAAAGACAGTCAAATTACATAGAAACAAATAGAAAAAAAAAAGAAAAAAGAACCACATAATATTTCAGTGACTCTTACTAGAAAAAAATCTGCTACTTACGGCAGTGGCTCGAGAGAGTTCTCTACATGTACTGAGGAGTCCGTTTTGTAAATCGTCCCTCTGTAACACCACGGTCTGAATGGCTGCTGGGTTATCTGCATTCATTTCTATCTCTTGGCTGGCTGATAGCAAAGCTTGCTCAAGCGTGTACTATTATAATAAAAATAATTACACTTAATGTTCTGCATCATCGAATTAATTCTTTTTACTTTAGTTTTATCAGTGTCCTGATAATAAGCATAAAAAGTAACATCAACTGAGATAATAAACATAATTGTCCTACTTTCTCCTTGTGGAGTTGCTGAAGTTTCTCTTCCAGGGCATGTACCACTTTATCTTGTTCACATAACCGGCTTAACTTGGCCTAGGTTTTAAGAGAAAATCTGTTGTTAGCAATTTTTTATTTTTCCTGTAATTGGCAGTAGGTAGTCCCGTAACTGAAGGTAGGTGTAACAAGAAAACACATTTAAGATAGCCATAGAATAATACCTAATTAGGCCAATCTTTATTTCAATCAGTAAAATAAAAAATAGCTTTTTATTTAGTTAGTTTAAGGATTTTATTTATTTAGTCAAGCAGAGAAAGACATGTATCATAGGACCTCAATGATACGAGGAATTCTTAATCTCAGGAAACAAACTGAGGGTTGCTGGAGTGGTGGGGGGTGGGAGGGATGGGGTGGCTGGGTGATAAACATTGGGGAGGGTATGTGCTATGGTGAGCGCTGTGAATTGTGCAAGACTGTTGAATCTCAGATCTGTACCTCTGAAGCAAATAATACATTATATGTTAAAAAAAGAAGAAGAAGAAGATAGCAGGAAGGGAAGAATGAAGGGGGGGGTAATTGGAGGGGAAGATGAACCATGAAAGACTATGGACTCTGAAAAACAAACTGAGGGTTCTAGGGAGGAGGGGGGTGGGAGGATGGGTTAGCATGGTGATGGGTATTAAAGAGGGCATGTTCCGCATGGAGCACTGGGTGTTATATGCAAACAATGAATCATGGAACACTACATCAAAAACTAATGATGTAATGTATGGTGATTAACATAATACAATAATAAAAAAAGATTTTATTTATTTACTTGAGAGATAGAAAGACAGAAATAGCGACAGAGAGCACAAGCGGGGAGGTAAGGGAGAAGCAAGCTCCGCGGGGTTTGATCCCAGGACCCTGGGATCATGACCTGAGCCAAAGGCAGATGCTTAACTGACTGACCCACTCAGGAGCCCCCAAAATAGCTTTTAAAGATACAATGCTTAACATGCATATAAAGTGAAAAAGCATTTCAACCATATTATTTAATCTACATAATTCGAGATACTGTTAGTAATTGAGCAGTCTCATATAACTTTAAATCATTTCAATGTGGTTAATATTTTTTTACCTACCAACTGCTAGGTATGTTAAGTGATATATGCAATCCTTAACGAAAATATCAACTGAATTCTGTTTTTATATTTTAAAATTATGCTCTTATGTTTATAAAAGAATATAAGGAAAAGATCGCTTCTAACTGCAATAATACAAATAAAAATTTGCTAAATGGAGAAAAAAAAATCATTTTCAATAGTTTAAATGTTTGAAACTCTTGGTATTACCCTAATTTTTTAATTATGAAAATATCAGAGGATACTCCATGAAAATTTAAATACTACAATAAACCAGTTGTCCAGATGTCTGAAAATAAAAAACCTGGATAAACTGTATATATGCCCCAAACTTGACTGCATAATGACAAGTAGGCAAGAAAACTGGAGATTTCACTTTCTTTGCCATAGCTGTTAAAATAATTACCCTGTCTTTGTTAGATGACAAAACTCAAGCTATACCAAGTGGAATATACTGAAATGAGAAAGTATAACGACATGGTAAGTCAACCAATCTAAAATATAATAAAAAAAGAAAAGACTAAATTTTAAAAAGGAAGTAGTGATAGAACTTTTAGAGGCTGATACTTTCTCTAGAAGACAGGACAATTTTACTTTGCTTTTTTTGATTAGAGATGCCTTTTACTTTCCTTTAAGTGATTCTTAGTATGCTCAACTGCTAATTATGGGGGGGGTTTGTTATAGAATACATAGAGGAGTGATGATTTAATCTAACCTAGATGTAAAAGAAAATGCTACTTTATTTGATGTCGTTTTGGAGGGCAAGGGAGGAAGAGGAAGCTTTTTGTCATGCTTATTTCCAATGTTTTGGCAGGGAATATAACAGAGTACTGACAATATATATAGCATACTAACACTTACATCAATATCCACTTCTTCAGGTCTGTATTTGTATAATGTGCCTCTACATTCATCTTGTGACAGCTATAGGAAAAAATGTCAGGTAGCAAGTTTAAAAATAATATTTAAAAAATATACTTAGCCTATAGTTAACATTTTAGATTTATATAATAACAAAAATGGGATTTTAATGATTCTTATACTTTAAGAAGTTTAATTCAAACACAGATCATTACAAAAGCAGAAAAATATTTAACATTGATACAATATGCAAGATACATAAAAATGTTAACTTAAGCTTGTCAAACAAAATAATAAGTTGGTCAAACAAATTATACAGCACCTTACATTTTCCATTTGTAAGACACATATTATTTTAATGAAAAATTGACAAATACAATCATAGCAACTGTACTGAATCAAATATTCAAACCAGGCATATTTCAGCAGTCAAAACCACCCTTCACGGTATACACATAATCAGACAACTATGTATGTGTACACTCAAATGCGAACACATCTTAGTACAACTTTATTAACAAAACCCGTAACATACTGTATACATATACATAATATATAAACACACATACACAATATAAACTTATCTTGTTCTTCTGTCTTAAGAACTAAAAGATAATGGGGGAAAAGGATGAGTTTAATTGAAAACAGGAAACTCATTCAAAACCTCATAAAACTGAAAGCCTATGTTGTAAACTATGGATAGTCAAATTTCATAAAGAGTTTATATGTGTTCATTGACGCCATTTGTCTTATGATACTACAAGAAATTACTGCTCAGTGCATTTAAACATCCTTTCTTCGGCTTCGTCCCAATATCTTTTGGTCAAACAAACCTTCACTTCTGCTTGTGTTAATCAAGATTTCAAAAGCCATCCCCGTCAGTGATACCACAGGTAACATCACAGCCTCTGCAAGCAATATTTCACGCTCTCTTGTCTTTTGACTTTATATTGACTGCTAAGACAGTAACAAAAACATAGCAGGAAAAATTGACTTGGGCTCACTGCGTGTTTACTAAATGGCACACTTCTTCTCTAAGTAGGGATGGGAGTAATGTATCCCCACTACATTCTAGATTGGAAAATTAAACTTCACATAAACACATATAAATGAATAAAAATGATAAAAAAAGGTTATAACTATATATACCCACTGTAAAAAACTGCTTGCCAGTTACATCTTAGAAGGAGGCATAATTTAAACAGCAAGTATCTTTGAATGAATCTAGAAATGTGGGTATCAGGAGGTTAAAAATGTAAGCATTACAAACATACAATAAGAAATCCTGGATTTATGTGTTTCATTTCAAGACATTACTTTCACGTCCTCATGCAAATGAATCTGTGACTATTTAAGGGTATGCAGTGATTAAACAAAACTTTCATAGAAATGAATTACCACATGAAAAATGAATTTAATGACAAAAGTCAGAATACTTGTGCACTATTTTAAAATAAAGATCATTGAATATGTCCTAAGAAGTGTCAATTGTCTTTCTAAATTAAAGCACCTAGATCCAAGAAAGTAATTTGTACTCTTATCTGAAAACAAAAGTGATGAAAAATAAGTTTTAAAATGCTTAGATCCATGATAAAAAATGAAGATAATGCCAAAATTAAATTTTCTCATTTATAAAAAGTTAAGAGATGTAAAGCCTTTAGCTCCTAAATGTCCAAATACACTTTACTTAATATTTAAAGTTAAATGCAAAACAGCTTTACTAAACCATAGAATATAAAATTTTGATGTAACTAGTGGATAGTGCTACACCTAGATTAAAATATGAATTGTATCCTATATCCCAGGGTCAACAGAAAAAAGCCTCGTATTTTAAAATGGAAATTTAGCAATGTGTAATACAAATTTAGGGTATTGGTATACTATTTTTATTTAGGGAATCTTACTGCATATTCATTTTCACATCAGTGGCAAATTAATAAAAAATGTGTACTGTGTTGTTACAATTTAAGAGTGATAGATCCTTATAGCCATATAAATATACTGCACAATACATTAATTTATTTTGTTGTTTCTGTATTTTTAGTACCATTGAAAAATTTATTTAAACCTTTTATCAAATTATTCAATAAAAATATTCATTAGACACTAACAAAATCTTAAAATAATCAGCCTTCCACTATACATTGCTTTTACCTATCAGAAGAAAAGAATAAGGAAACAGGATTGATTATTCTTCCAATAATTAACTTTTAAGCATGGTCTATTTTTCATTACTGATAATAATTACTGAGGCTTTTCTTAAGAAAAAATGGATATAGTTTATTGAAAAAAATTCCACCTAGAATTGAAGAAGTTTGCTACTTCAATTCAATAGTCCTCATTATGAAAATCCTACTAATAAGAAAAAAGTAATTTCATGAATATTCTCATTAAGTTCTGCCTAAAATGTTTCATGGCAATACTTTTTTATCATTTTTCAAATTCATCTTTAGCAAAAGAAAAAAAAGTTCTGGGTTTGAATACCTTTTTCTGAAGTACCTCAGCAACACTAAAAAAGCAAATGAAAATGGGCTATGTAGAATTATGAAAGGTTGAGCAGTGTTCAAGCTTCAATTTGAGAAGTGTATTATACAGATTTTATTGACATACATACATATAAGGAAATGTGCTTTATTTAGAAAGCTTTTTCATAATAAAATATCTAACAATATTTAAAAACACAGGGTTGGCATTAGGTTAAAACAAAATTACTTTTGTTAATCAAAATATAACTTTCTACAGTATCCCTTTTAAATATATATGTATATATTTTAAAATTTATAAATAAATACATATATATAAACCCCAAAAAGCATTTTTGGGGAAATATTTGATAAAATTAGACATTTTATGAGGACTCAAAAATCCTCACAGGACTGTAGGTATTTGCTAATATTAGTCTGTACCTTTAAAAAATAAATAATATTTATTATTATTTTATAAAAACTCTAGTACAAAAATGTAATTGTGAAAGACGGTAAAATGATTAATAAATGTAGAGGAATTTTTCAACACAATGTGGATTGATTTAGCATTTGTTTTGATTCAGTTTTATGTCCTTTTTATATTACCAATTCTAAAAAAATTCCCACATACGTAATTTTTCAGGTGTCCTCTTTTTTCTAAGAAAATGCAAACATAACATTTCTCCTGCAAGAAAACCCAACGGCTATGATTCAGAATAACAGGTCATAAGACATGATAGTGCCACCTTATTTTCAGGTGTATTTCAGGAACCTATAACACAGCACTGTAATACAACGTCAGAAGCAAACTGTAAGAGTGTACAATATAAACTTCCATGAAGATTTCCTTTGGATCATAACACGGTAACGGAAATCTGAAGAAAAAAATAAGATCTAATTTCAATTTAGGCAAATTAATAATATAGTTTGGGAAGTGTGTCTGAAGGTCACTGTTATCCACCAGTGGTGCCCTGTACTATTTAAGTACTATATTAATGGCTGATTTTTAAAAAAGGACTGCCTGAAGACACCCCAACTTGACAGGACTGAGAGTCAACACGCATTACCTGGTAATTGGTTGCCTAGCTCACGCCCAGGAATGGCTGCTGATGTTAGCCATTCAGATTTTTCTGTTTTGTACAATTTTAGTTTTTCTCCTTCAAGTATTCATATATTTAATAAGGAAATATAATAATGAGGAAATATATTTATATAAATCTATAGGTCTGGTCAGTGACACCGGTATATAAGACCACTCTCCGATATCACACTTTTGGAAAATTCCAATTAGAACTTTTAGTGCAACTGAGTAATTTCAATCAGCAGTGACTTCTGCATCATCAACCCTGATTACTGATCAATATAAAAAAGGAAAACCAATCCAAACCAAACTGAAAACCCACAAATGAAAATATACAAAATATGAAAAGTAGAAAGTATAACCTATTACAACAAAATGCCTTTGATCTCTTGTCATTTACCCTTACATAAAATGATAAAGTGACAGCTTCAGATACTGAGAAAGGTATTAATTCCAGAACAAGGGCTAAAGGTTCTCAGCAGTGGAATTTTGGAATGAAGTGTCAAGGTTCTATAATCTGGTTACTATAAAAATACAAAGATTTCATTTTCTTTTGAAAAGTAAAGCTGTTTAACTTTAAATATTTAATACTTTGTTTCTTTATTGATAGAAAACTTTGTTCAGAAGTAAGAGTAACCTCACCCTCCTACCAACTGTTTCAAGGCCCATCCATGATGCTGATCCCAAGATGACTAAAGCAAACCAGAGGCCTGTAAAGCCAGAGAGAGTTCAAGGTGCTTTTTCTTTTTTTTTTTTTAAAATAGGTGCTTTTTCGTATTTTAATAAAAATACATTCATTTTTCATGTTAGTTAATTTTCTTCTTCTGTATGAATTTTAAAGTATTATAACAGGTCATAGGCCACAGTAATTTGAAGGTGTTGAAGTGGAAGAAGCTGATGTTGCAACACACACAGCTAAGAACATTTAGACCATGAAATACAAAAAAATCGGATAGGAATGTATAAAATGACTTCTTTTGCAGATCTGCAGATTACCAAGCTCCTAAAGTAAAGCCAGCCAGCTCCATGGTACATATTTTGAGTTAGGGAAAAGAATGACGTAAGATGATGCATACGATGGCTTAAGAATTTAAGACTACAGGGAGAAGATATTCCCAGTATGTCAAGAAGTGGCTATCTTTAGGTCTTACTATACCACAGTATAGAAACTAGATTTAAATAACTCCCATATAAATATTATCTATTCCTAAAACAGTGGGGTGGGGTAGGGTGGGATGGGGGCTGCCCCTAAAAGGAAAAAAAAATTTTTTTAACTTTTCCCTAGAAATCAGTTCTAATGCTTTTAGAGTTAATCGAAATTAATGGCAATCTAGTAAAAATTTTGCAAATGTACTGCAGACCTCCAAGTACATATCAAATACTCTGCACAAAAACTTCAGGAAAATGGCACACTTAATATTCAACAGCAAAATGTTCAGCAAAGCCATGCTAAGAATACTGCAGCATCTTAAAAAGCATGGATGAATTGCATTTTTCCAAATAGACAGAAACAAAAAATGAAATAAGAAAACACTAATGTTATGAGTAACTCTGAGGATAAACCAAAACTGTCACTGAGGGATTTTGCAGATGATAAAGCAGTATCATTCACTGTCCAAGACCTTACTTGCTGGTACAGTTGGGGTCTTAGCGCCGAGTTCTCAATCATTGTGTGAACCATGGTGATAATAGGTTCATTTTCTTTCATCTATTTCAAATCAGGAGGAGCATACAGCAAACATCAGTTTACAGCATAGCTAGATTTGAAAGACGACACTGTAAATATAGCCTCTACTTTAATATCTTCCTAATAGTGCAGTTGTTTACATTTTACCCCAAGGTTGTACAGATTTAACTTCTATAAACCATTTCAAGCAAGTATTAAATGCTGTAAAATACTTCCCAGGTTATAGAGAAGCTTACTAATTGCAATACTGCTGCAACTAGGTTTTACTTTATAAATATATTCAATATAGTCAATGAATATTCTTACATATACTAGAATAGATGATAAAGCATCATGACTTATTTAAAGAGTAAATTACAGGGTGAAAACCTATTTAAAAGGAGAAAACGGTATCATTTAATTGATTACTTATTTAGTAAAAAAGCTTAAAATGATATTCAGTTCTTTGTATACTGATCAGAAAAATATTAGTTCTCTTGTAATATTAAAATTCTATAATATAATAATCAGTATATCTCATCATTTAGGTAATCACATATTTCATTAAGGTTAATTTTGATAGACATCTATATACACTGTTTTGGATTTTCTCACAGTATAACACAACATGTAGAATTATTTCAAGGATATGCAAACTAAAATTTATTTGGCAAAGACTCAATGTATCTCCCTAGCTCCTAAAAAGGCTGAAACCATGTTTCACATTTCCAGCTAATGTTGTACTTAATTACTGCCTCTAGAAAAATATTTGTTTTAGGAGGTCCTGGACTTAAGAGCTAAAGCATTCAAAAGAGAATCATCATAATATATAGAGAGTAAAAGGCCAATGATGTACCATTTGTAAGCAGACAAGTCTGTTTATAATTGCAATTTGCAACATACACTTTACATAATTTTCATCCTGCATATTATAGAAAATAAGCATTTTTATTATGGTTAACAAATACTAGTTTACTGCGTTAAATCTACAATAAAAGTTTACTAATCTTGAGACTAATAAATGCATAATGTAAATAAAAGATAAATCCTGAAAAGCGTACATCTAAACAATTTTATTTTTAGCCTAGTTACCAATGTTTCATGTCAATAAAATGTTTTGATTGTCAAATTAGAAACTGGTGACTGGTTTATTTTTTTTTAAAGTTTTATTCAAACTAAATAATTTATTTTTTAAAAAATAATTTATTTTAAAATCTCAACATTTGCATATCAGTTAAACTCAAACTTCTTTTTCTCCCCTGCAATGCTATCCAGTAAGGGACTAAGGCATATTTATAGGTGACATTTCATGTACACAGGAAACAGATGTGTTGATATGCAGTTCAGGGCAATTTTTTTTTACAGTGTTGGAAAGTAACTTATAAATAGCCAAGTACAGATGTAAATTTTCCTTAGGAGAAAAAACTTTTATCATGGAAATTTAAGACCTCTTTATGTTTTCAAGTGTCTTCTATGTTTTAAGGGAATGTTTGTTATCTTAGTCAAATGTGAATCTTGGAATAAAGTATAACTGCTTTTATGTTTTGGCTTACTCATTTGTACTGATACACACACTTCATATAACACAAGTAAGCACAGGTCTCTATCCATTTTAAATTTTAATTTTCAAAGCAATCTCATCATTACTATTTTTCAACAGCATACCATGGAAATTAGTCAAAAGAATACTGGACTCAAATTTTTTTGCATTGGGTGGAGGTCAGGAACATGAATGTTTTAAGAAATAATGGAGATCAGAGAGTATCCAAATGTAAATGATACTCAGGGTCCAACTGAAATTGCCCACTGAGTCTTGGAAATCTGGCACTACAAATTGACCCCTGTGTCAAATGGTTACGTCAATAAGGCTCACACCTCTAAGTGGAGCTTCAATATAGTACAGATTAAGGACAAATGTTCATACTCTAAGCCTGGCAAATTTACTTGAAGGGACAATATGGTTTCTATACAAGGGTAATCAAGCCTGACTTATTTAGTGGACTACTTTGAGAGGGTAAATATGCATGTGTGGAAAGGGATGACATATTTGTGATTTAAAAATGTCTGTTTAATTTACATGTCAAAGCTTATTAAATACTGAGTCACCAAGAAGGGTTTTTTTCCAAGAAGAAACTAACTAGGAACAGAAAAACTAAAAGCAAAAATAGTATTTAAATTATACAAACTGTAGGGCACCTGAGTGGCTCAGTTGGTTAAGCTACTGCCTTCGGCTCAGGTCATGATCCTGGAGTCCCAGAATCGAGTCCCACATCGGGCTCCCTGCTCTGCAGGGAGTCCGCTTCTCCCTCTGACCCCTCCCCTTCTCATGCTCTCTCTCTCTCTCTCTCTCAAATAAATAAAATCTTCAAAAAAAATGAATTATACAAACTGTAGAGTGTTTCAGAGATCATTTCTGAAATGGACTATTTTTCATTATGAAAAATTTCATACATATTAAATCCTAAGTATTAAAATTAGAAGTCATCTCTAGAAACTGACAATTTAGTACAACAAAGGAATAAAAATGTTAGCAGAAATTATTTTGAATTGTGGGACTGTGGATTATTATTTTTTCCTTTCTCTATACTTTTCTGCATTTCCCAAGTTTTCCCCAGAATAGATACTGCTTTTCTAATAAAAAAAAAGTTACTAAAGAGTCAAGAGTAAAATATATAAACATGAAATAAACAAAATTAATGGAACAATCATATCCTCTGGCAAATACTCTTTGGTGATGAAAAGCTAAGAAAAATCTTAGCACCATGTGTTCATATCATGCTCAAGGCTGGGAATTAAGTGGATGAAACCTACTAGAGTTGTCTAGTGTAGTAAGGTCCTGATCCAGAAAACTGTTTTTATAAACCTTTATTCTGTCTTAGGAATCTGTATCTACATCCAAAATTTATTAGAAAAAAATGTTAAGTAATTAAAAAAAAGTAAGCTACCCAACACATTTGTAAATACATGTTAACTATCCTGTAATTACCGCCCCCCCTTTATTACTACTTCAGAAATCAAAATTCAAGTTTAGACCAGGGTTCTTAACTCACAACCACACCACTTGAGGAACTTGAAAAGAATACAGACACCCTGATTCCCAGATAGTTTTTTTTAATTTTTAATTTTTTTAAAAAAGATTTTATTTATTTATTTGACAGAGAGAGACACAGCGAGACAGGGAACACAAGCAGGGGGAGTAGGAGAGGGAGAAGCAGGCTTCTCACCGAGCAGGGAGCCCGATGCGGGGCTCGATCCCAGGACCCTGGGATCATGACCTGGGCCGAAGGCAGACGCCTAACGACTGAGCCACCCAGGCACCCCCTGATGCCCAGATAATTTTAATGAGCCCCTCGAGAATCTTTGATGTCATTAAAACACCAAGGTGACAGGATGGTCTAAAGATTCCTTTGGCAGAACTAACTATGATGTTCTCATAGTGTTAAAGTAAAATATAATTGGATAACAGTGTATGTTCTTCAGCTCATATACTCCCTGGGATCCCGTTTTACTAATAATAGTCCCATAATTACTCAGATGGGATAAGACTGTCTATGATAGGAGAAGCAGCAGGATCATTTCAGAACTCCCCAGGGTACCAAATCTACCTAACCAAGAGCTGTTAGTACAGCTGAGTAGTGGGCTGTTAATGATTTGAAAGTGAGTGGTCCTGTATGTGGGGGCTCTCTCTGCATGTGGTGTGCAACAGCTAAAAACTGAACGTAATAATCAGGATCCAATACAATGAGAGCTCGGTCCCTATTAAACAATTTCACTGATCTGACTGAATTTTCACTCTTTCCAGATTTATTGAATTGGAAATACTAGATCTGCTTTATCTCCAAATATATTCTAGAAATAGGCTAGCGGTTCCTTTCATTAAAACACCTCTCAAATATTCTATATTTTAATACTTAGAAACTAACTTTTTAAAAAAAGATTTTATTTATTTATTTGACAGAGAGAGAAACACAAGCCGGGGGGGCGGGGGGACCGGGAGAGGGAGAAACAGGCTCCCTGCTGAGCAGGGAGCCCGATGCAGGGCTCATCCAAGAACCCTGGGATCATGACCTGAGCCGAAGGCCGACTTTTAACGGACTGAGCCACCCAGGCGCCCCAAAACTAACTTGTTTCTGTAACTTACATTGAAACAGCATATTCTATCTGACTTTGGCTGTGTAAACTTTATGACAGCTTTTCAGTTAAAGTAGTAAATAATGACATAAAAAATACATAATGCTCCATGAGCAAGTTGGAATTTGATGCTCAAGTTCTTTAAAGTAAAATCCAATAATTCTCTTCTGATTTGAATACAAGGATCCTACACAGTATTATGATAGTGATGTTAACAGTTGACGTATTTTGTTTTAGGGAATCAGAGCAAGAGAAAGACTAATTAGTACATGGAAAATGTGTAGTGATTCACTTGAAAAGGAGTTAAATGCTTCACTTTCAAATACTTTAATTCCTTGTTTGAAGTAACAGGTAATATAAATTTAGATTTCAGCCCACTGATAAATTATAAAGCTACTAGTAAGACTCATCATTTCATAATAATAAAACATAAATGGAAATATCTTGGAAATACACTTAGGTAATGTCAATGTATTTGTTTACAACAAAACCACACATTTTTACTTAAAGTTTTTAAGTCCAAATGTTTAGACAAACTGCCTAAAAAGTCTGGCACTTCATTCCAGCCTCTTTCTCAGTTTTGAGGTATGCTGGGCTAATATGAACACAAAGTGTACTTTGGTGTTGCTGTCAGAAATATCCTGACTTACAAGCCCATCACCAAAGAGCCTTTTCAACACAATCATATGTAACTAGGTCATACTTACTAGGACCTTGAGCAGAACTTCCCAACTGACACCTGTGGGCTGGGAATGGATTACAGGTGTGTGGGGCGGGGACCACCTCAGCCCTCAGTGGGCCTAACATGCTGCTGCTTGCACTTCTAGTCCCTGCCAAGGTGCTGTACAAAGATCGCCACTTTCTTTGTGTGCCATATATGAAAAAGGTTAGAAAGCACCGAGATCGTGTTTTTACTTCAGAAAAACTGGACTTTACTTCTTTCTTTGGGGTTTCTTGTGATAAATCCATCTACCTCAATGGTTCTCAAACCTGACGGGCAAACAAAATCACCTGTGGACATTTAAAACCATAGGCAGGGCTGGGCTCTTGGCAATTCTAACTGGGGATAGGGGAGACAGGGCCCTGAGCACTGTACTTTCTTTCTGTCTTTCTGAAGATCCATTGATAGTTCTGACAGGAAATCAGGCTTGATAACCATGGTCCCATCTGGGCACTAACTCAAGTAATTGAGGACTAATTCAACTGTCCCCCAATAAAGACTTTTTCAAGGTCTTGATGAGTCAGTACTAAATGTTAATCAAGCTATCTGCACAGATATCAAAAGATGAAAAATTCCAAACTAATTATCTAAACGCAAGTATTACATCTCCATTAAAATAACTATCTTTGTATAAAATATAGCGTTAAGGTATTAACCCCCTTAAAAAAATCAACTGAATCTCATTATTAATAATACTGATGGACTCAGCAGAATCATGGGGGACCTGGGGTGTCAGGAATCCAACTGCCAGTTGTTCTATTTATCTAGCAACTCCTAAATATTAGTTTCAAAGTCTTTATCTTAGAAATTAGACCAGCTACTAATGCAGAAGGAACAGGATATTCTAACTCATGAGATAAATGCTCCTGAATAATTTTGGGGTAAATGGCAGGAAAGAGAAAGATTAGCAGTGAGCAGAGCCAAGACAATCATTCATATAATTTATCCTTGGAAAAGATTAATTCTTGAATCCTCTTTTAAGTATAAGAAGTGGTTAAGTAGAATCACAGACCTGTACCTCTGAAACAAATAATACATTGTATGTTAAAATAAAGAAGAAGAAGAAGATGATGATAGCAGGAGGGGAAGAATGAAGGGGGGAAAATCGGAGGGAGAGATGAACCATGAAAGACTATGGACTCTGAGAAACAAACTGAGGGTTCTAGAGGGGAGGGGGGGTGGGGTGATGCGTTAGCCTAGTGATGGGTATTAAAGAGGGCACATACTAAATGGAGCATTGGGTGTTATACGCAAACAATGAATCATGGAACAGTACATCAAAAACTAATGATGTAATGTATGGTGATTAACATAACAAAAAAGTGGTTAAGTAGTGGCTTAATTGGTCTTTAAAAAGTTTATGTAATAAATCATCTAGAACTGTGTTGTCCTATAGAACTTTCTATGATGATGAAAATGTTCTACATTGGTATAGTCCAATATTGTAGCCATGTGACTCTTCAGCCCTTTAAATGTGGCTAGTATGACTGGGGAAAAGAATTATACTTTTATAAAAATGTAACTATTTTAAATGTAAATTTAAATAGTCACAAATGGCTAGTGGCTATGATATTAGACAGTAGGCTTAGAAATTCTAGACAAGTAAGTTTGATATAATTTTTTCCCTGATCTGGATCTTATTCCCAGAAGGGGAAAACATTTGGTCAAGCTCTGTCTTGTAACTGAGTTTGAGTCTGAATGCTGTGCTAACAGCTTCCTTCTTTTTGGGAAGAAGCAGTCTGAGATGACTCCTATCTACCCCACAGAGCTTTTGTCCTGATAACCTATGAGAAGACCCATTTCTGTGCTGTCATTTTCTATTTAAATGGAAAATGGGCTTTTCCTGAGTTCTTAATGACTTCTTAGGAAAAGAATTTTTAAGGTTGAGAATCTGTCTTAACAATAGCAAAAACCCCTGATGGCCTAATCACTGAAGAATTCATTTCTCAAGAATGTCCTCCTGCGTCTAGATCAATAAACTCTTAAGAAGTGTGGCAAGACTAAAACGCTAAAGAATTTGACATGCCTAGGGTGAAGCTTTGAGGAATGCGGAGTTCTTTATAAACAGGTCATTTAGATAATGACAATGTAAATGCATTCCACTCTCACTCTAGGGACATCTGAAAGTCCAGGAACCTGAGATTGAAGGGTATGACTACCTATTGAAACTACTCATTGTTTAACAGGGAGCAGGGAAATTTGAAGTGACTTTTTAAGTAGAGGAATGTAAATAAGTCTCTTTATAACTGATGGGGCAAAGTATGGAGGTCTATTACTGTGAAAATTTTAGAGCAATCTGAATAAACTGTCCATGCTATATAGGTTCTCTAAAAGTAAAACTTTGGGAAAATATTACTATTGCTATATATTCAGAAGAATCAATGGTACTTTAAAAGATGCTGCTAGACAATATAATATGTTTTCTCTCTTTCTTCAAGGGAGAAAGATGGATAAAACAAAAAATCAAAAAAGGAACAACAAATTGGGACACTAATATAGGAGTCAAACATATCTGACATTCCCTTAAAAGAAAAAGCAGAAGCATTTCTAAACTGGCTGATGCAGTCAGGATCACTGATTATAAGGCCCACTTACTGAGAAACATTATAAAAATAACCTGAACCCAGCAGAAAAAAAGGAGGGTAATCTCTATACTCACAACCTCATTTAAATTGCTGAATTTTTAGAGCCCCCATTTTGAGAAATATATGTACCTCTGATATGTTTGAAGAAAACTTTGAAAGCCTCAGGTAATGTCTTTCTAAACAATTTACTTATTTAATTTATTCACCGTGAGTTTCACCCCTTTTTACCAAGGGTCTTTTAAGCTTTTTTTTTTTTTTTAATTAAAATCCTTTTGGCTACAGGATGAACTTTACAGAGCTGATTTTTACTTCAGTAGCTTAAACCATTTTCCTTATTTAATGACTCATTCTTTTTTTTCATAATTTATGAGCCAAGGTGACATTTTAGTGCTCTATGAAAAAGCAAAGTTACATATCAATATCCACTATACTAAGAGGATTTAGGAACTCATTCTTAACCACTGTTCCTTTAGCTTCAAGGAATAGATTATTATCTGATGCTACTACCATCTTTATTCCTGGGATTCACAGGCAACCGGAAATATTAAAAGAACTCAAAATTCACTTTGTAAAAATGTATTATTGTGGATATGATGTTTGATATGGTTATATTTTTCTCTTCTTTGCATGTATTTTAACGATGCCATTCTTAAATTTTTTAAAAAGGTTTTATGCATTTATTTGAGAGAGAGAGAGCAAGAGAGAGAGAAGGAGTGTGGGGGAGGGGTAGAGGGACAGGGAGAGGGAGAAGGAGAAGGAGACTCCCCGCTGAGCAGGAGCCCCAGGTGGGGCACTGGGCTCTCCTGGGCTCAGCCCAGGACCCTGAGCTGAAGACAGATTGCTTAACCGACTGAGCCACCCAGGTGCCCCACCATTTTAAAGGGACAAACATTCCAAGAGTGAAAATCTGATTATCTGTTAGTAAAAAAGGTGTTCGTTTTGTCTGTGGGTAAATCTGCTTAAAAATATATTTGAACTTTAAATCAAAGTTAAAATATCTCCTAGACATAAGGACCTGGGTTTTATTAATAGCAATTGTATTCTGAGTTACAACTGGCACTGAGTAGCAGATTTCCTACCATTAATTTAAAGATTTATCAGCTTATGTTTTAACTACATAATCAACTCTTAGGTCAATCTTAAAAATGATTTTGGCATTTATGCTCAACTTTATTTCCTTCCGGGGCTTTGAAAATAATTAAATAATTCTACTTTGTAAGCACTAACTTCCTGCCTTACACACTGAGCTCCATAAATCTTTGCTGAATGAACATTCTGAAAAAATTAATAAAAATGAGATAGAAACAAAAGCTACAGTCATTGGGCTACAAAAATATTTGCTTTTGTAAATACAAAATAGAACTGTATAAATATTATGCATTTAGGAGAGGTGGGGAAATTGTTTTCATTTTCCCATCTTGTTAGATAGGAAAATATAAGAACAACTCCATTAATTTTGGAGGAAGTCAAATAGATTTAGGAAAAGAAAACTCCTTAATACAGTGTACCCATCCCAGCTTTGTGATTTTGGGCAAGGGATTAAACCTGACTTATGGGAACAAATCTAACTGGCCCACATGCTACAGAGGGTATATATAAGCACCCAGGTGGGATACTGTATATGACAATGCTCTGGACTGTAAAGTGTTACTTAAGCTGTAGGATGAACAGGTACTGGACAGGTGCACGGTGTAGAGAATGGGATTGCTTTTAAAGGAGTATTGAGAAACAGTGACCTGCTGGCTGGAGAAAAGGGGCTCTAGAGTAGGAAGTGTTTCACAGGTTGGGGTGGTGGTGGTAGAGGAGTGAGGGTTTGAATGACAAAACAAAGAGACCTTATTTTGTAGCAAAAAGTTTGTGAAATTTTTGGAGTTAGCCGAAAGACATAACGTGGCAGGTGCTTTTAATTTGCCAAGATTTTGTGATTAAATGGTAACGAGGAGCTTATTTGTACAATTAAGGGTGTTATGATTGCCTCTATTATCCTGACTAAACACCATGCAGATATTGTGTATTCAGCTAAAATAACCTCTTCAGATAGTTCTACAGAATCTCACAATTTTCCTGTTTTCAGTAAAACTGTTCTTAACGTACTTTAATTTCGAGTTTCATGGTATTTTAAACTTTAATTGTGGTGGGTTTGGGCAGATAAAATATTAGGAGAACATACTGTAACTACAGGAAGCTGTTGGACTTAATTCTTCCGTTTTCATAAATTTGTATAATTTCCACGCTTAGAGTGGCGGAACAACAGAATTGTCATACCTTGGATCCTTCTAGGTAGGCTGCCATTGGTTTTTCTTTTCATCCTCTAGGCAATCAGACCATCCAAGACTGGTGTCAGGTTCTCCCAGCCATAGCTGGAGGAGAAGACTGGGTCTCACTTTTTTCTTTTCCCTTGAGGGCTTAAACCACCACTTTGAATTCTAGGTCTAAGCCAATAGCTAAAGTAAAGGTCCTGACCCTTCTCAAAGCCCAGGGAGCTCTTCCCCAAGGATGATGAGTTCAATAAATGTTACACCAATGATGTTAAAGGTCAACAATATTTTGAACCATTTCTGCTTTTAGTTTTTTGGTCAGGGAACTGAAGGATAAGATGACAATTGAAATTTTGGACACGTTGGGATTGTACTGAAGGCAAAATGTCCAAGTGCAGATTTCTACAAGCAACTAGAAACACATAACTGGAAAGGCAGAGTGAGGACTTTTAGATACCTTTTGTGCCCTTCTCCACATCCTATTAGCCCATCTTTTATTTCCACTCTTGCTGAGCCAACAATCACTTTGTGCATGGGAACCCACTAGGTGCTCATGTATGCATAACCTCGATATGCTGGAGAGTTAGTCTTGAGGCAGCCCTTGGCCAAAGGAGGATGGGAGTACAAATGTACTCCCAGTACAAATGCTCCACCTCCCGTTGTTCAGTTGGGCAAGTCTGCAGTGCTTCTTTCGTCAACAAGTATCAGTCAGATGAAGCCCAAGTTGCCTCTGGCAGTTGATAATATATTCCCTCCTTCCCTGCTCACTTTCTTTACTCCTGTACCTTGGTATCGCTTCCCAAAGTAAACTTCCCAAGAACAAGCCCGTATCCAGGACACCCACACCACAGACTCTGTTTCCTGGGAGAAATCCAGGGGCTAGAGATGAATAACTAAGAGACAACTAGTAAAATGATGTGTAGATGAATGCTTAGATGAGAGAACACCAAAAACCAGAGAACTTCTGGGACGCCTGGGTGGCTCAGTCAGTTAAGTGCCTGACTCTTTTTTTTTTTTTTAAAGATTTTATTTTTATTTATTTGAGAGAGAGAGAATGAGAGAGAGAGAGAACACCTGAGAGGGGATAGGGTCAGAGGACGAAGCAGACTCCCTGCCGAGCAGGAAGCCCGATGCGGGACTCGATCCAGGGACTCCAGGATCATGACCTGAGCCGAAGGCAGTCGCTTAACCAACTGAGCCACCCAGGCGCCCCAAGTGCCTGACTCTTAATCTCAGTTCAGGTCTTGATCACTGGGTCATGAGTTCAAGCCCCGCACTGGGTGTGGAGCCCGCTTAAAAAACAAAAACAAAACTCAAACCAGAGAACTGCCCCAGTTAAGGCTAAGATGAGTGAAAACAGCAAAAAGTGATAGATTAATTACTAGTAAGAAATAGGAAAACCATGATAATAATGTGTAGGCAGTGGATAGGCCAAGAGATCAGAGTTAACACATACAGAATTTTCAATTCTAATCTACCCACTGTCTATTTATATATGACATTATGATGTCATACACTGCTTAAGAATTTTCTGGGTACTATCCCCCTCTCCCCACGACTTCTGTGATCAAATATGCAGAGGAAGGGAGAGACAGAAAAAGAAGAAAGGAACAAGGAGGTATAAGGGAGGGAGAGAAAGGATCGCTCTTAATAGCAAGGCATAAGAAAATACAGATATTCTGTATCATGTAACTAGCAGCATTAATGTTAAATAACATACTTTAATTTTTCCAGTTTCCTTAGTTTGCTTTTGCCAAAAGCCTATTCTATATCCCCTAGAAACATTATCTCTCAATCATCCCTAAAAATAGAAGCTCCAAGACCCCTTGAAATATTAGAGAAAATGGGATCTTGCTTAATAGCTCCACAGAATGAAGTTGCTGAATTGACAGGAACAATGAAAGCCATCAAGAATCTTTTCAATCATCTTGTTAGCGTTTTTTCCCTTATAGGAAAGCTGTCCTTCATGAACACAAAGAACAAAATGCAAAAAAGTATTCTTGGATTTTTACCTTGAATGGTTTCAGTACCAATTACATACATTCCGTTAATTGTTCCTTTTTACATTTCTCTTGGCATAAGTACGTTTAAAAGTGGTCAGATTGTGTCTACATAGAGTTTTCTTTCATTATAGTTCCTTGAAAGGATATCTCAATGCTACTACAAAACTTCTGCAAATTAGGAAGTTTAGCTTACTCTTCAAGATGTTTTAAAAGGTAATATTAAACCAAAATGAGTTTATCTTCCCCACAAGCATTTGAGGATACTTAAAAAAAAAATGTACTGATACATTACATACAAATAAGACAAAGATATAGCTATTGATTCTCGCAAATCTTAAACATTTTTGTACACCAAAGAACACCAGAGGTATGCGTGGGCTGTATTTTTCTTTTATTGTACTATGGCAAACTGGTTTGTCAGGAGAAATTTCCAGTTTTTCTCTGAGAATTTGAGGATAATGAGATCCTTTAGGTATCTGGTGTTAAAGAATATACTCTTTGATGCTATATTCGGAAACTTGACTTAAGTGTGTTCTAGCAGGGGGAGACAGCTCTAGCTGGGTGGAGGTAAGTCAGTTTCATTAATTATTGGAACAGAGGCATATTCTTTTCACAAAGAACTTTTGAATACATGGGGAAGAGGCAATCCCCAACACAAATGTGGCTGATTCCTTTCCTGTTCTCAAGCAAATGTTTCTGGTACAAGTAATTATGATGAATCCTGAAGGGAGAGGGGTACAGGCAGAATGCCACAATTTTAAGGGCAATTTGTAAAAGCACATTCAATGTTACAATTTTATATTTGAAAGATGAAAAAAATACTTGCTGCAGTACCAGTACAAGTAAAGCTCGGATCTGTAGAAGTCAAATTCCATTTTCTGTAGCAAGTATTTTTTTTTTTTTTTAAAGATTTTATTTATTTATTTGACAGAGAGGGAGACAGCTAGAGAGGGAACACAAGCAGGGGGAGTGGGAGAAGGAGAAGCAGGCTTCCCACCAAGCAGGGAGCCCGATGCGGGGCTCGATCCCAGGACCCTGAGATCATGACCTGAGCTGAAGGCAGTCGCTTAACCAACTGAGCCACCCAGGCGCCCCTGTAGCAAGTATTCTTAAAGGAGGAGGTTGGCCACCGGAGTGCTACAATAAAACCAGGGGGTGAGGAGCCAGGGCGCTGGAGAGGGTTTGTTACATGTTTAGTTTGCCCACAAGGGGGCAGCTCTTTGATCCTCATGTCCATTCCTACCTACCTCCTCATTGCCTAATCTCTCAGTTCCTAGCATCTCATTTGTTATCCCTGCCTACATGGCAAGCTGGCAGGAAGGTTTTAGGAAGAAGAGAAAGAGAACATCATCTAAATTTTATCGCAGCTCCTTTTTACTCACTAGTAGGGAGAGTTAGAAAAAGCATGTGAGGAAGAAAGGAACAAAGGGAGGGAGGAGCTAAAATCGGGGTGAGGAAAATGGATAAAGGAATGGAAACATTCTCATTTCCCCATTCCTATTCATCTTCCCTTCATGACTGACCAGAAAGTTAGGTACTCCCTTATTTTCTAAATAGAACCTGGATGAGGTACATGAAGTATAACCAGTTAGGATTACTGTATGTTCATAGGCTATCTTAAAATTCACAATGACAAATAAACCTAGGCTGGTCTTAATAAATGTAGACTGTGAACAGTCTACTAACTGGGCTGTATAAGCATAAGCAGACGATAATAGTATACTTCAAAATGAAACAAAAAGTAGAAGAAAATTCTACCATATAATTAGTATAGCTTTTGTTACTGTTAAAAACACTTCAGTACAGGACTCATCTTCAAAACAGTGGTTAATCAGAAGCCAAATTATATTGCTCAAGCTACAGGGACCAGGAGTCAAGATTTTTGGATTGACTGTGTAACATGTAGATCTTCAGAATTTCAGAGAAGGCATTTTAATTTTTTATTTGTTATAAGCATTCTGGTAATACCAGAAATGAATTTACCTCTGAAGCAACTCAGAGACTAGCAATTCAGAGACTATACTTGGCTCTATTTTTCATGAACAATTATAGGAATTAAGAGAATTTCCATCAATAAAAACTTTCTTTTGACTTTCTCACAAGGGGTAGGAGAAAGACTACATTTTGTTGCTGGCCTTAGGTTATTCTAATGATTTATTTGAGCTAGGAGAATTAAGCGTTGAAAGTGGGTATTAATTAGTATATGTTCATTTGGTATGATATGTAGTATAAAATGTGACTGGAGCCTTTTCCTCTGACTTTCAGATTTTAAAATCTACTTTTCAATTTGTAGCTATATAAAAACTGGTGAATCAGTTTATAAACCAGGCAACCAATAATGCTAATAAAAACAACAGACTTGTTAATCTAAAATAGGTTACTGGCAGTAACAAGATTAGAAGCTGGAAATGTTTTTTTTTTTTTTTTTTAAGGTGGAAATGTTTGAATGAATGAAAAAAATTTCATTAAAATTCAAAATTAAGAATTTTTTTTTTTTAAGATTTTATTTATTTATTTGAGACAGAGAGAATGAGAGACAGAGAGCATGAGAGGGAGGAGGGTCAGAGGGAGAAGCAGACTCCCTGCTGAGCAGGGAGCCCGATGCGGGACTCGATCCCGGGACTCCAGGACCACGACCTGAGCCGAAGGCAGTCGCTTAACCAACTGAGCCACCCAGGCGCCCAAAATTAAGAATTTTTTATATTACTTAATAACCTTACTACTGATATAAAATAAAGAACAGTTCAAAAGTAAATATTTCATTTACATTAAATGTCATTATTTAAAACCATAAAAAAATTTTCATTTATTTAAAGAGAGATTTTCTTTAGGAAACCTTAAGGATACATATATTTAGGCATATCTGAGTTTCTGGGCAAAGCCACCACCTTGTTTCTATATATTGTCTAATTACAGTCTAAAAATGGCCCATTTTTTCCCATCAGAAATAGTCTTATTTCGATTATGCAAATAAGCATTCAAACAATAACTGTAATTCTTTTCATTACCACAAAATCTCTGCTGACGTGTAGAGGGAGTAGAGAGGATCAATGAAAAATTGAGATTTTTGGAAGCCACCTATAGGACCATTAACATGGTCCTTTCCAACAGCAGAGGCTCAGCAGAGCGTGCTTAGAGAGGACCAAGGGGAACAGAAATTTTAGTCGGATCTGGGTCTCTTGGGCAAAGGGAAAAAACAGAGATCAACCCGGGAAAAGGAGTTGAGGAAAAGCATCTTAGTAGCCAATGGTGGTATCTTCAATATATTTACCTGAACTTTCCAGGTTTTTTTTTTTTTTTTTTGAAGTTTATTTATTCAAGTGACCTCTATGCCCAACTTGGGGTTTGAACTCACAACTGGGAGATCAAGAGTCACATGCACTGACTGAGCCAGCCAGGAGCCCCCTGTGATTTTCTAAAGGTCTGTGTCTCTGTAATTCCAGTTTTGATTTATTGAGGTAAGTAACAAATTACAGTGAACCACTAGGTTTATTTCCAGAGATACTATATAACTTCAGATTCGCATTTATATCTTTGCTTTTTAAACCTAATTTTTGTAGTATCCCATTATTTTTCAGAACTATCTCTAGCTTTATAGGCAAAGGAGCTTTATGAAAGTTATCTACCATCTATCTTAGAGGCTTTCTGGCGATGTCACATTTTGAGGGAAGACTTATGTTTACCATTTCATTGGCTAACCTGTCTTTATTATATTGCTTTCAAAGTGCACAATGTAACACCGTGGTTAAATTTCAATAGTACCAGTCTCTGGAGTGGAGACTGGAATTTGGAGTCATGAAATGCTGATTTCTAAAGCATTCCCCATAGGCAAAATCATGATGAAAACATGTTGTGGGAAAATAAATAAACTACATATTAAGAAAAGTATATTTCATTTTTTTTTTTTTAAAGATTTTTATTTATTTATTTGACAGAGAGAGACACAGCGAGAGAGGGAACACAAGCAGGAGGAGTGGGAGAGAGAGAAGCAGGCTCCCCGCAGAGCAGGGAGCCTGATGCGGGACTCGATCCCAGGACCCTGGGATCATGACCTGAGCTGAAGGCAGTCGCTTAACCAACTGAGCCACCCAGGCGCCCGAAAAGTATATTTCTTTTAAAAATTAAAAAAAGGACTGAACATCTTTTAAAGGGTTATCCTAATGCAAAATCCCTCTTTAAATGTAACCAAATTAAAGCAGTACATTATTGTTTTATTTGAAGCAGGCAACTATAAACATGTAAACATCTGTCCTACATCCTTTTCCATAGTAACCTCTTTCATTTGGTAAAATGTTCAAGTTTGAACATTTTGAAACAAACTAAAGTTATGGCTTAATTTATATAGATTAAAAAATGCATTCACTGGAAGAAATTCTGTGTAAGAACATGTCAAAAATTCTCATCAAATTAAAATTAAATATTAAGAGAGAGTTTCATAAAAACTAAAATATGGAAGTGTCAGTCCCTATTCATGAACTGCCATTCACCCTAACCATGCACGCCCACTGCTACCACTGAGGTAATTCGAGGAACAGCGGGCCACTGTAAAACTGACTCTACACAGCTTAGCAAAGACCAAACACCAGGAGGAGATGGCAAACAAGGACCCAAGCTACACAATTAAAAATGACCATCACACTTTTCACCCACAGTTAAACTTCTCTTTGGGAAGTTCCCTCTTGGTCTTCCAACAAGGCATTCATGGCTTGGTACCTATTTCTTTAATTAGGTCAGCTCCAAGCGGAGAGAAGCCTTAATGAGTATGAGTGTTCTTGGGATAAGAAAAGGGAAGTCTAGAGAATTCAGGCTCAATTTTCTGGTGACCCAGTATCTGTATCGCCCCTAACACTCACAACTGTCCTTTCTACTTGTTTTTTTGGTTTTGTTTTATATTTCTGAATTCCCCCTGTTAAGAATCTTATTCTGTCACTGGAAAAAGTCATGCTATTAGCTCTAAATGAATGAAATATCGGAGTAGCCTGGAAAACTGTACTACATTTCAAAGGTTCTATTAGGTATTATAAGCAAAAAAATTCTACAAATCCCACCTGGTGATCCAAATATATGGTGTTCCTTTGAAGATGATGTGAAAGAATTTCATTCTAGTAGGCATCAATCAAGAAACAAAGGGGATAGAGAAAGAGGGTATAGAATTCATGAAAAGGTCAATTTTGAAATAAGAAAAACAGGTAGTTTACCCCAACCTACTATGTCACAGTACACAACTTTCACAGGCATGCTCCCCTGTAAACTGTACCGATGACATATTAAATTATAAAATTACACTTAGTTTTATAAGAAATTAAGTAGACATGCACAGAAGCTAAGATATTAAGCAGAAAAATCCTTCAAATGGCTTTAGCAGACTCAGTGTTACAAGTTTTACATGTTAATACTTTTCTGCGACATAGTACTACTTCTTTAGATGTTTCTCATATAACCAGAGGCTATTAAACCCTTTGAGAAATGTTTACATGTGTTCATTCTTTTAATCAAGAACAAAAGAAATATCTTAAACTTAATCTCTGACATTTAAAAGGCAGTATTATTACAAGTATAATCAATTTTCAACTTACTACTTTCCAGGAAATTATAGTATTTTTCAATATGCTTTATCAGATGTGGAAGCTATAGTATACGGCGAATGATAACCCTGTTTTGCAGTCTGTATGTGTTTCCTATCTCACGACCAAAAGTTGGCTGGTGGGTGAGCGGGTTGGAAGGCTAGGAAGAAATTCATCCTACCCCATCTCCCTTTAATGACGTATAAGTGAAATCTCAAAGGGTCAACAGGAGATCATAATGTCGCTGCAATGATTGCATGGGCTCATGCTCGACACCAATAACACTGATCAAACTGATTAATGAGTGGCTCAAAGTGAGTGGTAATGGGAGACGACACATACAAAACTCTTCATAGCTGACCTTCGGGCTGTGGGCCTCAAGTTTCAGCTGCATGAGCTGTGCTAGCGTATGGTCCCGGACACTGTTCAGTTCGGCCTGCTGCCGTCTCAGCTTTATTAGCAGCAGCGTAAGCTCCTCTGGCTGAAGGAGTACAATTTAAGAATCCAAACATTGGAAAACAGATTAATTGTTGTCTTAAGTGACAGATATTAAACCAAGATTTCTTGGCAAGTTTCCTCTTATGGTTGACATCAAACATAGTGCCGAGGCACTATGAAGAGAGGTCCTACATAAATGCATAGATATCTAGAGAAACAGAAGGAACAGTGTTACTCAGAAGATACAGAGAAACAACAGTGTATTAAGGCATTTTCTCAGAACTCAAGAGAGAATATTTAAATGTTAAGTATAAAAAACCACAATGCCAGAAAACCATTATAATGGTTTGTACATAAGAGCTATTATTAAAAGATATTTTAAAATGACGCCTAAGACTTTTACAGCAACAGAACAATACCTGCACGTCCAACACTCTATTTTAGAGAACAGTAGGCAAATAAAAAGAATTAAAACTCATGTAAAACTTGGATGATATCTTCATATCATTAAACTCAGTACCCAGGATCTATTAATTGCTTCCCAGTTATATTTTTAAATGTCTCTGTTAGTGTGTTCACAGGATATTTTAAATGACCAAAAGATCAGTTTTTATTTTTTAAGGAAAAAAAAAAAAAGACAGCATTTAATACAAACAGAAACGTTCCTTGAGTATATAAACCCTCCTCCCACACTCTGGGGAAAGCAGAGAACCTTTTGATTTTTGATTGGTTACTATGATCCCTAAGGGAGATAAATTTTCAAAGGGAGAGATAACATTCCTTAACAGGCCAATCTGATATATTTTTCTTTGTTAGAAATGCAATAAAGTATGGTCGCTGGCTGTCTTACAGGTCATAAAATATTATTTGGTGTTTCTCTGAACTTTCTTATGATTAAAAACTGCAGATGGGCCAGAGGGAGCCTCTCATCACCTAAGGGCTACAGTGTGCTCTTAAAACTTCCAGGCCAAAAAGCGTTCCTGAGATTGATTGGTCTTGCCTACACCACAGTGCTAATGCTAGCTCTCTTCTGTTCTGTTCATTTGCTGTTGCTCTTTATTTTCTATACGATGCTTCTATACAAAGTGTTTCTATACAACGCTTTTGAGGGACAGAAATAATTTTTAACTGTTATCTGAAATTATATTAAAAAATATTGCCTTCAGGTGAGAAGAATATCAGAAGTAAACTACAGTTACTATGGGATTCTTCAGAAAGAGCTATCTACATGGATGAGACAACAGTCTTTTATACTAAAGAGTCAAAGAATGTGTATGTGTGGGACTTGAAGAAATTTCACAACAGGAAAAGAATAGCTGTTTTTGCTCTAATGCAAACCACATCTGGTGACCTCATGACTATGGGACAGTCTGTCTTATGACCACCATATCAAGCTCTTGAGGTCTTGCCAAGGAGAAGGCAGGGTGGTGTAAGGCATGTAGATATTCTAAGACCCAGAGTGATATTTGAAAGAAATACCAAAAGAAGGAATCTTGAGACTCTGGTTTATTATTTGCTGAGTTAAAAAGATAAAGAGTTTTTCAAAAGGACAAAAGGTTCCAGTAAGTTTCCGATAATAGGCAAAATAAAAAACAGGCACATTTTTGACCTGCACAAAAGGAGGTGATAAGTAAATTTTATCCTAAATATCCACTAGAGGGAGCAAGGCAGAAGATAAAAATTCATAATATGATACTTAGCATTATCTTAATACTATAATGCTCTATGTCTATTTCTTTGTCAGATCAACAACCTCATATTTAAAAATTGCAACATTTAAAAGTTTTTAGTTTTAATCAAGCAATATTTATAACCTTTAATAAATAAGCTGCCAGTAGTTTAAAGCCAGAATATCCTCCTTATATCTAAGCATGTAAAGGATGAAAGAGGAAATAAAACAATGTCTGCAAAACACATACAACATGAATTTGTTTTGATTCCTTCAGGAGAGGAATTTTAAAAGATGAACAACTGTATAGATCCTCAAATCACATCTTCACTAGAACTGAGACTACCTACTGATATTAAAGCACAGATAAAAGAATGCCATTAAAATTAAACAAAGTAATGAAAAGTTATCCTTTCTCTTTAATGTGAAGAGTAACAGTGTCCTGGTGACAGAACTCCTTCCCAATTTGAACATAATACTGAGGATGAAATGATAATGGTTAAGTACTTGCTAACACCTCGTGTATTATTATAGTATCTCCCTGCATAAACATGTAAATCAGTTTTTTCCCTTCTTAAGTTGTTTATCTATATAAAAATTCACGGGAGAAACTTCTTAAGGGGCCCGCAGTGAGACTACACACACTACACCACCCTGCCTGGATCTGATCTGTTCCACTAATCAACTACTCCAACTTCTGTTTTAAGAACCAGGGAATTAACATCCAGGGAAGTAAAGAAACCCACCCAATTTATACAACAGACTTTGAAAATATAATCCTGTATTTAGGCATTCAGACATCTAAGGAGACGTATCCAGCCCGACAATGAAATGGTGACATGATCCCAAATTCTTCTGATGAGCATCTCTTTCACAGAAGTAGCAATGGTTTTTCTTTGGGAGAACTCCCTCTAAAAATTCAAACTTAGAAGCTCTGTCAGAGACGTGCTATCGTGTGTAGCACATACATAAAACATGACATGGTGAATACAAATACTGGACTCACCGTTTTGCCTTGGAGGCTCTGGGGACTGATAGACTGTAGAGTCAGGCCAGCTGGCATTGACCTCCTGTCAGGCACATAGACATGCTAGGAAAAGGAAGGTACAATACAAATTCTGTGGTCAGTGTCAGTGATGAGAAATCTGAAGTTTCCATTACAAAATATCACTTAAAATTTGCTACTACTGCTTAAGAAAGTAGATATTAAAAGTTAGTTGCAAAGTGGTATCTGAAACTGCATCAATGAACTTTTCATACTGTTACGTTAACACCTACTGGTTTACAGGCGTACCTAGGAGGTAACTGTGGGTTCGGTCCCTGACTAGTATAATTAAGTGAATATTGCAATAAAGCAAGCCAAATGAAATTTTTGGTTTCCCAGTGCATGTGAAAGTTATATTTAAACTATGCTGTTATTAAGTGGGCAATAGCATTATGTCAAAAAAAAGTATATACCTTAATTAAAAGATACTTTACTGTAAAAAATGCTAACCATCATCTGAGCTTTCAATGAATCATAATCACTGATCACAGGTCACCATAACAAACAGTAATAAAATGGTTTGAAATATTGTGAGAATTACCAAAATGTGACACAGACACAAAGTGAGCAAATGCTGTGGAAAAATGGCACTGACGACTTGCTTGATACCGGGTTGGTGCAAACCTTCAATTTGCAAAAAAAAAAAAAAAAAAAAAAAAAATGCAGTATCTGCAAAGTGCAATAGAACAAGGTATGCCTGTGTTTATGCTTTAAATGAATTTTTTACCCATCTCTGATTCTGTAATATCAAACGCTGGTCATGTGGAAAATACTGATTCAGTGAGTTATGCAGATGTTGCCACATATCAGTATACAATATCAGTAACACACATTTGTTAATACCACCACTGATCTTGAAGCACCGGAACGCTGTCAAACTCACAGTGACAGATACAAGATTTCCAAAATTCTAATATTTGTCTGAAAGCTCAAATTTGTCATCAGTGACAAATACTGTTAGTTGTTTCCTGGAAGTGACAGGATAACATTTCACTTTGAGAAGTGTCTGTCAAATACCAAGTCTGAACAACTATAGTTTGTCTGTCATTCTTTCTTTCAAGTAAAAATGGTGTTTCATGAAAAAAGGAGCTAGTTGCAACTCAATCACACAAATCTCTTTCTGTGAGTCAACCCTAATATTACTTAGTACTTCGGTATGCAAGAGAAATGCCTTAAGCATATTTCCCATTTCATCACAAAGAATATTAAAATTAATGAAAGGTCAAGATGGAATAAAATTATCTTTTACTGCTTCATCAAAGGGTTTTTTAAGTGAAACTGCTACTTTATTTCTACTGCAAGTATGTGGCAGTGAAGCCTACGATGACCACGCCACTTGCTTGATTTATGCTAAGGTGCCAATACCCACCATTGCTTTTGCGATATTAGAAAATGGTAACACAATGAATAATGCCTTACTGCCATTATAAAAATAGTTTTGAGCTTATTTATAGACTCCCTGAAAGGGCCACAGGAACCCTCAGGGAATCCATGGACATACTTTGGGAACCACGGATCACACCCAGGAAAATGACAGGATAGTTTGAAAAAAAACTTTTTGGCAATGTTTAAGAAGTTTTTGGAAAGAGGAACAGTAGACATTAGTTGACTGGGAACTAGATAGAGAGCACACACTCATTTTATATTTGTTGTTGAAACAGATGATAAATTTTGAGCAAGACTATGAAAAATACTAATACCAGGAGAACACTTTTCAACCACACACTAATAAATTGTATTACAGCAGATCTGTCTTAAATATTGTTACTATTTATTTTATTTTGTTTGTTTGTTTGAGACAGAGCGCACATGCACGGGAGGAGGGACAGAGGAAGAGGGACAAAGAGACTCCATGCTGAGTGCAGAGCCCCATACAGGGCTGGATCTCCGGACCTTGTGATCATGACCTGAGCCGAAATCAAGAGTTGGGTGTTTAACCAACGGAGCCACTGAGGCGCCCTATTATTACAAATTTTTTTTTTTAAATCAAACTTGATTTAGCCTTTGGGTATACAAAGTGTTAAAACATCGAACTTTGTTACCATGGAGTTCAACGTGAGCTTTTTTTTTTTTTGGTGAGGCAAACTAAAGCTTCCTCCAAAAAAAAAAAAAAAAAAATCCTGATTGACTTATTCATTTCTAACTAATGCTTATTTATGGAAAAGTCAAACATAAACTTTATGCAGTGTTATAACTGAAGGATTCAGTCTGTCACAAGGATAAGAAAAGGTACATTTTAACATGGTATAAAGCAAAAAAATTCTTTAGAATTAAAAAGAAAATGACAGAAAAATTCTTTTTCTTCAAATGATTTTTTTTTTTAAGATTTTATTTTTATTTATTCGACAGAGAGAGACACAGCAAGAGAAGGAACACAAGCAGGGGGAGTGGGAGAGGGAGAAGCAGGCTTCCCGCAGAGCAGGGAGCCTGATGCGGGGCTCCATCCCAGGACCCTGGGATCATGACCTGAGCCGAAGGCAGACGCTTAACGACTGAGCCACCCAGTAGCCCCGAAAAATTCTTTTTCATTTTAGGATAGACATTAAAGAAATGGCTGCATGTAGGTTGACTGATCAAAATGACCGCTTTAGTATTATAAAAAGCTAACTAACACAAAGCACTCTGAATTCACTCCAAATAATTTACTAAGCAATGGATGCTTAAACCAACTGCATGTACAAATGAGAACATGATCTCTATGTATATCTTAATTTTAAAAAAAGTATATGTACCAGTAAGCATTATTATTCTAATATTAAATTGGGCATCTAAGGAGGTATTTCAATAAGCCAAATATGCAGCTGATTAGAAGATGAGGTTAGCACTTATCTTAGCAAAGAGCAGGATGAGCCTGATATATGAATACAGGTATGCTGGAAAGGGGCAGGTGTAGAATTTTCAAGCGTGTGAAGAACCAATAAATATGCAAGTGGTCTTAACCTACATGGAAAGCTGATGAGATATGCTATCCAGCACAGAAGAATGCATGAAGCATCTGCTACTTCTTTGCTCTTGAGGGACGATGCATTACAAGCTTAGGTTTTTATATGTGAGATTCTGATACTGCAGATTATTTTTGCTTAATTTTTAAAACAAAAGAGCTGCCTTGCTTACCTGCTCCCTGTTTTCTTGTCTTTCACATTTAAAAGAAGGAACAGTGTGGCCAGAAACAAAACACAGCCTCCACAAAGCAGTAGTTAGCACAGGCTGAGCAGACATCTTACCTTAGGGTGGTGGGCCCTGTGCCTGTGGTCTATCGTCACATCTGCTCTCTGGATTGGGGAAGATACTTCTGATCTGTATGTTCGTTGAGGGGAGTATCCCTGATAAGCAGCTATTGACCCATGGGAAGGTGATGTGGGAATAGAGTGCATTGTCTGATCAGAGATATTAACCATGGTTTTAGGACTGGTCAAAGTACCATGACGAGGGAGGGTGCTCTGCTTGTTATAAAACTGGCGCTGCTGCCACTCGTAAAGCTGCCACATCGTGTCATCTCTCATTGACCTCCGTTTCTCTTCTGCTCCAGGTCCCACTGTTTTGTCATGAGTGGAGGGGGTGATGCTGCAGATACTCTCAGGCCTGGTCTTGCTGTTTCTTGGGAGTGTTCTATAACCCTCTGGATAGCGCGCCATAACCTGGGCTCTGTGGCTTGGCATATTTCTTGGTAATGTTTGGTAAGAAATTACTCTAAAATTGAAAAAAAAAATAATTGAAATGTAAAAATGAAGAAGAGAGTTGTTTTCCAGATTCTAAATGAGAGTACATCCCCCCCCCCCCTTCTGGTAAGTAAAATATATATCGGGACTTACTTTTAAAAAGTTGATCAAAATATTACATGGGATATCAAATACTAATGAACAGATTTTAACCTTTTTATGAAATTCGGTTTGATGAATTTACTACATTAAGTAAAAAAAAAAATCTTTGTTACTTACATAAAAGACTATTAATTCCACACAACGTACAGTTTGGTTAAAAAAGGGAAAATACTTATTAGTAAGAATGTCCAAGGTCTAATCTCAAGTCTGTCTCCATATCTTGTTTTCATATCAACAGACTCCTAGAATCTTTTCACACATCTCACCAGAACAGGTGAGTGGGATCACTGTGTAGGAATGGAGTCCTGAAGGGTGTGGGCTGAGCCTACACAGCCAGAAGACAGGTGTATGTGATTCCTCCATTGCAACGCTTCCTTCAGAAAGCATGACTGTTTCTGGGAAGACGTACATCAGTACATTTGTGGTTGGAAGAGAAAATTCCCCTTGATAACTTTTCCTAATTCGAAAAATAAAAATGACTCGAAGCTAAAGCTCAAAACTGAACGCAGAGACAAAAATACTCAAACATAACAATATTTAGGTATACAACTGTAAATCTCAGGAATTTCACATGTTTCTAGCATAGAAATGAATATTCCACCTTGGTATAAACATTTGTGGGAGGCTTTTTAAAGCAATCTAAAACTTCCCCATGGACATTAAGCATCTAAAATAAAGTTCTTTTTTTTTTTTTAAGATTTTATTTATTTATTTGAGAGAGAGAATGAGAGAGAGAGAGCATGAGAGGGGGGAGGGTCAGAGGGAGAAGCAGACTCCCTGCCGAGCAGGGAGCCCGATGTGGGACTTGATCCTGGGACTCCAGGATCATGACCTGAGCCGAAGGTAGTCGCTTAACCAACTGAGCCACCCAGACGCCCAAAATAAAGTTCTTTTAAAATGCCGTATTTTTGGATATAGATACACTAGTCATATTACTAAGCAAAGATTATTCCAGTTTCCTAAAATGAAAGAATAAAGTAGAATTTTAGTTTACAATTTTTTTAAAAAGACACTGATAAAAACACTGCTCTGAATTTATCAAAACTATCCTTTTGCTAACCTCATGCCAGTAGATAAATTAAATAAAAAGGATTTTCAAAAATCAATTAAAAATTTTAAATAAAGTTAGCATTTGTGTTTCCCCACCATCTTCAGAGGTAGGCATAAGGTGTAATTACAATTCAAATTCTAAATGCTAACACAACCTTTTTAATAACAGTAACCACAATAAAATCTAGATTTAAAAGATCAATATTAAATCATAAGTATTCATCTTATGCTAGCATCTATATTGGGCATAAATTTATATCCTAATATAAAATGTAATTCAATAAACCAAATGTGGGAGAGTTGGGGCCCCATAAACCCAGGTTACCTGACCTCTTCTTTCAATGTTTAGTTAATACTTTTCTTCTGTATACTGTATTTTCAACAAAGAATATATTTTGGAATTGTGCATATGTAATTGCATAATATTTTGCTGCCTCCTACTGGATGTTAACATGCCCAAAAGGTTGGTGATTACAGAGACCAGAAAATTTAATGTGTAAGTTACTTGACCATACTCTTCAATCATCTGAGAATCCTTGGCTGACAAGCTGGATGTCAGAGCTGTTTGACCCAAAGACTGTTGTCAGTAACAATGCATACTAATGTACTGTAGTAAGAAAAGACTGCATTGTGATTAGGTATAATGAGCTGGGTGCATTCGAGCTATGAAGTATGGGGAAATAAAAATCCCTGCAAAATTTGTGCCCACTAGGGCAGTAAAATGATGTTACCTTTACACAAACACCAGAGGGAGTCTCAAATATACCTTTTTGTGGCTTAAAGCACCCACAAAGGGGATAAAGCTGTGAAAAATACAGCAACACAGTGGAAAAAGAGTAAAGTGGAAAAAAGCAGTTGATCCAAAGTCAGGAGGGCCAAGATCCTTGCTCTTCTACTAAGTACAAAGACCTTGGAGTTCATCTGGGACTCAGAGAATGTTAGAGTGTGTGGTGGGTTTTTTTTTTTTTTTTTTTGGCGGGGTGGGGGGTAGAATGTGTTTTGAGAACAGGGTAGGAAAGACCAAGAGCACATACTCCTTTTAATTTTTTTATTATTTAAAGTAATCTATATGCCCAACATGGGGCTTGAACTCATGACCCTGAGATCAAGAGTCCCAAGCTGTACTGACTGAGCCAAATCTGGCAAACTGAAACTTTTGGAGATTTGGTTTTATCATCTATAAGATAATCTGATCACAAAACTATCTCATAGTTCTAAACTCCATGTCTTATTATGTATTTGAAATATTTCCAATTCCTTCAACCGTTTCCCTCTAAATCTCCTTCATCATGCTGGTTGTTCTTTAGTTTCTCAAAGTCTTCACTTGTAACAGGCTTGCTCAAAATTGAACATCGTGCCTCACCCTCCCCCCACAATCCCCACAAGAACTATTGCAAGCAAGGCTAATCATCTGATGCCTTTGGGGCTGGAGTAAAGGAGAAAGATACCCAGTATTCTGGTATAACCAGCATAAAGGTTCACTTCTTTGTGGCTTTCTCGCCACAAATATTTCCTCTTTTTTCCTCTGGGATTGGTCTTCCTTCCTTCCTATCCCCACCTTCTCTGTTCACACTAAAGCTAGAAACTGGAAAAAGTACCGAGTTGGCAACCCCACCTCTATCTGCTTAGGAAGCACAGAAATAGATTCCATCCTAGAAATTCTGTCCTACTACTAAAGCAATTTGCCCCAACATACCTTGATTTGGTCATTCACAAATTCAAGAACTATTATAGAAACCTTAATATGCAAAAGGCTCTGTACTAAGCACTGAACTATATCATAGAAGAATATATTGATAATATAAATATTAACTTTATATCCAGTTTGGAAATATGGGAAAATATTATTTATAAACATGTAAGGATGGGACATATATTGTTAATCTAAAATACTAAAAACTGTCTATAAACTAATGTTTAAATTCCATTTCAGAAAATCTATTGCACTAAACACCCCCAACAGTGCTCTGAAGCATTCACAATATGTGAGCTGGACCCTCTTGTAGAGATGTATATGGAACTTGAACCGTTAACATACCATACGATCATTAAGAGGAGGCTAATTAATGATTACAAAGTTTAAAAAGCTCTTCTGCCATCTCTGAAACTACTTTTGAAGAATTTTAATAGAAAGTTAGGTTATTATCAAGTAAATTTATTTTTAGCCCATACGCTTTCTAGCATTTTGAGATCTGTTTTTCAAAAACTAGTTTCCTTCAGTGGTTTTCCCCAAAGAAATTCAAATTAAGCAAAGTGTGATTTACTTTTAAGTGAAAGCTTAAGAAATGAACACTGTAAGCTCCTTCATCAGGTTTGGTGCTCCATTCACCAGCAGCTGCCTGTCAAACACCATGAAAACCCTGTCCCTGTGATTCTGCCAGGCAGAACAATGGATTAAGGCACCATGCATCTTAACAGTGACTGCCACTCACAAAGAAACTTTAAAGCTCTGTTCACAGACGCAGGGATCTATTATTTGATGAAATATTAAACTTTTCTTTCCATCAGAACTTTAAAAGCAAGCCTTTCATAAAGTTTTACAAAATGAATTATACTATGAATAACCTGTATGCTTCTTTCCACCAATAAAAATTATTTAATTATAAAACATCAACTGTTTTTTAAATATGAAGTTCATATGATAATGTAGAACTGATCTATCTCAATGATCCAAAGTAGACTCTAGCCAGTGAATCCAAAGTTGGAGGGGAGAAAAACACAGAGAAAATCTTAGCTCAAAATAAACTTCAGAAGCTGTAGGTCTGCATTCAAAAGAGTCACACACAAAGCCTTTACGTATGTTAATTATACCCATCAAGAAACCCAAAAGTTCTTGAAACTAATATTTATGCTCAACAATTAAAAAAAAAAACCTAACTTCTAGATGTCTGTCGAACCTCTTTATACAGTTTCAACCGTAAGAAAGTATGAAATCATTGAGGAACGTGATTTAACTAAGAAGTGAGATTTAATTTGCTGGGTAGAGATTCAGCAAATTTTCTGGCTGGGATTTTTATTATTGTTTCCCTGAAAATGGTTACCTTAAGTACTATGAAACATCCGTTCATCCCCCCCCCCGCCGAAACTAACTCTGGCATCTCTTCAGCCAGAAATTAACAAATATGTCTCACAATTCTCCCTTGGGAAAATCAGAAAAGTGAGTGCTGCGGGTGGAGAAGAAGAAAATGAAAGTGAACACATTGCGGGAGTGTTTTTGCAGTGCTGGTTGAGATAACAAAAGATGAGGCCAAGTGCACCCAGGCCTTTGAGCTGTTCCTGAAAGGAGAGAGACTTTGGCTGACAGCCTCAGACGTCAGCCACGCCAACTGAGCAAACTGGAAGAACGTTCCTATACCTCAGAAGTTTCACATTAAGTTAATCTTCATTTAACCGAAACACATTAATGTCATCGTTTTGTGGTTTTCTACTACTGAGAAGTAAGAGTCACAATAACTCCTCAGGTAATTCTTCCCACTACATTAAAGTATTTTTAAAATTTTGCATCACCAAATTCCTGCCTAATGACAGAACACTGTTCCTCATCGGTAGGTGCCTGCTTTTCCTCCCTCTCCTCTGGTCTTCATTTTTCATCTCTTTTGCAGGCCCCCACAATCCGTTTGTTCCCTTAAATGTAAATGTTCTTTCAGGTTTTCCTCTAGAATCTTTATTTTGTCCAGCCTCCAGCTGAATGAATTTATCTTCTCTCATCCTTCCCTGTAAGTACTTTTGATATAATGATGATGTCCCAAACCTTACTCAAGTCTAGATTTCTCTTGGGCGCTACAGACTACAGGCACCTCAAATTTAACCTGTCCAATCATTTATTACAAAATCTCTCTTTCCAAATCTCCATGCTGTTAAAGGCACCAAACCACCCTTGATGATCAGAGGCCTAAAAGCAGGGTTTCATTCTTGATTTTCCCCATCACTCAAACTAGACTAGGACTAGTTTGCAATCAAGCACATCCAAGCACTCAACTAGTCTTGTCAGTCCTACCTCAAATACATCCCCTTCCTCTCCTTGTTTCACTTACTCCAATAGCTTTTGAACTTTCTCTAATCTGTTCTCCAGATTCTGCAGCTGGAGAGATCGTTCTGAAACACCAATGTGAACACATCTCCTCTGGCTTATCTCTCCAGCCTCCTCTCTCCTACACCACCACAGCAGATGCACTTAAGCCATACTGGATTTCTCTGGATTCCTTTTCCTGCTCCCTATCAACTCTGCAGTTTTGCAGATCTAAACCAAGATAAATATGCCAATTTTTTTACATTTCATTTTGTATTTCACTTCCTGCAGAAGGGTTTTCCTGGACCCACAGATTGTGTTGATTGTCCCTGTTCTTGTAAGTATCATGTTCTTCCTTCATTTTGTCACAGTATACTGGACTTGTTTATTTTTCTCCTCTACAGGGTAAGGACCTCTTTGAGAAATCAATGGGAGACAGAGAAAAAACACTCATGTCTCATTACCATGAAGAAGAGAGACAGGAAGCTATAATGTCTAAAAATGCAATTTAAAGTACTATTTTTCAATAGCTGTGTCAGAAACCAATCGCCACTGACATAGTGTGAAAGAAATCTGGGTTCAGAACACAGAACAAGACACTTACCCCCTGGTTTCTTCTTCACGGCCCCTCCCCTTCTGGATTTTAATCCACTGTTCCAACTGTTGCATTGAGTTTGTCCTCTGGATGACTTGATCAGCCTCTGTGTGTAAGGGCCCTGTATTTGGGTGATTTATACCTCTAAGATCTGCCAGGCTAACATTGACTGTTTTGTTCTCCAAGCTATTCACATTGACTGGCCTATAGTGTCCAGTCTGAGCTGGGCATGTTGACCCGCTCTCATATTCAGATGACAGAGAATTCAACTTTACGCTATTAATTTTTGTTAAAGGTCTATCTTGACCATTCTTCTGAAATCCGTATTTTTCGGCTTCTAATGCCTTTTTCTCTTCATTTTTGCTTATTTCCTTGTTTTTCTGGTTATTTTGGACCTCTGGTTTAATTAGCACTCTATGGTTGGGAAAGTTATTGATTTCTTTAGTTGGTGCATTTTCAGATGTAATCTTGTCCACTCTGAAATCAGAAAAGAAAATCATAGTAAGTCAGATGAAATAATGCACGTGTTATTTCTTGGATTCAGTCTAGGAAAAATGCAAAGTTACCTTTGACTTTATGAAAAAAACTGAAAGGGTCATAGAGGGTAAGCCTGTATAAATCCCTAATGTTGTGATATGAAAATTCAAGCACAACATCAGAATGTGTAAATAGAAAGAAGGTGGGGGGAAGAAAACATAAAATATACAGTGTATAAAGCACTGAAGGATAAAAAGTGGTGAGTGTCCCCATTAGAAATCTGGAAATAAAGCAAATTAGGATTACCCTTTGAAAGTAAAACCACAAAATTCACACTTAAAAGACCACAGCAGCTAGTCATTTGAAATAAACAACATGGCCTCCAGCCAGGAGGGTTTAACTCATCTTGAGACAAACAGGAGTCTGGTTTGTGGAAATGGCTGCACCAAGGAATTACAGTCTGATGCTGTCGAAGATCTGCACCATATGACTAACTAGCGTGTTTGCATTCAAGAGGACCTGACTTGGGCGCCTGGGTGGCTCAGTCGGTTAAGCGACTGCCTTCGGCTCAGGTCATGATCCTGGAGTCCCGGGATCGAGTCCCGCATCGGGCTCCCTGCTCGGCGGGGAGTCTGCTTCTCCCTCTGACCCTCCCCCCTCTCATGCTCTCTCTCTCTCTCACTCTCTCAAATAAATGAATAAATAGGGCGCCTGGGTGGCTCAGTCGGTTAAGCGACTGCCTTCAGCTCAGGTCATGATCCTGGAGTCCCGGGATCGAGTCCCGCATCGGGCTCCCTGCTCGGCAGGGAGCCTGCTTCTCCCTCTGACCCTCCTCCCTCTCGTGCTCTCTCTCATTCTCTCTCTCTCGCAAAAAAAAAAAAAAAAAAAGAGGACCTGACTTTTGGTTAGGGCTCTCACAGCCAGGCTGCGTGTGTTCAGCTTGCAGCTCTACCTCTTACTGGCTGTGTCTCTGGACAAGGTGTGGAAATTTACTGTGCTTCAACCTCCTCTTTCGTAAATGGGGATAATTGTAGCACCAGGGTTACCGGACTGTGTTGAGGACCAGATGAGTGTATCAGTGGCTGCCACACACTTTATTACTATTATCATTCTATCTTAGCACACAATTTTGGATTAGAATGTGGCATTCCGTGTCCATCTCCCCACTGGAAGAATGTGCTGCTTAATAATAGTAGGTGACGGGGCCACCAGTTTTATTGCTCACCATTCCAGGCGTTTTATCTAGGTCTTTTTGATGAGAATCAGCTTCTCTGAGACCAATCACTTCCAGACCCTGACAAGACCAAGCTGAGTGTCTGAACCTGCACGAATCACCAAGATCGTGCCATGCTGGGAGGCCTTTCCGGAATTGGCCAACCGTCCACATTTCAATATGTATTAATGCTCCTATGGGATCCTAATGGGGTACTGCTGTCAGTGTTAAGTGATGAGCGGGAAATACATAACTCGCACATATACAGCTATAGGTAGTTTAGAATATGGTGAGTCAGGAAAACAATGACAAGAAAGGTGACTGCTTTTCGTAAATTTGTGTATGAGCCATGTATTTAGGTTGGATATAACTCATAGCTTGTAGACTGGAAACAATATTAGACACTGGGAAAGTTTACTAAGATATGCTATGGAGTTTCTTTCTCTTAAAAGATAAAAGAGAAGATTTACACTAAAAGCACATTTATCCTTATTAAATTCTAGGGGTGAAGGAATGGGTTTAACATAGGATATCAATACCTGAAAAAATATTTTTTTTTATCTAAAAAAAAATTTTAAACTTAGTTACCTCTAGTTAGTCTAAAGCTATTATTTTAAATTAGAACAGCATTGCCTTTCTTATCTTGATTTTTCCAAAGACTTATCATTTAAGAAATGTAATAAAAAAAGACATATATACTGACTTTTCAAATGGGAACAAGCGAATTTAAAAGAAATGATCTAGTTAAAAGCTAGATGTTTTATCTCTTAGGTGATATGCTCTGATAAATATTTGTTAAGTATTCTAGCCATACAGGAAAGAGAGCCCATTACCTTAAAACCAACCAAAGAAAATCTCCCTATACTTATGAAGTATTACCATAATTAGGTTCCTTCAGTTTGAAATATTAAGTGAGACCAACAAGGCAGGATAAAAATGCCAACAGCGAGAAGTAGAAGAAAAGACGTAATTCCTACAGGATAATGGTGACATCAGGCTGGGCACATGGGTGGTCTTCAATAATTTCTGGCTGAGTAAATTATATCAACACAACCTGCTAAAAATTGTTACAGGCACATAATCAACTAAAAGCTTGTCAGAAGTCCAACCAAAATACTATTATTTTTATCACCCTAAATTATGAGTAATTATCAGTTTTTAGAGTGGAAAATTACAAAAAAAAAATTGAAGTTGAAATTCTGAGATAAGGACAACATACAATATGAGATTATCTGGAAATCATATATTTAAATTATGACACTGATTTCTTTATTCTAAATAGTTTCTTGAAAATTTTACTCTAAGGTTAAAATTATCTTAAGATTTTCAATTAATTCTTTTCACCTACACATTTTCCCTAGCTATCTGTGCTAATCATCTCCGCTTTATGTCCATTTGGGTAATTATTTTTTTAAAAGTAAACTCTACACCGATACATGGGGCTTAAACTCATGACCCTGAGATCAAGACTCCCATGCACCACCAACTGAGCCAGCCAGGCAACCCCCATTTGGATAATTTTTACACATGAAATTCCAAAAGCAAATTTTCCTTTTATTAGCTTTCAACTTAGAATACGCAACTAGTTGAGTGTCTTTTTTTTTTTTTTTAATTGGTGTCCTACTGTTTAATCTGGGTCTTCCTTTCTTTTCTCTCCTTTTTCCTAGCTCTAATGACTAGTGACTGGTTAAGTTGATTTGAACTTGATATTTAAAAAAAATAAACACAAATATATTTATATAGCCTCAACTTCATTCAATCTTTTAACCAGTGAGTCAAAAGACTTTATTAATATGTACACTAACCCTCCTCCCCATCAAAACTAAAGATTTATATTGTAACAGCCCCCTAATTCCTTGAGAAGAGAGAAAAAAGACCAAACATGCAAGTAAGCATCTTCCTTGTATAAGGTATATGCTCAATTGCTGCTGACTGGAAAAGAACTTAATTGTGTCACAGATTTTTCTTCAAATTACAGGAATACAATTTTTTTTTTAAGCACATTATTCAGCTGCTATTTAAGTAGTTTTATAAACAGATTTCCTCTCACTAGTTCTTAATATAGTTGATTATTAAAATGATTTAGATGTTCAAGCAGAGAAAAAGAAATCACAGATCAATTTTAATAGTACATATTTATATTATCAAGGACTCTGAGTACTGAAGTTTCAAAAGAAAGAAAGTAGAATTCATCAAGAAATAGACATACTTAGAAATGATCTTAATGAGTTGTTTTCTGGAGACATTTATCATAAAACCATCAGAATTAATCAGCAAATGCTGAAGAAACGAAACTCATCAAAATTTTTTATTTCTATTTATTACACTCCAAAAACATACAACATAATATAAAAACACAGTAAAAATTAACTTCATGAATATAAATTCTCTTCGAGGATTTAGGCCTTAAAACACTGTCTTGTGTAGGTTTAAGATAACAATTAAAAATGTACTTACCGGAAATTAAAGGTAATTCTGTAAGAAGAAAGAATATTCAGTTTGAATGTTAGGATTCTGTATTCACCTCAGTACACTGATAGGTGAAAATGAATAAAGAGGAAATGTGGAATAAAAATGCAGGTGGTATCTCAAATTAACTAAAGGTGTATTAATTTAATACAGAATATGAATTACTCCTTGCTTTCGGAGGAAGAAATGATTTCATATCATGACTTATAAAATGGTATGTACTATGATAACGATACATACTTGCAGGGCATGGATTAAAATGTAAGTGGCAATCACCATTATTTTCCCTACAAGCCTTTACCTTTTCACAGGTTCTGTCTGTACTAGGGCAGCATCTAACATGGCTTTCATCCACAACTCCATTTCCTTTCCTGTATCAGTGCAGAAATAATAGGTCCGCATGTTTGGATGGGCTGCCTGATTGAAAATGACAGGATCATCGTAAATAGATACACGGGATCTGTAAGAGAAAAAGAAAGACAGTTATGTGGTTCCCTACATAGATCATTACTATCAACTTTCAAAGAAAGCAGACTTGGCTTATACACAGTTACAGAAATGAGTGACTTAAAATATAATTCAATCTTGAAAAAATATAAATATTAGTATGTCCTCCCAACATTGCCATTTTTCCTTCGAAAATCAAAACAAGGAAAAAAGGTGTATGGGAAGGAAAGGAGGTAAGAAATGAAGTCCCTTGTCATGCCTCCTTGCCATGCCTGTTCCATGTACACACCCTTAGCGATTTCCATTTATTACAATTCACACCTCTTGATTCAAGAATGTTCCATAAAAATAGAACTATCAAACAATCCAGCAAATCCCCTTCTTATTCAAAGAAGAAAACACCAATTCAAAGAGAAATACGCATTGGTGGCTCAGTTGGTTAAGCATCTGACTCTTGGTTTTGGCTTGGGTGGTGATCTTGGGGTCATTGGATAGAGCCTGGCATCAAGCACCATGTTGGATGTAAAGCCTGCTTGGGATTCTCTCTCTCCCCCTCTCCGTTTGGCCCTCCCCCTGCTTGTGTGAGTGCTCTCTCTCTCTCTCTCTCATAGATAAATAAACTCTTTAAAGACAAAACAAAAAACAAAGAGATATATGCACCCCCCACTGCAGCATTATTTACAATAGCCAAGATATGGAAGCAACCTAAGTGTCCGCTGATAGATGAATGGATAAAGCAGATGTGGCAGACAAACACAGACACACACACTGGAATACTACTTAGCCATAAAAAAGAAATGGAATCTTGCAATGACATGGATAGACCTGGAGGGTATTATGCCAAGTATTGTAAGTCTGACAGAAAAAGGCAAATATTGTCTGATTGTACTAATACGTGGAACCTAAAAAACAAATGAACAAACAAAACAAAACAGAAACAGACTCAAAGATATAGGGAACAAACTTTTGGTTACCAGATGCAGGAGGGATTGGAGGGCAGGAGAAAAAAAGGTGAAGAGGATTAAGAGGTACAAACTTCCAGTTATAACATAACTAAGTCACAGGGATATAAATATACAGCATAGGGATACAGTCAATAATACTGTAATAACTCTGTATGGTGACAGGTGGTAAGTAGACTTACTGTGAGGATTACTTCATAATATATAAAGATATCAAATCATTATGATGTACACCTGAGACTAATTGTATGTCAATTATACTTCAATAAAAAAGAATGTTCTAGAGCAACCAGCAATAAATTAATAGAAATGTACATGTCATAGTATTTCCCCTTTGTGTTAGCAATTTCTTTTGTCTTCAAAAGGTGCTGCTGTGAAAGCATTTTGTTTAATCCTCATAGACATCTACACACAAACATAAAAGATTTATAAATGATCCAAAATGGTATCTCCCTTTAGATTTTCATCTCAAGTGTCAGAGTTAAATAAAATGTAAATGTTTTGGGTTTGAGGAAGACCTATGTAAGTGGTAAGTGGGTTTTTATCTTTATAGTGGTTCAATCTGCCTCTGTTCCTGAGAAATGGAAGAAAAATGAAATAAAGGCATCGATGAGGGACTGCTATCCCAGGTGTGAGCACTGAGAGCTCAGCTTAGCACGTGGGCTGACGGGGCAAAGAAGGACAGCAGTAGTAGCTGTATCAAAGTAGAAAAAAGGCCAAGGTAGAGAATTCTGTGGAGGAAACATTCTTAATTTCCATGTAAAAATGCCTGTGACAGTTTCCTATCATACACGGAAAGACAAAGAAAAACAAACAAAGGCTATTTTAGCATACAATGAGGTAAAGGAGAGTATGAAGTACAGAGTTAGTCTGCTAAATATAAAAACTGGAGAGGAATAAATCTGGAGCCACACGCTTTACTCCAAAACCTTGACTATCTGCTTTGTTTACAGTGTCAAATTAGCTTTTTCTAAAAATTTCTTTCAGAAAGAATCAAGACAGAAATAAATTCAACGAACACAGCGATCCAAACAACGACATAAGCAACAAATCTCACTTGACCTTGTTAGAGATATAGTTTTATACCTAAAACTATCATGGGAACAATTTAATAGAAACAGCTCAAGTGCTACGTGTTGTTAAAATGATTAAAGCCACGGCAAAGCCTCCCTGGACTGCCTGAATCGGGTTTTAGAGAAATGAATGAAAGACCACTGTCCACATTTGTGATCAAGGGAAGGAACGTGGGTCTAGTGCTAAGAAGCTCGAGGTACAGCCGTGATTCCCACACCCATGCTTGCCAGCTGTCAAGCAGAAATATTTACTAGATGATGATGGAGTCTGCTATCTAGCTTTAAGTTCCACAATCGTCCATGAAGTTTCTACTCACCATTGTGATAAGCAGTAGCCTCAATGTCAAAAGTGGCTCATAAATTTGGAGGAAACAACATTGCAAAAGAGAGAATTTGAGAGAGAAATTACTATCCTTGTTAACAAGTAAAGTAAAATTAATACCAAACCAAATAATTACAGAGAAAATATACTTAACATGCATGGTCACTGTTATTGTGACTTCAACATTCTAATATTTAAGAGTCTAAGAACCCAGCAAAATATCCTACAAAGAGTACATTCAATGAACTTTTGCCAAATTGATGAGCAAACACAAAAATTAAATTCAAGATCAAATAACGGTATCATACAGTCTTACACGTGGAAGTAACTTTTATCAAATTATTATTTTAAGTTACCAGTATTAAATTTTGTTACAGCATCATCAATACTTAATTCTGTTTCTCTGGCTCACACTGTTAACACAATTTATTGAAATTCCATGCCTTTCCCTTCTTACCCACAGTGTCTGCTCAGACATCACCTTCTCCCTGAGGCCATCCATCACCACCACCCCCACTCTAACTTTCCTGCTTTTTTTCTTCCACAGCTAATAATGCAACACGTTAATTAGCAAAAGTTGTAAATCAGCTGCAGTCCTGAGTATTCTTTAAAAAAGTGGATGGGCAGTAAAAATGGAATCAATTTTATAGGGGTGTAAACATTTTCACTGTTAAATTACAGCATGTGTTACCCTTCCTTTTCCCCTTTCCCTTCAAATGAAATTTTTACATCAAACCCTTCAGAGTTCTTAATTTAAAACTGACTTAAAAAAATAGGTGACCTCTAAAATTTATTTCAGCCATAGTCATGAAGCAAAGAATGCAGTATGGCTTTTGAAAACAACCAAGTTATCATTAAAGTGGCCTTTAACTTGAGGTATTTCACAAACCAGCATATCAGAAGTGGGTGGGTATTGTTAGTCAGAGGACCGGGGCTCAGGTCTGCTTGGATTTAATACTTTTTAACGTCTCAACATCAATATTATCTCAAAAGTACCTGATGTTCATTATGTACTTAGACCCAAGAACATCTCTGCAAATACTCTCTAAGATCATAAATGTACATACGTTAAAAACCACAGTTGTTGTCTCTACAGTACTCTTCCCCCCAATTTATTATGAAAAAATTCAAACATACAGTAACCTTTAAAGAACAGTACAGTGATTGCCAGGATGCCTACAGCTATAGTTACCAATTATTAGCATTTTCACATATTTGCTTTATCTAAAACCATTCTGAAGTAGACATAAAGACACCTGGCCCTTAGATATTTGAGAACATGCTTCCTAATTAAAAGGGTCATTCTCCTACTCAACCTTAAGACTATTAACTAATATATTTTAAATATAAAAATGACCATCACTAAAATATCTTTTTGTAGTAATCTATGGGCCAATATCCATCTCTTAAATCAGTGCAAGATTCAAATACAAAATTAAAAAAGTACGGCTATTTCCTTACCTTAAAAGCATATTTGCGATTAATGTGATCCTCAGAGGTAAGCATAGCTATTTGAAAACTAGGTAATAGTATGCTTCCCAGGATACCCTCTTCTTTCTCATCTAAGAGATAATTGAACATCTGATTAGCATTTTAAGTGTTCTCATGAAGCAGAATAAATTTTCTCAAAATTTATTTTGATCAAATCAAAAGGTTCTTATATATAAATGAACTGGACTCACGTGTCGTTTAGATAATTCTTTATAAGGTTTTAAAGGAAATATTAAATAGCACAAGTATATATACTTCTTCACTTTCATAAGCTTCCCCATCCTAAGCAAATCAGAAATGGTTCTCACACATCAGAAAAATGTCAATTAGGCATAAAAACAGCATACATTCGTTTGACATATATATCACATTCTACAAACCTCTTCACATGTGGTTCACTGAAAATATATTAGCATATAAGTAACAACACAGAAACCTTACAAAGTCAATCTACCCACATTTCTGGTAGGATTTAAATGCCCAACCATTTCAAGCCAAGACAAACATGCAGCTCACTTGCTCACACCCTCCAGTCTGGCTCAAATGTCTCATTATAAAGCCTTCCTGGACCCCACTATTTTTAACTGCTTCCCATCCCAACCCATCCAGAGCCCTCTCTTCTCTTTCTGGAACTTTACTGCCCCTACCCCCTCAATACCTTAGACACACTATATGCTTTATTATTTGTTTATCAACTCTCTCTCCCCACTAGAATGTCAACTGAATGAAGACATTTAGAACGACAGTAGATGTGCATTTGAATAAATAAACATTTTAAACTATGCTGTAAGAATTATATGATTTTTAAAACACATAGCTGTGGTTAGCTTTTTACCAGTCATTCTGATACACAACAAAGTTATGGGAATAAATTACAGGCCTACAAGGCAAAGCACATAAAACACACCCAGGAAAATGATAAAACATTAATCTTGGCACAGTATAGATTCACATTATTAACTTGCTGCTTGGGGGCAGAGATGTTTATGAAACTCGAAATACATAGTTCATTGTTAGAAACCCGTAAGACAACTTAATAAAGCTGTACATTAGGCTGATGAACTCAGCAATGAGAAAAACCATAAATGAGAAATAATTCTTTTCATTATGCTTGCTGTGTTTTTTTTATTATCATAAACTGAACAAGGAATTTTATTTATTTTCCCCTCATTTCTAATATATATGGTAAAACTTCCAAAAGAAAGTTGCATTCAACAAGGTTACTTCTGTAGCTTTTCTCATAAGGCTACAAAATTCTGCTCTTACTATACTAATAAATGAAAGAATGAACACAAGTGCAGATTTCGTCTAAAAGGTAAAAAAAAAAAAAGAGGTAGAAAGCAGTCATCAATTATAGAGAATACGACAATTTAAAAGAATGAGTCACACTGTATTTTAAATCCAATTTTGTTTGTATAGAGCATATAATCAGAAACGGTTCTGGGGCGCCTGGGTGGCTCAGTTGGTTAAGCCACTGCCTTCGGCTCAGGTCATGATCCTGGAGTCCCGGGATCGAGTTCCGCATCGGGCTCCCTGCTCGGCGGGGGGGTCTGCTTCTCCCTCTGACCCTCCCCCCTCTCATGCTCTCTCTCAAATAAATAAATAAAATCTTAAAAAAAAAAAAAGAAACGGTTCATGAAGTCATCTTTATTAAAAGATCATTTTATCAAATAATACATTCTTTTATGTTGCATTATTGGAAACGGTGACTCTTCCTGAAGTTATTTCAGAATATGCACAGGCTGATTTCACTGGATCATCATGAATGGTTTCCCAGATGGACACTAAGCAGCTGTGAGATCTTGGCAAGTTATTGATGCTGGGTATCTGTTTCATCAACTATAAAACTGAGGAAAACAGGACTTACTGCAAAGGATTGTTGTGAGGGTTAAATGAGCTACCAGACACGAAGAACTCAATAATGCACTCAGCCCATTTGAAGTGTTCAATGAATACAGCCCTTATTATATAAAACTAAGGGCACTGCATATATAAAAATCTTCATCTTTTGTCAAATGACTATCCTAAGAGTTCTTCACTAGATTCTTCAAATGTTCCTAATCATGACATTCTTCTGTTTAGTTCTGTCGAGCCTGACCTAAGTAACTGTCTTTTACCTAAAGGGCTTCATACACTGGCAAGCAAAGAGTGGGTACTGATTATCTGTAGAATGAACAAACTCTCCAGCGGGGGGTGAGCTGGACCTTTTGTTAGACTGGATGACAGCCCAACTCCCTCTGTCCCAACATACTTTCTTCCCTTTCCTGCAGGTATAATGGTCCCCTGAACACTCCCCAATAAGCCTCTTGCACATTAATCTCCATCACAGAGCTCGTGTCCTGGGGAACATAACCTGGGGCAAGAACCTAAGAATCTCAACATTGATTAGATTCAAGTTAACATTTTAGACTCCCCACTTCTACTTCAGCTTTAAAGATGTTTGGGTAAAAGACAAAAAACACATATAATTACAGATGGATATATAACTTACAGACTGGAATATTATTACTAATTATCATTACCTAGAATACTTCAATACTTTGTTAATTGGTCTCCTGGCTTGTAGTTCAAGTGCTAGGGTGATTTTTCTAAAATGTGCATTTGATCCTATTATTATCCTTGCATTTAAGATAGAGTTAAAACTCATTAGGATGGTAAACAAATTACTTTTGTGCCTCGATCTACTTTTTAGCCTTTATTCCTGTGTCTGCAGGCATAATCTTCATTCCAGCAACATAAGCCCCATGTGCAATTTTACAAATATGCCATCCTCACTCATGCTTTGAACATGCTAAGTCCACTATCTAGATCATCCTTCTTTCCTAATTCTTTCCTTGTAAATCTGGTTAACACTCATTCAACATAACTGAATACTATGACAGTCTTTCTTAGACTCCTTTAGCTAATCTGTGAGTTCCATGAAGAGAGGAGTTTATATTGTTCACTTCTGTATCTTACTAGCTAATAATATATCTAGTGTACCAAAAGTGCTCACTGCTACCTACCACCTTACTCCGAGCCATTATCATTTCTACCTAATAACCCCTAACTAGTCTCTGCTTCCTTCCTTCCTCCTTATAATCCATTTTCTAAGAGCAGCTTATGTAAATCAAAGCATCTCATTCGTATACTGAAAAACATCCAATTGTTTCCTACGGTATTTACAGTAGAATCGAAATTCTAGTAGAGTCTGACATTGGTGCAATCTTCATTCCTCCCACCTGCCTCCCTATTGCTAGTCCTCCAGCTGGGTACAACGGTTTCCTTCTGCTCCTTCAATGTTCCACTTTCCTAACGTCAGAGCCTTTGCACTATTGCTCCCCCTGCCTGAATACTATACTTACTCTGGCTCTTCTTCATCATTTAGACCTTGCTACCTAAAACATCTGCTCAGAGAACTGATCCAAAGAAATCTTTCCTCCATGCGTGTCTTTCATACGATGACCTTATTTTCCTAAAAGCACTTACCATCATATTTTTTATTTATTTGAATTTATTTACTGTCTCCCTGATTCCTCTAGAATGAAGCTTCATGAGAGCTTTCTTTCACTGTTTTGACTGCACCTGGAATGAAGCGGGTCCTGCTCAATAAATATTTGTTGAATGAATTAAGTCCCATAATAAGTTTTGTCAGTAGACAGACCGCAAAATAGAGCAATCTAAGTGTTCTGTCATAATATGCCCGCGACTTTGCAAAGAACAGTGGAAACTTGAGCTTCCATCTGGTATTGGCTGCTAATCTATTATAAAAAAAGCAAATCACTTATTTTGTCTTACTTTCCATATCTGTGAAATGTGGACTGATTTGTCAAAAAATTCTGACAGTGCACTGTGTATGTCAGTATACTAGACACTTGGAAAGATACAGAAGAAATGAATGGAGCTGCTGTATTCAGCCCGTTAAGAGAAGAGACCTGTAGAAGGAAAAAAACCTGTGGTTAAGAGAAGTGCGTGTGCATAAATCCTGGCTCTGACACTTGCTAGTTGTGAGACCTCAGGCAAGCAATATGACCTCACTGTCCTTTAGGGTCCTCTTGTGTGAACAGGCAAAGTAAGATTTCCTACCTTGTTAAATGGCTGTAAGGAAGAGATGAAACAGATCATCTATGTTACATGCTCAGCATGTAGTAAATGCTCAAAAAAATGCAAGGTATTATAATCATCTCACTAAAATCTGGTAGTTTTTATTTCAAATATGACAGTTCCTGTTGATAAAATAGTGAAAGTGTATAATATCATCTACTCATTTCCAACCATCTAAAGTGCAAAAGTGAGTTAAATGATATTTCTTTCCTTTTTATATTTTCTTCTTTTTTACATTGCTTCTGTCTGGCAAACCATACTAAAATTAATAAATATATTAAGTATAAAATGCATACGGTTAATAATAATATGGAATCTCATATTCAACATGGCTTCTGAACTCAACATTTACATTTTTAAAATTAGGTTAAAAGTTTTTCTATTTTAATAATAGTGGTAAGCAGTACCTTTCCATGAGCAACGATAGCAAGTTATAAGGAATTCAGTGTTCTTTTTGTTGTAAATTAACATTAAGGAATTTTATATGAGAATAGTAATAAATACTTTTTTGTTCTCATTTAAAGCTCTAAGTAGACTATAAATAAACTGCAAAAGAGAGAAGTACAAACTAAGATCCAAAAGTATCTAACAGCTTAGAAATAATGCCTGAGTTATATATAACTCCTGACTTCTGGAAGAGTGGGAAAACCTTTAAGGAAAATTGTAGAATATGGTTGGCACTTAAACTAAAGATAATACCACACCTGCTGCCTGACCAACACCTCTATGACAAAATGAAATTTTATAGGTTTGGTTAATTCCGACTCAGCAGTGCTTCTCAACCATAGTTTGCAGTGGGGGAAAAATAGATGAATACAATTCTAGTAATTTCTAATTTGAAGGTTAATATACATTATATTGCTCTGATAGATGACCACAGAATTTCATCACACTTTTTTGGTATAATCACAAATTTTAAAGTTGTTAATCAGTTCTAAAATCCTGTTATAGTTTGTGAAATACTTATCTAGAAAAGTTATAAATTATTAAACATGCTTTGACAATCTAATCCTTTGGTGACTGTTTCCAACTGGACTTTAAAAGTAGGAAAGAAAGAGCTACTGCCCAGATTAATGATTTTAATCACAGCCGAAGCAGACTTTTCTCTGTTAGGTACCAACCGTGTAGCATCTAACAGATCCATACAGCACAGAGCAGAGACTTCGCTGGACTTTCCTTTAAAAATTGTATTAATCAATAACTTACTAACAAGAAAACATATTTAAAAAAGGAGTTTATGATATCCACATAGGAGAAATGAAGACCGTTACCCCCTACCTAAGATAATACCTTTATTTCCTCTACATCAACATTAACAGCCTGGTATATATCCCTTACACCATTTTCTCCATGTTTCAGGGAGGTTGTCATTGTTTTAAAAAAGGGGGGGCAGGGAGGGTGGAGATCATAATAAGTACATTTCTTTGTACTTTAAAAAAAAATTTGCCAATATATCAGAGTAATCTCTGATACTCTCAAGACATTTGCTGGGGAGTACTGTGTGTTCAATGAATCAACAGCTGGATCTAACAAAGCTGACACATAAAAAGAATCTCAACAAACTAATGACTTTTATCTAGTAGGCACTGAATTCAAGGATAACATTACAGAGTGAAGATTCATATGCTATTTACATAAAACAAATAAGATTAACACAAACTACAGAAATCAGACCCAAACTCAAGACTAAGCCGCTTGAAGCCCTATACTGCCTTCAGTCCTACCCTCAATTACTCAGTATTATATATGGATGAAGAAAAGGTTTTCTGGATACTGTTTGTTGATAATAAAATAGCCGAAGAACTGTAAGGATTTTTTCTTTAAAAAAGCATCCACTATTTAACACGTTCTGTTGCAATTATGAAATAATACACTACGACAGTTTACGGTAAGCTCACCTCTGTAATAAAAGAGGCAGAGGTCGGAAAGCACGAACCAGCGTTTCTTCCACAGCTTCATGCCGGTACTGTCCTAAATTAAACCAGCATATTAAAGGGTTTTTTTCATTTCAGAAAATTCAAATTCATTTCTGATGCATTTATTTAAACTAAGTTTTTAAGACAAGATGTATTTGATATAGGCTGGACAGAAACCTAACTAAAAAGCCAAAATATGGAGGAACTTTTTCTAGAGACTTGGATCACGTGAACACGAAGATATTCCCAAGTATACAGGTCTCTGAAGAGTAATACTCTCACGTGAAAAACACTTTTGAAGCAATCTGATTCGGCTTCCTATTTGTAAGCAATTTGAAATTCACTTTTCTGAACACACATGTCTGCTAACATGAGGATAATGTAACTATGCAGCATTGTGTGTATTCTGGTAAGCCACATTTAATAAATATGTTAATCTTCAACAATAAGAAAAATATGTGATTTGAAATTATCCCAAAGGTAATGTGATTTAAAATGACTGTGAATAAAGGAAACTTAGCATACAAATACACTTCACAAACATTTTTCCTTCTTACATGTACAGTTTGGGTTTTGCTCATCCTGCAAGAGAGTGCCTCTTTGGCAGCTTCTTCTAAGTAATTCAGTTAATAAAAATACCAAGCTCAAACAAAATTACAATTTTAATAAAAATTACCTTCCCCCATGCAATAAGGCAAAACTGCAAGAGAAAATGAAACACACACACACACACACAAAGGCAAAAAAGAGGCCAGTTTGGATATGCGTTAATATTTCTTATTTATTTCTAGTTGTAACCACCTAACAATGACTTTAGAACTTAAATTATATAGGTAAAAATCTCAAAACAAAAGATCTGTCCTTAAAATTGACAGTTACACCAAAGGACCAAAAAAAAAAAAATCTTTTTAATGGTTATATGGTATTTTCAGTTTCCTAATAATATTCTTTAATACAAATAATTAAAAAGTTTAGACTTTTAAGTGACTCTGCAAACAAACTCTCTGTAAGTCACACACCTATTATAAAATAAACACTCATGGTAGAGAAACTGGTTGGTAACACTTTTCCAATACAAATTAATCAAGGGATCAAGAAACGAGAACAAAAATCATTTTAAAGAAGTCCCATATCCTCTATTAGGCTCAATACTATGCTAAGCTATCTGAACATAATTTGGACTTATTAGAAAGACTAGTTAAAAAAAAAAATCTTTCGGGCGCCTGGGTGGCTCAGATGGTTAAGCGTCTGCCTTTGTCTCAGGTCATGATCCCAGGGTCCTGGGATAGAGTCCCGCATCGGGCTTCCCGCTCCTTGGGAGCCTGCTTCTCCCTCTGTTTCTCTCTGTCTCTCATGAATAAATAAATAAAATCTTTAAAAAAAAAAAAAAATCTTTCAGGGGCACTTGGGTGGCTCAGTCTTCAACTCAGTCTTCGGCTCAGGTCATGATTCCAGGGGTCCTGGAATTGAGCCCTGTATCACAGGCTCCCTGCTCAGTGGGGAGTCTGCTTTTCCCTCTCCTAGCTGTCCGCCCCCCACCTGTGCTCTCTCCTGCACGCTCTCTCTCAAATAAATAAATCTTTAAAAAAATCTTTCAGCTTGGATAAGTTTAAATGTCAGATAGTTAAAATATACATGATTTTAAAATAAAAATTAAAAATTGATATTCAAGTTATATACTCAATCAACTCAGTGGACACTGGCAAAACTAATTTGCTTGAATGACTGGGAATTCTCTGGATTTTAAGAGGGCCTTCTCTTGGTATATGTTTAGTTGTCACCCCAACTTTCATGAAACAATGTCTAATGAATGTTTCATAACAATTTCACTATGAATTTTAATGACTATAATTATTAGGTAATCTGAAAACAATTAGCAATATTTGACCGAATAACTAGCACCATCAATGACCTAATATTTAACTTGCTTTGTATCATCTATGTACATATAGAATCAGAGATAAAGCAAAGATAAAGGTCTTGAATGCCTAGTACATCATCTCAGTTATCTGGTGGTCACTTGGAAACCCGGCTGCAAACCAGAAAGTAAAAAAGAAAATAGCCTCCAAGCAGTCCAAACAGATGTCGGAAAGTCCAGTGTACATGCATCCTTACTAATTCTCAAAGTAATGGCAAGGCTCCAAAAAACCTTAGTTACCAGGTTTTCCAAACAACAGAAAAATATATACCCCCAACTTATTAGGGTGTCTGAGACTGAACCATGCTAAGAGAGTAGTCTTGAGAGCCTAAAAGAAAAAATTTGAGAAAAATCTGAAAAATCTCAATTATGATCAGATTTCTCTGTAAATTAAAGCAAAGAAGTATATAATTGTACATTTAATGATTTTTATATGAATAGAAAAATGAACAATACCTCTGTATGTTTTCTACCCCCATTTAAAAAATGTTTCTGCCTGGATAATTTTAGCATATTATTGCTAACATTTTCATGCAGCATATGTTTAATTTCAAATCCAGAAATACCTAAAACAAACACACACAATCTCTGTTCTAAGTAACCATTACCTTTTCTTTCTTTTCTGTTCCCCTAACAGTCTTTGGTGGTAATAAAAAGAATCTGATGACTACTCTACAGTTCTTTCTCCATTTTATGTAATTGTCTTAGGTGCATTCAGTTGAAAAGGTCTCTTTTGATTCCATCTTTCTTTCACATCAAATAGAAAATAAGCAGAAAATACCTGTTTATAAAGCCAACCTCGTCTGACCACAGGTGCATTAGGATTCCTTTTAATTGAATTCGATCTCTTTCCAAAATTGTGAACTTTTTTTGAAGCCCGTGAAGTCTAAATAGAAAAAAGCAAAACAGAAAATGTGTTATTAGTGCGTAGGTACTTATATTTCATCTTCATAGTTTTATCTCTTCAGATTTCTCTGAAACTTGTAGGACTTAATTTTTTCAGGTGAATTATAATAATTCTGCATTTGAGGACTTACTTATTTCAAGTGTAAGAATTCACAAAGAATTTTTCCCTCAGGATATTACAAAGAATCACAAGTTTTACAATCTGTCCTTTAAAATTGGGACATACAATTTTTTTTTTTTAAGAGAGGGAAAGAGAGCAGAGTGCACATGCACACACCCGAGTTAGGGTGGGGGGAGTGGGGTGGGGTGGAGGGGCAGAGGGAGAAGAGAAAGAGTCTCAAGCACACTCCATGCCCAGCGTGGAGCCCAGCCCGTGGCTCCATCCCTTCACCCTGAGATCATGACCTGAGCTGACACCAAGAGCCTCCTGGTTAGGGTAACTGACTTTTGTCTTCAGCTGAGGTCATGATCTCAGGGTCCTGGGATCAAGCCCTGCATTGGGTTCCCTGCTCAATGGGGAGTCTGCCTGAAGATTCTCGCTCCCTCCCTCTGCCCCCCACGCCCACCCGTTCTCTCTCCCTCTCTCTCTCAGAATAAATAAATAAATCTTAAAAAATATATAAAAAGGCACAATGTATGGCAGTATTTTGTCCTACCTGCTATATAAATTGAATAAACCTTGGGTAAAAATGAACAAATCTTTAAGAATTAATGAAATGTAGAATTTTTTTGCTTGCTATCTGCATTTAATAGTGTTGTTTCAATTATAGAAAGTGAATAGTGTCAAGTCAGGTGTCAAGAGAAATACTCAGATATAAAATATAAAACATGTCACATCAAGTCAACACAAGACTGGAAGGATCTGCTTAATGTCATATAGTGTTTTCTCCTTTATGGGCAACTCTGAACTTAAACGATATGAGACAGATGGTGTTTACTGTATTCTTCAAAGTGTACACAAGGATATACAATCTTCTGAAATACTGCTATGTTTAGCATGAAGATTTATTTTGGCAGGAATGGTAGTGGTAACCAACAAAAACAAAGAAGCTGAATTTGAGTTCTCTATAAAAGTTATTATCAAATTATTTCTAATTTTTCAATTTATCTAGAATCTAGCATATTCCACTAGAATTTGGTTTTTTGAAGCTTATATTAGTACATAATAGAATATTAAGACTCAATATCAACCACATTTTCCCCAAAGCATGTTTTGTTGATTAATTTTAACTTACTCTTGAACAGATAAATACTTAAACACAGTATAGAACTCTAATGGTATACCAGGACCCGTCTACTTCTCACCCCTGGGCTCCAGCACCCAAACAACCTTGTGAGGCAACCAACATCAACTGTGTGTATGTGTGCATCTCTTCATTTAAAATAACTGTTTTCATAGGTATGGAATATCTTTTCTTTGTCAAATGACTACGTATGTTCCACTATTTCTTGGAGCTTATTACATAAAGAAAATGACTATTTACCCACAGTGTTGTCAATGTACTGTGCAAGAAAACTTTTTAACCTTTGAAAATCAGGTATGTGAAAAATGGTATCCTTTTTTGATTTTAATTAGCATTTTTCATATTATGAGTATGAACATCATTTTCATATATTTAACAGTAAAATTCTGTTTTCTGGGAAGTGATTTTACATAATTTTCCCATTTAAAAACTAGGTTGTAAGCCTTTTCCTTATTGATTCATAGAACTTCTTTAATTATAAAGGTATTATTCTTTAATTGTTACATGAATTGCAGATATTATGCATGCATGATAATTATGTATGCTTCAATCTCTCATTATTTTTATTTGTGGGTTTTATGTCATACTTAGAAATCCCATCTGCATTCTGAGTTTGTTTGATTTTTAAAAATCTTCCATTGTTTTTTGTAGTGTTTTTATAGTTTTGTTTTTAACATTTCAGCGTCTGATCCATCTGGAAAATTTTTAGTGTAAAGTTTGAGGCACAGATCCAACTTTCTTTCCAGATAAATGATTTGTTGGCTGGCCTTCAACTTACCTATCATTTCTCTTGATTTTGATGAAAATACATTAATGAAGCACTATAATGCTCAGTTATTCTACTAGCATTTTATGTTATATAAGAATTTGAAATTACTTACATTATTTGGAAATTTACATTAACTTGTAATACTCTACAAAACTTCATTTTAAGAACATTAAAACAAAAAATGTTAAAACAGGCATTTAAAATCACTGTCTATTATCCATTTCTTTACAATAACCATAATTTAATATTATAATTGTTCTACTGTATTATTTATTTATTTTAGAGGGAGACCGCACGAGTAGGAGGGGCAGAGAGAGAGAGAGAGAGAGAGGGAGAATCTCAAGCAGACTCCACACTGAGCATGGAGCCTGATGCAGGGCTCAATTCCAGGACCCTGAGATCATGACCTGAGCTGAAACCAATAGTCAGATGCTTAACTGACTGTACCACCCAAACACCCCTATATTATTTTTTAATGAATAAAGATTGTTCTTGTATTATCCCTTGATTCTCTTGCTATCCATTAATTTAAGAACTGAGAAGCAACTTTAAGGCAATTATTTATTCAGATTTAGTAGCATATTTTCCAAGGGTTTGTTAGAATTTTCATATTAAAATTCTGAATTTAAAATATTAACACTGTGGTTTAAAGTATTACAAGCAGTAAGTATAAATTTTTATAGACACAAAATGTAGGCTCATAGATTAAACAATTAACATTTTTCTTTCTAATTATAAAGGAAAACCACCCACCTCTATTCCCATTTGACTATGGCACTTTCTGTATCATGGATTCTAAATACATCAGAGTCATCAAGCAGACTAGCATAGGGTTTCCCTTTGGCAGTAAGGGATTTTATATTTATTTTTAAGAAGTTTGTCTGCTCGGGGCGGCTGGGTGGCTCAGTTGTTAAGCGTCTGCCTTTAGCTCAGGTCATAATCCCAGGGTGCTGGGATCGAGCCCCGCATCGGGCTCCCTGCTAGGCAGGAAGCCTGCTTCTCCCTCTCCCACTCCCCCTGCTTGTGTTCCTGCTCTCACTATCTCTCTGTCAAATAAATAAATAAAATCTTAAAAAAAAAAAAAAAGTTTGTATGCTCAGGGGCACCTGGGTGGTACAGTTGGTTAAATGTGTGACTCTTGGTTCCAGCTTAGATGATGATCTCATGGTCATCCGGCTCTGTGCTTTGCAGAGTCTGCTGGAGATTCTCTCTCCTTCTGCCCCTACCCACCCCTCCCTCTCTAAAATAAATAAATAAATCTTAAAAAAAAAAGTTTGTCTGCTCAACCTAGGCATATGTAACAGTCAGAAAAAGGGATTTCTATGCCATTATATTAACCTTCATCTTTAAAACTTCAGTTAATTCAATAAACTGCCATTTTTTTCACACAAACATCCATTATATTTGTAAAATTATTCAAAATCTGAACTCTACAATATTTTTTAAAAAGTCATTAAATTATTAAAACATAATCTTATTAGTTTATATTCCACACCATTGCTTAAGTCATTTACCTCAAATGTAATTAGGTTCATATAAGAGTAAAAATGATTATTCTATAATTTTAAGTCCTTTAAGAGTAACAGTAATAGATGCTATCAATTATACCAGTTATCAAAAATTAATAGTTAAGTAGAATAACTTACTCTGCCTACAGGACTCATTGGATGCACCGCATAATCTGAAGTCATGTTATAGTTAGAAGCTTCATTTATCATGCTTATAGGTCGTTCCTTCTTCTCTTCAGATGTCATGGTTGCAACGGTCCTGAAAATATGTCAGAATGCTAAAACTTGCTGTATATGTTAACTGCTTTACAATGAAGCTTCCGTAGAGTTAACAATGCTGGTGTCCCACTTTTTCAAAATATTTGGATACTAGTTAGAGCTTAATAAGCTCTAGAGTCAGAGCTTAATATTTATAACTACTTTAAATAAAATTAACAGTTCTCCTAAGCACAACATAGGTTAAAATCATGTTTATTTTAATAAGTATTATTACAGATATTCTACTTGGTCATCTAACTGGAAAATTAAAGCTTCAGTTATAAGATTAGCTATTCTAATATTGAAAACAATAATGACACCAAGAACTATTTTTTTGGTGAACAGATTTACAGCATATATAGTATTTAAAGTATTTTCATACATATTTCATTTGATGCTTAAAACAATCCTAAGAAATAGTTACCACTATCTCTGATTTAAGGATGAGAAAAACTGGGCTCAAATTAGTTTAATAATTTGACCAAGTTTATAGTTTTTCTGATCTTAAATTTCGGACTCTTGGGCTTACTATCTGTGCTTGAACTATCGTAAAAACAGCTTCTGAGATTACATTCTTCAAGAAAGAAAGTAAATAGATGGCTTTCTGTTACACTTGACTGCAAATATCCAGATAACTGTTAAACCGTACTGTATTGAAAATATGGATAAGAGCAATCTTAATACTAATGACATTTAAAATGAAGGCGTTCCATGAAATTTTTTACTTACTGTTCATTCACTACAAAAATACAATTGTCCTGTGATGGCTGTCCTGTGACTGGATGTTTACAGGTCACTTTCCTTTCATTATGGCTAAAAGAGAAAAAGAGAATATGTATGTACCTCTATTATCACAAATGTTTCTCTAATATTCTGGTAGCAAAACAGTGATTTCTTTATTGTAACATTAGTGTAAAAAAGGGATGAAGTTCATACCTCCCAGGTATGCAATATCCAAATACACCCTTTCTACTACCTACCATATATATATGTGTGTGAATGCTACTACAGTTTTACCATATAGTTAAATGCACCTCCTACCCCCCACGCCTGACCTCAAGTCTTTCTTCTCACATTTTATAAATAAAGGTAAGCTGATTTGGCTCCATGGTCACTGCATTTTACATTTGAGAGGTGGGCCATCAAGAATGAGTATCTACCTACCTCCATTATTTTGTATCCTAATTTAGGCACATTATAGAGGACTAATGCCAAATTCACATACAGAAAAAAAATGAACAGTGCTACTATGTCGGTACTAATAAAAACAGTACCACAGGAAGAGCAATATTTTATGGTGTTTTGTTTTATTAAAGAATCTTTATATAAATAATGTAATGGGATTGAATTTTACAATACTTCAGGAAAGTATGTTATAGAAAATGAAATCTGAAGGAGAAAACAAAAATCTTAAATGTACAAACAACAGAAAGAAAGAAAAATCTACTTGTTATCTTTGCTGAAAAAAAAATTTGCTCTGAATTAAGGATGGCTATTTCTTGGAGAAATACTATCCTCTTTAGGTGGGTGATAAGATTAGGTCTCCTGTTGTCTTCTTGAAATGAGAGGGGAAAAAAAATTCCCAAACTAATTATCTAAACCAGAAATACCAGATGCCAAAAAAATATGTAATATACATTGATAAATTAAATAACAAATATCATCCTTTGTAAATTAATTTTTTTCCCACTGGGTCACATACAATAAGGCAATCTGTAAGGAAGATGTATTGGTGTGCCCGACCTTAGAAAATTTACTTTCATTACAGAGAAAAATTTCAAGATGTTGTAACTGAATATTGCTTTGTTAATCTTCAGAGATTATTATATGTGCTCTGTATTTCAGGAAGTCTATAACCGTAAGACACCAACTTTCTGACAGACTTTAGATATTTAAATTCCTTTTCTATATCCTAACTTTCATTAATATTACTTTTATTGGTAACATAGTACTTGAAAGTTTATCCATGAAATAAAACTAAAATCACAAAAAAGAAAAGGTACAGATACAATTTAAAAGATATTACATATTGACAACTGTTAGAGTAGAATGACTGATGGAATATAATGTGTTTCTATTATTCCTTTAGATAATTGGTCGTTATAACAAATATACAGGACTACTAAATTATCAGCTATTTTTCCTTTTTTAAAAAAAATCTAAATTCAATCAATTAACATATAATGTATTATTTGTTTCAGGGGTACAGGTCTGTGATTCATCAGTCTTATATAATATCCAGTGCTTATTACAACACATACCCTCCCCAATGTCCACCGCCCAGTTACCCCATCAGTCCACCCCCTTCCCCTCCAGCAACTCTCAGTTTATTTCCTAAGATTAAGAGTCTTTTTTTTTTTTTAAAGATTTTATTTATTTATTCATGAGAGACAGAGAGAGAGAGAGAGAGAGAGAGAGAAGCAGGCTCCCAAGGAGCAGGGAGCCCGATGTGGGACTTGATCCCAGGACCCTGGGATCATGACCTGAGCCGAAGGCAGGCGCTTAACCGTCTGAGCCACCCAGGTGCCCCAAGAGTCTTTTTTTTTTTTTTTTTTTAAGATTTTATTTATTTATTTGAGACAGAGAGAGCACATGAGAGGGGGGAGGCTCAGAGCAGAAGCAGGCTCCCTGCTGAGCAGGGAGCCCGATGCGGGACTCGATCCAGGGACTCCAGGATCATGACCTGAGCCGAAGGCAGTCACTTAACCAACTGAGCCACCCAGGCGCCCCAGATTAAGAGTCTTTTATGGTTTGTCTCCTTCTCTGGTTTCATCTTGTTTCATTTTTTCCTCTTTTCTCCTATGATCCTCTGCCTTGTTTCTTAAATTCCACATACCAATGTGAGATCATATGATAACTGTCTTTCTCTGATTGACTTATTTTGCTTAGCATAATACTCTCTAGTTCCATCTATGTCGTTGCAAATGGCAAAATTTCGTTTTTTTGATGGCTGTGTAATATTCCATTATATACACCCCCCCCCCCAATCTTTATCCATTTGTCTGCTGATGGACATCTGGGCCCTTTCCATAGTTTGGCTATTGTGGATATTGCTGCTATAAACATTGGGGTGCAGGTGCCCTTCTGATGACTACATTTGTATCTTTGGGGTAAATACCCAGTAGTGCAATTGCTGGGCCATCGGGTAGCTCTATTTTCAACTTTTTGAGGAACCGCCATACTGTTTTCCAGAGTGGCTGCACCAGCTTGCATTCCCATAAATTATCAGCTTTTTGTGATGGTTTTGTTTTTATACAAGATTTCGTGGGTTTAGGGGCACTGGGTGGCTCAGTCGTCAAGCGTCTGCCTTCGGCTCAGATCATGATCCCAGGGTCCTGGGACTGAGCCCTGCATTAGGCTCCCTGCTCAGGGGAGAGCCTGCTTCTCCCTCTCCCACTCCCCCTGCTTGTGTTCCCTCTCTCCCTGTGTCTCTCTGTCAAATAAAAAACTTAAAAAGCCAAAAACACAAGATTTGGGGGGTTTCAATATTTATTTGGAGTGATATTTTCACTACGGAAAAGGTATGTGAGTGACTTTCTAACTTGCTGATTTACAAAAGTACAGTGGTAGAAACCTAAGGTCTTATCATGTGGGATACCAGTTTATGTAATAAGCAATAAATTGATTAACAGAACAACTAAGAAAGTAAAGCCTCTGGAGATAAGTGGAAAATACTGAAGTACCCAGATGTGATTAACACTATGAATGCGTCGAGGTATGTAAATTCTGATGTTTAACAGAATAAAACACTGTGGGGGCAAAGGGGGATAAAGTAATCTGGGTAGGGATTGGGATACCTTAATGATAAAAAATGGAGGCTAGCACCTTTTTTCCCTTAAAGTCTCTCCTTGAAAGCATTAAAAAGTCAATGTTGGTTGTGTGGTAGAAAGAACAGAAATACACAAATTCTTAAAAACAAAACAAAACAAAACAACAATGCAATATTGCAAAAAGAAAGCAAATAAACCCCTATATATTGCAATTTTTCCCTATGCTCTGTCATCTTGCCTAGGAGGAATACAGTAGACTCTCTAATACTAATATTCTGGAAGCTCTAAATTATAACAACATGGCTCTGCAATGGTTATCTGGCTAACAGACTTCTCTGACATCCTGACCATTAAAAAGATATGGGTACTCATCAGAAGCATTAGACAAAGACATAAAGGAATGGAGATATTTAATAATGAATGGTTAAAAAAAGAGCACATTCTTTTCCCCAAAGTGGATGCTATTTTCAATTAAATTGATGTTTTTATTGTCCAAGTACTTTTCAGATCACAATGTCTTAAAATAAAACTAAATAAAAATCTTAGTGTTTCTATTTTAAAAGACCAGTGACTAAAATCAATATGAAATATGAATATATTTATGTTCTTTTATTTCTTCAAAGTATCCAATGTATTTTCTTTTACATAATGTTGATATTATATTGACATAAAATTCATATAAAATCTACAAGGACACTCTAACATGAAAGTCTTTTACAGGCATATTTTAGAGATATTGCAGGTTTGGTTCCAGATGACTATAATAAGGTGAATATTGCAATAAAACGAAAAATGAATTTTTTGGTTTTTTGGTGCATATAAAGTTATGTTTACACTATTAAGTGTGCAGTAATATTATGTCTAAAAAAACAACATATTAAAACGGTTTATTGTTAAAAAATGCTGTCATCTGAGCTTTTAGTGAATCACAATCACTGATCACAAATCACAACAAAGGTAAAAATAATGAAAAAGTCTGAAATATTATGAGAATTCCCAATATGTGATAGACATGAAAGTGGGCAGCCGCTGTTGGAAAAATATTGCCGAAAGATTAACTCAATGCAGGGTTGCCGCAAACCTTCAATTTGTAAAAAATACACTATCTGTGAAGCGCAATACAGAGAAGTGCAATAAACGAGCTATGACCATAATATTTTTTAATGAAAGATATAACTTTTCCCACTACATATATATAACTGTAACATAAAATAAGTCCTCTCAAATGTTCATTTGTTCTGTCTTATAAAATACTCCTAAAATCTGGCTCCTGAGAACTAATTTATTTATTTATTTATTATTATTTTTTAAAGATTTTGTTTATTTGACAGAGAGAGAAAGAGAGAGAGAGAGAGCACAAGCAGGGGGAGGGGCAGAGGGAGAAGCAGGCTCTCTGCTGAGCAAGGAGCCTGATGTGGGGCTCGATCCCAGGACGCCGGGATCATGACCTGAGCCGAAGGCAGCCGCTTAACCCACTGAGCCACCCAGATGTCCTCCTGAGAACTAATTTAAACAACATATTTATCAAACAGGAAAATCATAGTAATGTTTTCTAATTATTTCATCAAAAACAAATTAAAACAAAAGTTGACAAGCCAAAATATCAATTCCAGTCTTAACTGTATTAAATGTGGTAATTTTCCACCACCTGATAGGACTGTCAATCCTTACTGCTCCTGCACAAATATATTTTTATATACACTTTTATATATTTAAAAATGTATTTGAAATACATTTTTAAATTTCAAAATCATTCCTTCTTATGTTGGCATTTATACTAATGTTGCATTTTAAAGTAAGTAACGGTAAGGGTAAACATAATTTTTTTCTTTCTTTCTTTTTTTTTTTCTAAAGTAGGCTCTATGCCCAGCATGGAGCCCAACGTGAGGCTTGAACTCACGACCCTGAGATCAAGACCTGAACTGAGATCAAGAGTTGGCTGCTTACTGAGGGTTGCTGGAGTGGGGGGTGGGGTGGGAAGGATGGGGTGACTGGGTGATAGACACTGGGGAGGGTATGTGCTCTGGTAAGCGCTGTGAATTGTGCAAGACTGTTGAATCTCAGATCTGTACCTCTGAAACAAATAATGCAATATATGTTAAGAAAAAAAAAGAAGAAGAAGGTAGCAGGAGGGGAAGAATGAAGGGGGGGAATCGGAGGAGTAGACGAACCATGAGAGACAATGGACTCTGAAAAACAAACTGAGGGTTCTAGAGGCGAGGGGGGTGGGAGGATGGGTTAGCCTGGTGATGGGTATTGAGGAGGGCACATTCTGCATGGAGCACTGGGTGTTATGCACAAACAATGAATCATGGAACACTTCATCTAAAACTAATGATGTAATGTATGGGGATTAACATAAGAATAAATAAAATAATTTAAAAAAAAAAAAGAGTTGGCTGCTTAACCGAATGAGCCACCCAGGTGTCCCCATAATTTCTAAATCATACTCAGAAACTAAAAATACAAGTTAAATGGATACTAACTGCCAATTAGTGAAAGCGCTGTAAATGAAATCCAAATGAGTCTTGATAAAAAAATCTCCACAAAGCCACCTCTGTTAATGTACAGAATTCTTTGAACACACGATACACTAATTCTTTATTTTATACATATATACATCTCTATGTATATATTTGGTGTTATGCACATATATCGACTGGGCACTGTGGGAGGTGGCTGGCCCACTGTTTAAGTCTCAAGTCAGAGCCATTGCCTTCGGCACAAAGGAGGACTGACTGTTCAGGACCAGGAGAGAGGGTAGGGGAGGACAATGATTCTCAGCCTTTCTTCAATTCTACCAAAGTTTGTCCCTTGTGCTGTTTACAAAGGCAGTGTTCTCATCCTACACCTGCTATCTTTTTTGTAGTCCACAAGTTTTTTTCTTTTTTGGAAGGGGCTCAAAACTCAAGTCAGGAGTACTATCAATTCTGCTGTTAACACTTGTGGAAAAGTGAGTTCTCCAATGTGATTCATATGTTAGGGTACAGCTTGAATATCACATAAATTCTGTGTTTGTTTATGCATGATTTTGTCTGTGATCTTCTTGTTTGTGCACATAGGAGTATACCAATTGTATGACTGCACAAGCTCAAACATCTGCCAGCTACTTTAGTTCATCACCTGTTTTATGAAACACACTCACTCACACATAGTGATACAACTTTATAGCTTCAGATATCCTTACTTCCAAAACTTCCCCAAAACTCACAAGCTGAAACCCTCCCAATGTTCACGTCCACATACAAACTGCAGGTGTTTTACAAGGTAAAGGATATCTGTAGTATTTCTGTGTTTCTTAACCATTTAACAGTAAAACCGTGCAACCGCTTTTATTAGATTCCTATCTTTATTTTTATGTGTAACTTTTATGAAGCTTTTGAGTGGTCTTCTAATAAAATCATCTTCTACAAAAGCCCCCTGCTTTTCATTGCCTGATGCTGCATAGTGAGGTGACTTTTAAGGAGCATATGTGTTGTGTTATAGCAAAACTGACTGTACCCCTAAGTTACAAACTAACATACTTCTATGCTGCTAAAAGTACATTTGAATCTTTAATAGAAAAGATGCCACTTAAAAAATCCTTGCCAGAGATTTTATACTTTTCATGAATGAAAAGGAAAAACTGGAAAGGTATGATGTTTCATAAATTTGTTTCTAGAAGAATCCTTATGAAGAAGAGATAAAATTCAGGTCGACGTAAAAAACTCTTATGGTCACAGAACAAACTAATTCCCATCCTGTCTTTGAACTCTGTGGCATAGCAGAAGTCCTAACTTAAAAAAAATATGACACCAGCTATTCACCTACTCTTACTTCCAGATTTCTATGAGGTTTCATTTTTTTTTTAAGATTTTATTTTATTTTTTTAATATTTTATTTATTTGACACAGAGAGAGAAAGCACAAGTAGGCAGAGAGGCAGGCAGAGAGAGAGGGAGAAGCAGGCTCTCCACTGAGCAGGGAGCTGGACGTGGGGCTCGAATCCAGGACCCAGGGATCATGACCTGAGCTGAAGGCAGCCGCTTAACCGACTGAGCCACCCAGGCGCCCCTTAAAATTTTATTTTTAAGTAATCTCTACACCCAATGGGGGCCTAACCCACAACCCCGATATCAAGAGTCGCATGCTCCACTGACTGAGCCAGCCAGGAGCCCCTGTCTGTGATGTTTTAATGTTCTAAGTCGAGACCAGGGGATCTCAACTGGGAGTGACTTTATCTCCCAGGGGACATTTAGAAATGTAATATTTTTGAATGTCACAACTGGGACTGCTATCTAGTGGGTAGAGGCCAGAATGCCACTAAATGTCTTACAATGCCCAGGAAAGCTTTCCACAGGAAAATGTCAGTAAGCCTCCACTAGCCCAACATAGCCCTCTAACAATGAACTCTGCTGAATAAGCCACATTTATTATTTCTCTGGGTTCCTGTCCTTCTCTAGAGACAACAGGCACAGCAGGAAATAATGGCAGTTGAGAGTACAAGTTCTGTTATCAGACCCCCGAAGCTTGAATCTGAGCGCCCCCACTCACTGCTAGGTATCTAAATTACCTTTCCACACCTTAGTCTCCTCAACTTAGTGGCAGTAGCTGGGTCACAGGTTGTTACAAGTTTGTGTTTCAGAACTGCTCTAGGTACTGGGGATAGCAGTGAACAAAACCTAAGAATCTTTGCCCTCACGAAACTTACTTTCTAGTGGAGATGTTTATGAGGATGAAAAGGGTGAGTAGCATAAACACGGCTTGAGACAGAATAAGTCCTTGATAATTGTTGTTTATTTTAATCGGAACAACAGGACTTTCAGCATGTCACTGTCATTAAATTACTGTTCGGTCCACTGTTTACATTAAAACAGTTTAAATTAGTACTCACCCAGTAGGCCACGCTCATTCATGGTTTTTCGCTTACTAAGTTTCAGTTACCCACGGGTCAACCGCAGTGATGATCCTTCCGACCTGTCCCCCAGAGGTCACTGGTAGCCTAATGCTCTGTCACAATACCTGTGTCATTCCCCTCACTTCATCTCATCACATAGGCATTTTATCATCTCACATCATCCCAAGAACAAAGCTGAGTACAGTACAAAATAATTTGAGAGAGTCCATATTACAGTAGACTGTTATAACTGCTCTATTTTATTACTGGTTATTGTTGTTACTCTCTTTCTGTGCCTACTCTATAAATTAAACTCTACCATAGGTATGTATGCATAGGAAAAAACATAGTACATAGAGCATTTGGTACTATCCGTGCTTTTAGGCATCCACTTGGGTTCTTAGAAAGTATCGCCTGCAGATAAGAAGGGGTTACTATACTCAGTATTTGTTGTAAATGAATAAAGTTGTAATCTCTCTTAGTTTTCATGCTTCTGCCCTAATATGTCAAAAAGACAGGAGAAAAGTAATTCTAATATAAAAGTTCTGAAGAAAGATTAGCTGTGCTTTTATGCTAGCGAAGGTTCTTAAATAGTGACAAACAACACTAAGAAAAAAACAAAACAAAAAACCAAACCAAACCAAACCAAAAAAAACGGACCCAGCTATTCCAGAGAGTTCAGGGCTGAAAGAAATAGGTCATATTCACAAGCTCAATCTGAGGATCATGCTCTATCAAAAGTCCAAATAAAAGGACTGAATCAATGCCATTTTTAGAAAGATATCAAGAAACTGACAAATAGCAACAGAAACGGCTTGTTCCTTGGCATTATGCCCTCATCACTATTTATTACCAGACGTGTAATCACTTACTAAACCAGAAGATCAAATGCAAGACCTGCTTATTTAAAGCCTCTATGGAACTACTTCATTCAATAATAATTTAGTTTTAAAAGATTTTAAGATGAATAAAGTAGTGTGTGTATAAAATGGTTATGTTTCTTTCAAATTATAAAAATAAGTTAAAAATGACATGTCTGCTGGAGATAGAATATAGTCATTATCTTAGCTTATTCCTTTTCAACTCCTGTATTTGTGAACCAAATAATACATCATCTAGGTAACTGTACTAGAAAATCTGGATGAAGCTGGGTCATTTTAGGCAGCTGAGCTTTCTAGCAGCCTACATAAAAAGGGAAAGCTGAGGGGCGCCTGGGTGGCTCAGTCAGTTAAGCGTCTGCCTTCAGCTCGGGTCATGATCCCAGGGTGCTGGGATCGAGCCCCGCATCGGGCTCTCTGCTCAGCAGGGAGCCTGCTTGTCCCTCTCTCACTCCCCCTGCTTGTGTTCCCTCTCTCTGTCAAATGAATAAATAAAATCTTTAAAAAAGGGGGGGGGGGCAGAAAGCTGACAAACTACATTGCTCCTATAGCCTCGTTACGGAAACAGAGCAATTTACTGGGTTTGAGTCAACTCTTAGTGGCAGGTGCTTTTATATGAAGAATAACTTAAACTGTATGGCAGACACTGAAGATAGTGGATGCTGGTATTTGTGTCCCTTTCCAGGGTCACTGGAGCAGGCCTTTTTTGTTCAGCCCACATTGCCAGTCTTCCCTCAACAGGAGACTTGTAAGGGAGGATGCCACTGACATTGCTAAGGAAATACCCCCCCTCCACACACTAAGTAGGTGCATAAAATGCACAAAATTGCACATTTCATATATAAACCTCAATAAAATTACGGGTTTAGAAAGAGGAAAAAAAGATTTTAAAATCGGATTGTGTGTGTGTTGCTACTGAGTTGTAGGAGTTCTTTATATATTTTGGGTATTAACTCCTTATCAAATATATGATTTGCAAATATTTCCTCACTTGGTAGGCTGCCTTTCGTTTTGTTGTGCAGAAACTTTTTAGTTTGATTTAGTCCCACTCTTTTCGCTTTTGGCGTCAGAAAAATTTTTTTTTAATGTTTTGGCCAACTAATTGCAATGTTATAGATACTTCTTAGTATTGTAATTTTCTCCTGTGGAAATACTTGTGTGTGTGTGTGTGTGTGTGTGTTTTAACACCTTTGTTTCATGGGTAATTTCAATGACTGCTTTAATACAAAATCCATTCTGTTTTTAAATTTAAGAAATATCAAAATTGCTATTAACATGGTCAATAAAACAACAGAATTCTTCTGAGTAATACATTTGACAAAGCAAGCTTTAGCAGTGTTTTATATGTGTAACTCTGGCAATAACATTGAAAATTCATCCACTGTGTACAAAAAAGACATAGTTTTAGAAAACTGTTCCACAGAGGAGATTTTTGTTGTCTCTTGCAAAACTCCGATGCAAACCCCTTTGTATGATTTGTTCTGAATCATGTGTTTCCCTTATGGGGAAGAAAGGAGGATTTAATTTAGTTTAAGAAAAGCAGGCTATCATAGTGGTTTGGCAGTTCCTCTGGCAGCTCTGGCAACGAAGGCGGTATCATGACTTGGGGACTTTTACAAGGGCCCAACCCATAAAAGGTGCCACATATTCACAGTGTTGTTACACGGCAGCAAGATGGGAGAGATGTGGGAACGAGGGAGGCTATTTATTTCTCAAATTAGGCTGAAACCTATAGAACAAACAGCTCAGATGTGTACTTGTTAACTCTTGTTTTTAGTATCCTTCTACTTAAAAAGGAGTACTGTACATTCTCAATTTATCCTTGGTTTCAGAACACTTTCAGACAATAATTCTCTCCAGCTTGTTTTAAGATTGAAGAGCTTATTATCACTAGAAATCATACAGCCTTGTCAACTTTGAGACTGAAAAAGTCTCAAATTAGGTTTTAAAAACATGTTTGCAACAGTGACTTAGTTATTCAATCAATTGGTTCTATGGTAGTTCACAGTAATTTCTAAAATATTGTTAAATGTTAAATTTGTTAATGTTTTATACAGATAACTACTTTGTTTTTCTTTTAATAAAAAGGAGAAAATGTTATGTTGAAATCTGACTACTACAATGACTATGTGTGCAATTTATTTTTAAACTGAAAATATGCTGGCATGGAAAACGATGCCTACAGTTAAAGGCAATGTTTTAAGAACAAAAGAAAAACACAAGTGCCCTGCCTTTCTTAAGAGAGACTCAATTCTTGAACCTTAGTTATGTGAAGAAATAACCACTGAGTTAGCAATCTAAAAGGTTGTAATTTTTTTTTTTTTGCAAAACATGAAAAGTATATATTTCCTTTCCCCACATTTCATTCTAAATGCCATTTGCCTTTAACTTAGAACTAACTGCTTCCAGACATCCTGCTCAAACCTCAGTGATTCATTTACCCACCATCTCCCTCAGGTCTTAACTCTTTATCTTCTGCTCTCCTTTCTCATCATTTAGAAAATGGATCATCTCCTATTTTGGTGGTGGTGGGGGAGTGGTTAAAAAAGAAAGGATTTCTCAGGTGTGAGTACCTCGTTCATCCTCACTTCCAGCAGTAGGTATTAAAATCACCACCTTCACAATTGCTACCACTTAAGCAGGACAGTGTCACACCTGTACTTAAAATGTGACAATTGATCCTCACATAGACCCCTGAAGGTATTACTATCTTCACTTTATAAATGAATAAACTGAGGCTCATAGCATTTACAAAGTAGTCAGAAGTCACACAGTGACAAGGTGAGGAAGAGGCAGCCCCAAGGCCAGAGCGGTGTCCTTTTCAGATCCCCACCTTTCAACAGCTGCCCCTGCTGTGGCTCTTACCCCAGTCAAAGAGACCTTTCAGTCCTGCCCTACATCTCTGTTTCTGCCCAATGGTACTAAAACAAAACACTCTACCTTCCTTTCCTTCCCCTCTTCCACAGACCAGGGGCACACAGCCTCTCTCATGGCTCCTCGTCTTGCCTCCTTCTGCCTCACAGCCTAGCATCACCCCAAGACCACATCTATCTGAAGCACAGTAATGAAACCTTTCTCAATTTCAATTTAATTTTAGATTCCCCATTTCTTTTCTATCTTCCTAATTCTCTAAGGCTTCACATTTTCCACTCTTAGATGCTCAGACAAAATTATCACAACATAATCATAAATGTTGCCTCACAATTCCCAATTATAGGTACCCAAGAATTTAAGTAGAAATAGTAGCAATTGTAAAGCCTGGGTTTTACAAAAGGCATCCCAAAGGAACTGAAAATCTTGCTTTTCTTAGTGGGGAAATATGAACATGATGTAATGCTGCAAGTACAAAGATGAAAGCATTATTATAGACTAGGAACAATAAAGAAAAATTAAAAATACAAGGCTTACATACAAATTCACCTGATGTAGTTTTGGATTATTTATAATTTCTAAATCACCTTTTAAACAAAACCTCAAATAAAACCAACATTCATTTATAATCTATAAACACTTTTTAATAGATTTTAAATAATTTTGGAAGTAAGGCAAGAATAATTCAATTAACTGCATGCTAGTTATAAACAAAATGTACCTATCACATTAATAACTGCTACATCTTCTGACTGCTACGGCACGGTTATGTTTTAGATCACTTGATAAATTACATTACAAGCAAAAATACCTAAAATAATTGAGATAATTCTTTTACTCGTAAGTCATTTCAATGACTCTTAAGAAGCTTTTAAATGGGAAGGTTAAATGGCACTTAATGGTTAGAACAGAAATATGATTCTTAGAATATACACAGTAACCCACCAAAGTAATTTCCTGCCAAGCATTCAAGAAGGTGACATTTCTGGTTGCCACCCAGAAATCACCCTATGAGAATACACAACTGAAGACATCTCCATCACTTTTATGTCCCCAGGACTCTTTTAACAGCATTCAAATTCACCTCATTTTAACTAGGCTCTCTCCTATTTGGAACATCCTCCTCACTGAACCTTAAGTATTTTTTGTAAAATGGGAACTAAAACCCAAACAACAAAAACAAACCCTACCCCATAGGACTTTTGAAAGAATAAAGTACTTGGTAGCACAAAGCTATATTACCTGGACCTAACAAAGTACTCACTAAATATTAGTTAAACTTGAATGTGCTAGGAGAAATTTCTTGAAAACTAAAATTGTATCACTTTCTTGCTTTACAAAGCTGCTGGCTCTCTGCTCTGTCTTAAATGTAAAGTACAGTGGTTTGCATATGAGTATAATGAATGAAGAACCTGATAATTTGATCTGAGGTTAAAGTTCACTGTTGAATAATCTATGCAAAAAGCACTTGTAAAACTACATAAGGGGAAAAAAAGTGTTAAAAGGGGATATTATAGTGGTTTAAGAGAAGACTTATTTAAAAAAATTACAGTCACTTGTATAAAAAAGTTTTATTTGCAAAAGTCTAATGGAGTTTTAAAATAAAACTAAGTGGAACTCCAACTCAGAAGCATGTTAGTAGTCAGAATATTCTTCTTAGCATTTAAAAGCAATAATGTGGCATTAAAAAAATATATATATATATATTAAAAACCTGGAATTGCATTAATTCAGGTAACTCTATTATCCCCTAATGAATGCCAATTACTAATGTTTTATGGTAACATGCATTAAACAGAAGTTTACTATATCATTGGTAAGGAAGCAAACAACAAATCAGAAAAAGTTGAATTTAAGCACTATCTCTTCTGCGTGTGGTCATATACTACTTTAAAAAGTTAACTTAATTTTAACCTACATGTAAAGAACCACAGTTTCAAGATCCAGTTGTTTTATTGTAAATGAAACATTCTTCCCCATAGTCAAATTGACAGAATAGCTCAATTCAAACAGAAAAAAATAATCAGTAATCACTGAACTTTACTCTTCTTCATTGCGCAGTGTTTAATCAGTTTGGTACTGCATGAGCTTTATCTGAACAATCACTGCAAGAACAAAAAGGCAGTTACTAAGTCAAATACCTCTGTGAAACAAAGACTTTGCAAACAAACCGGAAGAGTAATAGAACCATAATGAAAATACAAAGGGGAGGCCAAGTCAGGAATGGTCTTGCTTATAGCAAGGGGAAGAGCAGGGAAGATGTCCCAGAAGTGATGCCACTTGAGTGAGCCTGAGGAGCAGCAGTCGGATGTGGCCGGGATTTAGCACCAACTGAAGGGGAGGGGTGGGTACAGAAACCTGGCAGAAAATCTAGGCTTTGAGTAACAACATACTTACATATAAAACATTTACATATAAGTTTTGTATTTTTTTTTTTTTTTAAAGATTTTATGTATTTATTTGACAGAGAGAGACACAGCGAGAGAGGGAACAGAAGCAGGGGGAGTGGGAGAGGGAGAAGCAGGCTTCCCGCTGAGCAGGGAGCCCGATGTGGGGCTCAATCCCAGGACCCTGGGACCATGACCTGAGCCGAAGGCAGACGCTTAACGACTGAGCCACCCAGACGCCCAGTTTACTATATAAGTTTTGAAGCAATGTATCTGCTTCATTCTTAGGGGCAAATATATATTTTTTAACTCTGAAAAGGTTCAAGACACTTCTGTGACGCACACAGCACTTAATTAAGGCATCGTTTAGTGAACAAATCATTATCCCTGAGGAGTGAGAAATTTCTCACTTACAGATGAGGCGGGAGTGGGACAGAAATCTGACCCAGAATGGCAGGGTAAGGCCCACTTCCTACAGCAGAGACAGTAAGTAGAGTGACCAGTGAAATCCAGTGGCCACTGCAGGCCATGGTGATGGCAGTATTGAACTCCAGAGACACGTCTCTTTCTAACAGAGTACTAGGCTATGTACTACCCTATTAGTTGGTTTGATAACTAGCAGGTTTTCATCATCACAGTGAAAATGAAATCTCTCCAATACAAGGATCAAGGGAGTCTCCTCATTCATTTAACTTGCTTAATCAATTCATTTACTCATGGTCAAATATTTACTAAGCATCTATGATGCACAGGTTTTGTACTGTACACCGCTAGAAAACAAACGTATGGTTCAAGACTATTAGCTAAAAGAATACGATTTCATCTCAGTGTTACTAAGCTAAATTTCAAAAAAAATTAGCACAATTATACTTTTCCATCAGGCTTCAGTATTCGTGGAAAGAGTTCCTTAAAGCGTACCTTATTCACTAGAAAACAGATAAGTACTTTATTCTCTACTGTTTTAGACTTCCTAAAACTTTTATGTCAATTTCAGGTTATTTTCCCCCTGCAGTTCTGCTCATCCCTCTCCCCACTCCCTGCTTTTGGCTAGATTTAATTTCCTGTTCATACAAAGAAGTTTAAGTAATTTCCCTTCACTTGAACTTTAGCAGCATGTTGGCCAATGACCTCTGATGTCATAATGCCTCAAAAACATCTTTGTTTAAAATGTATACTGAATATATTCCGATTCATCGTTACTATAGTAACTTCCTGATAAAGTTTAAAATATAGGCTATTTTAAAACCATGTTAAAATATTTTAAGTGGGCTCAAGATAAATTTTTAAAGGGAATAAAAATATTCATGAGTTCTCCATATACTTAAATTTTCTGGCTTTGGGCAGAATTTTCAGCTTCCAGCTTAAAATTTTGCAACTCAATGGAAAAACTGTGAATCTTGAATTAAGGCCATCAAGTCAAATAAAATGAACTTGAGACCCTCCTTCTATATTTCCACGCTTCCAAAATGTAGAAGTATAATGTATACTTGGAGTCACATATGAGGCAGTGATTGCAAATTCCTCAAGTTTGATATTTTTTACATTCACATATAAAAAGATGACTTAATTTCCTTTCAATACTCAATTATGTAATTCACAGAAAAAATATGTACAGGCGTCTTATTCTTTGTTTCAGAAAACTGATGTGAAAATATTTAAAATATTAAGAATTTCCATATTGCCCTTTCTTCAACTAGATTTAAAAAGTAGAAAGTGCCTGTTAAGAGAAAACTTTGTTTGAAAATACTAAAAAACCTTGAAATCACAAGACTGCTACTGAGCCCGCATAAAAAGAATTATACCAGAAATGGCAAAATGTAAAAGACTTTAAAGGCTTCAGTTTGTACCATACAAATAGTATGAAATTAAAATAATATCATCCATCTCCTCAAAATGGAGAAGAAAGTTATAAGCAAAATAGCTACATGCATACAAAAAACAGTCTTTCCCAGTCTAATCTACTTAAATTAATGCCTTCAAAACAACTAAATCAATAGTGAAACTCAAAGAAACATGAATATTGTTAATAAGAAATAAATCTTTAAAGGCATGTTGCCCAGCTTTTATAACCAGTGACAGTAGTAACTTTATTTCTTTAAATGCCAAAATATTGTCTATAATAATCTCCTACCATTATATTGCTTTCAAATTTTAGGTTAATGAGGATTCCTATTTTTGAATCACATTACTGAAACAGCCCAAATAATTAACTTAAATAAATAAACAGCAGCTTCAACCAATTGTTAGTTTAAAATAGTATTAATATACATTTTAATAAAAACATTATGTAATGAATACTGTTAACATCATTTAGTTCTCTTTAAGGAAAAAAAATATACAAGCTTCTCTTCTAAGTTAAAAAATAAACAAGATAAATGTAAAAATTTAATTAAAATCTTTAGGCTTGAAAGCAATATACAACTACTATGCATTTACGTAGCTTAAAGTTAAGGAGAGACTAAGAGGAAGATTACATTTTAAAATGCCCAAGTCATCTGAAAACCTAATGATGTACAGTATTTATATTTTTACAAAAACGCAATACTTCAGTTGTAGAAACATTTATAATATGTCAATTCTTTTGCATTAGGCACTGTGCCTGGCACCAGGGCCACAAAGATTATTTACTACAGGATCATTAACTGAGAAAAAAGTCCTAATGCTCATTTAGCCATGATTTATTTGTTACTAATACATAAATATATAAAAGTAACAAGAATTACTCACCAGCCTTCATCAAAATCACATTTGTGAACAGACATTTAACTACAGGCAAAAAGGATACTGGAATGAGAATCAGACTCAACTCCTTTGTCTTTGAGCTGCTCCCAAATGAGCACTGTGGGGACTAAGCACTAAGGAAATGCACTGGGGCTGTCAGGCCAGCCTGCCACCCTGCAAGTCTGACACCAGACTGACGTCACGTACCAACATGTCACTGCAGCTGCAAATTCAGGCAGCTTCTCCAGGAAGACTCTGTTGTGACTATGCACGCCTTCCAGCTATAAGAGTGAAATATGATTTCAATTCCCTTTAAGACTGGCATATAGCATAGGGTAAAATACCAGCATATACGGTTGCAAACAGCTCTTGAAGAAAACATTCCATTTACATAACCTTAGCTCAAAATAAATAGACGTTTCCTGTTAAAACTGTAAGCATACCAATTTACACGACTCCTCTAAAAACATTTTTTGTTGTTGTTGCTTCCAAAGTTTATACATACTTATTTCAAAAAATTCAACCAATAAAAGGCATAAAGTTAAAACTGCCTGGTGTTCCACCGCCCAGAAATGATAACAGCTGCTTAGATTTATTGATCACTTGCTATGTCAATCACTTTACAAACTCATCTGAGCCTCATAACGCAGTAATAGAAGTTCTTCATTTTACTGAAGAAACTGAGACACAGAGTAGTTATGGAACAATGCTATTAAGTGGACTAAACAGGATTCAAACCCAGATTGAGTGTCTCTAACTGCCTACATATTTGATCACTAAATTATACTATCTAGCAGTAAACATGCCCGTTGTTTACATTCTGGTAGACCAGAGTTTGTATATATAAACATATTTCAATATAAGGAAATCAAACTATATATGTTGTTTACAACCTGCTCTATGCCATAGACAGTTTCTCATGTCAATAAATATATTCTTAACTTTTCCTTTTTTGATGACTACCCATCACAATTACCTAAACCTGATTCCTCCTGGACACTTACTAATTTTTTATTATTATAAATAATACTTAATGCATACCACTGTCCAGACATCTTTGTGTTTTCCTGTGTTTAGCTGTGTAGGATTAATTCTTAGAAGTGGCTGAGGGTTCTAGAGGGGAGGGGGGTGGAAGGATGGGTTAGCCTGGTGATGGGTATTAAAGAGGGAGGGCACATTCTGCACGGAGCACTGAACAATGAATCATGGAACACTACATCAAAAACTAATGATGTAATGTATGGTCATTAACATAACAATAAAAATTAAAAAAAAAAAAAAACCAAACCAAAGAAGTGGGATGGGTAGGTCAAATCATGTGCACATTTTCAACATTTACATGCTTTGTCCTCCAAAAAGAGGTAAAAACTTGTGTATCTCAACGCATTAGATTTCTCCTTTCCCCACAAACTGGGTATTGACAATTACTTTTCTTCTTTACAAATCTAATAGAGATACATGCCATCACACAGTTCTAACTGCGCATGTGTGTTTGTGTTTTGGGGTGCAAGTGATGTTACCCCTTTCTTCATACGCCCATTCACACAGAAGGCTGTCCCAGCTTCATGGTCACAAGCACCTGGCTCTGGAATCAGAGACAGGAGTCAAACTCTTCTTATCAATAGTTCTCTGGGGACAGGTAAGTTACTTTGCTTCTGCACACCTCCATTTCCTTATATAGAAAATAAAGATAACAATTTAATCTTCATGGGATTTTTGTGAGAATTGTATGAGAAAAACTACACAAGCAACTGGAACAGTGCTTACCACATAATAAATGTTGAATTAAACGTTATTTCATATTAAAGGCCAACGATAGTTCTTCTGCATTTCATGCCCTTTGCCCAAAATGATTTTTAAATGAGTACATGAACAAACCATTTTACAAAACATATTGTAAATATCTTGTAGGAATGCCAATGTCATAAAAATGTTCAGTTCCCTCAATATGAGTTGAGTTGTCTTACAACTAAATCTAGCATGTAACATAACTGGAGCTACAACACTCCTTTCATATGAAACTGCTACAGCAAAAATTGAAAATAGCATCTCACGTTGAGAAAACAAAATTGTTTCATCATGTAGTTTGAAATACAGACAAGCAAGCCAACACCGTTTGCTATAACCAGAAGGGTTTGCATATGTTTTAGAAAAGTAGTGATTCACGATCTTCCCCATTTTTCAAAGTGAAGATTTTGCTAGTCTCAATTATGTTCAGTTTAAACTTCTTATACGAAGAAAGAAAACAAAACCCATTCTTGAAAACATCAAAGTCAGCAATTTTTCCCACAGTTCTAAAAGTTCCATAGCCCCCTTTATTTTAATTTTTATTAAAGATGTTATTTGACAGTGAGAGAGAGAGCACAAGCAGGGGGTGCGGCAGGCAGAGGGCGAGGGAGAAGCAGACGCCCTGGCTGAGCAGGGAGCCCAACGCGGGGCCTGATCCCAGGATCCTGAGATCATGACCCAAGCTGAAGGCAGATGCTTAACTGACTGAGCCACCTGGGCGCCCCTACCATAGCCCCCTTTAAATGACACAAATCATTAACAACCTATAAACAGAATATATGGAGATTAAAATGTATTAAGCTTATCACAGCCCCACTCCCAAACCCAAACTAACCTTCTATTATATACAATGTCTTCAACTGTTCTCATTATCAGGCTGGTTATAAAAAAAACACCTCTAAAAATACTAAGAAGGAAGTTTTATATTATTCTAGCAGATCTGGTTTAGGTGTATTCATTGTTGTAGATGCTATAAAATTATCCTATGCAAAGGCAGACATTTCTGTAATACGTTTGTAGAATCACAGTGACATGGTGGTTCTGCATATGGCTGCTAGGAGAAAAACAGTAATGAAGCAGTAGAGATCTGTCAAGATCCTAGAAGATTAACAGGAATACTGAGAACTAACAAGTCGACCAAGCGTTTGGTTTATGAAGTTACCAGCACCTTGCAATATTTCTCTAGAACCTGGGAGGCTCGGGCCCCCTCATCACCCACCCACAGCTTACAAGGACTTCCACAGGGAAAAAGAGGGAGTGAGAGAAGGTCCCTCCTCTCAAGGCCTTAACAGCTTGGAACAGACAGTTTAATAGGGAAAAGAGAGCTGTAAACAGATCATTAGAATATAACCTGATTTGCAGAGCACTGAAAAGGAAGTGGCTAAATGCCTGGGGGGATCTGGAAAAGGCGTAACAAAGTAAATGACAACAGGCCTAACTGCGTCAAGAGGAGATTTCAGTTAGAGGTACCAGTAGTTGTAGAAGTACGTATTTAAGATGAAATCTAAATTTTACACCTACAAAAGGTGCCCAATTAACAGAGAAACTATTCATTTAATGGAAAAAAAAAATGCCAAGAAGACAATTCTCCCAAATGCCTTATAAGATTCTCCCCTGCTTTTCCTAAATGTCAGTGATAGCTAGTTTAGCTTTCTCAATTCTGCCCAAACCACGTTTTAGAAAAAGAAGCTGCGGTAGACTGTGGATGTATGCCTCACTACTATATCAGAGCTAGTAAACTTCTTTAAATCAGTAGGAAATCTTAAATCTAAATTAATCCTGATTCTCTTTCCATGTATCTCTATGCTATAGGGCATGCTTCATTAAAAAGCCACAGGGGAAAAGTCCAATGAGGGCCTCCGAAGTATTCACCAGCAAATAATGTGTTTCAGTGTATTCTTTAGGGATGTTTATGATAATGACTAAGGATTCAGTTGTGAGGACTATCATTTTTCATGTCTTTTTTTTTTTTTAAAGATTTTATTTATTTATTTGAGAGAGAGAGAATGAGAGACAGAGAGCACGAGAGGGAAGAGGGCAGAGGGAGAAGCAGACCCCCTGCCGAGCAGGGAGCCTGATGCGGGACTCGATCCCGGGACTCCAGGACCATGACCTGAGCCGAAGGCAGTCGCTTAACCAACTGAGCCACCCAGGCACCCTCATTTTTCATGTCTTTTAACTTCACTTCTCAGTGGAATTTAAAACTCTTGACTACACTTCTTAGAAATGCCACTTGATCTTAACTTACGTAACCTGGTTCCCAGGCTTCCCTCTGCAAAACAAGCTGAAGTCCAAACGACTTGATCCAGCACACAACTGTCTCCATAATTTGGTGCCAATTTACTCATCACTAACACCCAAAGGAGCAGTCCTCTTAATGGGTGAGAAACAGATCTACCAATCCCTTTTCCATCAGTTGATTATTGATTTCATCTCCTAGGTCAATAATGCAAATCTCTCAGGTGAGAAAAAAACTAGTATAATGAGAAGACCACAAATGCATGTTTCTGATGTGTGTTTTTTCCAACACCACTAAGCACTGAACTCAATTCGACACCATGTACCTGGAGATGTGTCAGAACCCACAGGTTAAGTAAGGGCTCTGTCCCACAAGACTGCCTCCACCTTAGATAACAATCTTAAATCCAGGTTGTAACCTGTGCTTCTGACCCACTGGGTATAAACTGGAGGTTCTCACAACCTCCTTCTCAGCTTTGATTAATTTGCTGGAGCAGGTCACAGAACTTACAGAAACATTTACTTATGTTTAAAAATTTCTTATAGAAGGTATTATAAAGGATACAGTTGAATAGCCAGATGAAGAGGTACACACAGCAGGGTTTGGAAGGGTCCTGAGCACAGGCGCTTTGGTCCCTATGGAACTGGGGTACACCACCCTCCCCAGCAAGTAGATGTGCTGACTAACCTGGAAGCTCATCAAATCTTGTTAAGAGTTTCTATGGAGCTTAATCTGCAGTATGGAATCCCCCAACTTCCCTCTCCCTGAGGTCAGTGGGTAGGGCTGAAAGTTCTCATCATTTGATCTTTCTGGTGACCAGCCCCATCCTAAGGCTATCTAGGGTCCCCACTCTTAATCACCTCATTAGTATAAGCTCAAAAAGGGCTCCTTCTGAATAACAAAGGGTACTCTGATTCCTCAGGAAATTCCATGGGTTTTGAGGAACTTTGTGCCAGGAACCAGGAACAAAGAACGAATATATTTCTTACACATATCACAATACAATATTCAAAAGCAAAGTTACACCAAAATAAAGTAAGAACACCAACAGCCTCTTTTTCCTTCCTCCCAAATTTCCAAATTCATCTATCTTGGCATCACACCGTATCTTTATGACTTAAAGAGAAAATACCAAAGTAGCACTAATTACAAAAGTGTATTAAAAGTAATTCACAAATAGAGTATATCTCTCTCACATATCCTCATATCTTCTGTTAAAAGATGGTAACCAGGTAGAGAGTAAATCAACTCACAGAAATTAAGTTCACACCCAATTATTGCCTGAGAGGGATTCCCAATGTCCCACAAATTCACTGCACAGGTAAGCACTACAAAACTTGAAGTTCAGTATAAAAACAAACTCTGTACCACCAAGGAGACAGTCAATGTGAATGCTGGGCCAACAACTTCTTCTAACACGAACTTATTTATCATCATTGGATACTGTGAAAAATTAGTAATGGGAATCCTCACTAAAATGGAGTCAGGAGGTTTTGGCACGGGGAGCTCTCATACCCTACTGTTATTGAATGATCTAACACAGCAACTAACTCCAGAATCGAATGGGTAAGACCTGGTGCACTGTGTGGTCAACCGCTCTGTCCTATGGAATCCTGGGGAGGCTGGACAAATTGAAAACACAGCTTCTGGCTGGGTTTGCCAACAATGTTGCTGAACAAACTTGGACAAACCGAGTTTGAGTTTGCAAGAGAAGCCAGTAACTCAAAAGATGAGTATTTGGAAAAAGAGAAAAGGGAGAAATTTATTTTAGGTGCTGGCAGCCAGGGAAGGCGGCAGGCTCAAGCCTCCTCCGCCGGCAAGATGGAGTTTTACAGATTTTTATAGAGTTTTAAACATTTTATTTATTTATTTTAGAGAGTGAGCAGGGAAAGGGACAGAGGGGGAGGGAGAGGGACAAGCAGACTCCACTCTGAGCATGGAGCCCAAAGTGGGACTTGATCTCAACCCTGAGATCATGACCTGAGCTGAAACCAAGAGTGGGCCACTTAACCAATGAGCTGCCCAAGTGCCCTGACACTTAGAGTTTTATAAGGAGAGGTTGGGATGGGGGTACATGCAAGACAGCAGGCAGGGAGCCTGTGATCATGGGTGGGGTGGGTGTGTGTTCAGCCTATGATCATGGGCAGGGAAGGGGACATGCTGGGTGGGTGTGGTCTTCTAGGCATTCAGCTGCTATCAGAGCTTTTCTGGTCTCTGGTGGCTATAATGTTCTGGTCATTGCAAAACATCTTCATCAATGCCTCAAGAAAGTGTGGCAATAAGAACAGAACAATAAGAAAAAAAAAAGAACAATGGGTTGCAGTTAGAGCATGAGGTAAGTGGTCTTGTTTATTTCTGGTTTTAACTATTAGGGTCTATAGTTTGAGCATGAGGGCTCACTGACACTACCACTCCTGGTCCACTGCAGACCCAACAGGAACTTGGGACCTTGGACAAATGGACTTGACCTTGCATGTGGATACTATTCTACTATTCCAGTGGAGGAAGAGAGGCTAAAGAGAGATAAAGAAATCTCCCCTCACTAACCGCAACAGCTCAGCCAATGAAAAGTCACATACTTCCAACTCCCAGGTTGCTCCAATGGGCTTTTAGTTTGTAACAGCCTTCCCAACAGAGCATTCTTCTCCTTTGTTGCCGGGTTTTTCTGCAGCTAGTTAGTCTTGGATTGCAATTTTCTTTTATCCCCAAATAAACTCATTTTTTGTTGGTAAAATAACTGGCAGTTCCCATTTTTAAGGTTAACAACACTGACATTAGCAGTTCAGATATTCTCCATTTACTACCCAAGAAATGTTCAAGGGTTGTTCTATATTATAATCTTGGTTTTCTATTAGAGCTGAACTTTCACAACACAGCAAACTCCTGGAAAAACTGGAAGAGCTGAATGATTTAAGAATCAAATTAACCCATAAACACCTGCTTAGGAAGGGACCAATTAAAATGAAAGTCCTTCATACCCTTAGAATCTTCTTCCCCAGGGAGTCGTAGCTACCAAAATGTACTTGCTTGCTAACAGGACTCAGAGCCTTCTAATTTGAAAATATCCAGTTCTCAGGTCATCAATGAACAAGTTTGGCTCTTGAAGGTCAGTTTAATAAGATGATGACTTAGCCATTTTATACTCTCTCTAATTTATTTCTTCTAATCCTTTCTAAGTTCTGTCCATTTTTTGTGTGAGATTGGCAGCCACAACTTCCTCTTTCTGAACTGTCATAACCCGTGTTATGACAATTCACAGGATTTAGGTGCAGCTCAGATGTTAAGCCTTCAGAGAGATTGCCCTCAATATCCCTCACTGGAGTAGTTCCAGTACTATATATCAGGAACAGTTAGCATAACTGACAAAATACGCAGTCATGCATACTTACATCTCAAAGAATCTGCCAATAGGGATGTATATAAACTAATGTGCACAATAAACAGAAGGTATATACCCATGGAGAGGGGACTAATTCTAATCAGTTCATTCATACAAGCAAATACAAACCAAAGTGAAAGATACAATCAAAGAGGCAATAATGATATGGCCATTAAAACTGATAATCTGTCTTCCCTTCTATTATCATATGACACATCAACTTCTGAGCTATGGATGAGATACCTGGTCATATTTACAGCTCCTTTGAATATATAAACTCTTCTCTGGATGCCTGAAGACAATTTCTCTTTTTTTAAAAAAGATTTTAGAATTATTTGACAGAGGAAGACAGTGAGAGGGGGAGTGGGGGAGGGAGAAGGAGGCTCCCCTCTGAGAGAGGAGTCCCATGTGGGACTCGATCCCAGGACCCTGGGATCATGACCTGAGCCGAAGGCAGACGTTTAACCGACTGAGCCATCCAGGCGTCCTGACAATTTCACTTGACAGGAAAAAAACTGGATTTTGAGTGGTGAATTTTTAATGGGCTCTGGAATCTTTAACTACATTTTTACTTTAACCATTACAATTCTGGAAAAATTCCAAGTCAAAGTGTGTGTGTGCAACAAACATATGATGCAAACTTTAAATTTACTAATTTTGTATTTAAATGTGCAATTGTAACTAAGGAAGCTGGATTTGGAAGTACTCATGTTTATGAAAGATAATCTGAAATTCTAGCACAATAAAAAAATGCAAACTCAAGAACATGTTGATGAATATGATATAATAAATCAACAACCAAGTTATAGGAGTAAGAAAACAAATACAAATTTAGCTAACTTTAGTTTCCTTGCCTAGGTCCTAACTTTAACTCTGGATGAGTATGCATCTTTGAATGACAGTTTGTGGCTTATAGTCTATCTGCATATCTACTGATTTTCATTCTGAAAGAAATTATAAAATCTACTACGGAGCCTGATTTACTAACAAAGCATTTATTATCCAAGTACTAAGTCAGTTCTACACTTGTACCATCTGCCCGGAAGATACATAGTCTGTTTTTGATGCAGGAATAAAATCAAACATATGACAGTGTTACCAGTTTCATTATCATCAAAAAACAGGCCTCAAGGAAAATATTTTCACGGTTTTGTGAAAATAGAGGATATCTCCTAAAATGGAGTCAGGAAACCCTGAAGGGGGAGCTCCCATGCACTACCACTCACATCCCAAATAGGAGGAAGCTTACTTTACATACCCCAGTAGGAGGAAGAATTTCTCCTTGCCCAGCAACAGCTCAGCCAATGAGAAGCTGTCACCACCCTGAACTCTGTGAAACAGCCCCTCCCAGTGGTCTCCTTTGTTTCATGAGAGCAAGCCCTTCTCTATTCTCCACACTTGTCTATGGTTTGCCATAGTCGGCTTCTCTGGAATTGCAATCCTCTGCTACTCCCAAATAAACTCACTTTAGTGGTAAAATATCAGGCCCTTTTGTTTTGTTTTTTACAGTCAACAGCTGCTTTGTGTGTTGGCCTGGTTTACTCCATAAGAAACTCCAGCTTACTCTCTTGAAAGGAGGTGAGAAAACATGCATTTAAAAAAAAGATGTTATTTATTTGAGGGGGGGTGCACATGCGAGTTGGGGGAGGAAGAGGGAGGGGGGAAAATCTCAAGCAGACTCTGTACCAAGCATGAGCCCTAGCCCTGGTGGGGCTTGATCTCATGACCCTGAGATCATACTTGAGCCGAAACCCAGAGTCAGATGCTTAACTGACTGACTGAGCCACCCAGGCGCTCCAAAAACATGCTTATTTTTAAAAAGTTTTACTACCACAGGACAAAATAGATTATGGAGACTCAGGATTCAGACATAGCCTTGGGACTTAAGAGATACTGTGATATCTACAATTGACTCGATGAAAGCAACTGACTTCCTAAGTTGGTCCTTTCTCATCATGAGATTTCACTGAAAAATGACTTTACCTCCATTTTGACCTTAGTCTGTACTTTCTAACCAATTAAGTTTTTGTTTCTTTCCTGGGTATCTTTTAACTCAGGCAAAAGACCCGATATGCAAAGCATCCCGTGATGGGAAATGAAACTAGCCCTCAAGCAGTAACAACTGCCCTGACAGCCCACAAGACCCCACATGACTGACCCCAAGGCCATGATGACCTGACCTTTACTGCCCAGCTGTATGTACCCACTAACCTTTGTCTCATACTTTCCTTATATAACCCTGGAAGTATATTCAGCACTTCAGAGACAGTCTTTGAGACATGAGTCAGCTGTCTTCCCGGTGTTGGCCTCACTGAAATGAATTCCTTTCTTGTTTCACCACCAGGTGTCTCTTTGCCTTTGGATTTCGTCAGCGGTAAATGACCGAACCTGGGGCCCCCAGAGCCAGGTGCTTTTCTTGTACCCTTGTGCCCCAGTTACAACATAACAACCACATCAGGTGGTTTTATGGCAACAACTCCAACCAAGATCATTTGTTTATCAAAGCCAAGTTTTATTAAGGTATGAGGAGAATTCCCTTAAAACCAAAAACAAAACTGGTTTTAACTTGCCAAACTTCTACACTTACGTTTCTGGCACAGGAGAGATAATTTCTTTTTTTCTTTTCTTTTAGAGAGGAGAAAGGGTTTGGGGGAGGGGCAGAGGGAGAAGGAGAGAGAGAATCCTAAGCAGGCTCCACGCCTGGCATGGCTGGACACGGGGCTTGATCTCACAACCCTGAGATCATGACCTGAGCCAAAATCAAGACTGGGACGCTCAACAGACTGAGCCACCCAGGAGACTCATCTTTGTGTGTATTTTTTTTTTTTTAGATTTTATTTATTTATTTATTTGAGAGAGAGAGAGAGAGAGAGAGAAATAGCATGAGAGGGGAGAGGGTCAGAGGGAGAAGCAGATTTTTATATCTCATTTGTACAAATTCCTTGGCCCACAAGTTTTTTGTTTTATTTTATTTTTTTTTTAAAGATTTTTTTTATTCATTTGAAAAAGAGATACAGAGAGAGAGAGAGTATGAGCCGGGGGAGAGGCAGAGGGAGAGGGAAAAGCAGGCTCCCCGCTGAGCCAGGAGTGTGGGGCCCGATCCCAGGACCCTGGGATCATGACATGAGCCGAAGGCAGATGCTAAACCATCTGAGGTGCCCCAAGTTTTTTATTTTAAATGAAGATACTTTATTTTGGAAGTTTAACAGAAATGTTACACATACTGCTGTACAGTATTAAAAAGAAAAATCAAACAAACTCGGGGTGACATTTAATTTGTCTGACTACGGTTAATAGATTTTTAAATTCAGTTAACAAATATTTATGGAGGATATTGTTTCTTCTGTAGAAGAAGCATTTGCTAGATCCTGTGAGAAAATGAGAAAAAGAAAATGTCCAAACTAGTTGTGGGTAAATAAGTATATAATTAAAATACAAGTAAGAATATGAGATGCAATAGCATAAATGAATTCTGGAACCAGAAAGCCGAAGTCAGAATCTTGGATCAGTCCTTAGGATAACTGTTGTATCTCTCTGTGCCTCAGTTATCACTAAAATGGGTATAACAATAGTGTCTTCCTCACAGAATTTTTTTTTATGAATGCACACATTAAAGCCCTTACAACAGTATTTGACACATTTGGGCTCATTAAGTAATAACTATTATTGTTCTGGAAAAAAAAGAAGGCAGAGGTAAGTGTAAATGGCCTGTCAGCATGAAACATTAGGGTGGGTGATAGGATCTGCTGAGTATAAACTAGGAAGGTCATGGTGAAAAAATACTGTAGTAAGAATGAGATGATTAGTTTGACTTGGTTACAATGCAATGGTTTAGAAAGGGAGGTCGAGAGCAGGGCTGAAGGCTGTGAACCTCAGAGGGGCCTGGGTGTCACCTGATGGGCCATGGAGAGCTACTAAAGAGAGAAGGGTGATATGATCAAAAGAGACTGATCAGCAGAGTTGTATAAATGATAAAGAGGGTTGGTGAGTTTTCACTTTTGTCCTTGAGAAACTTCATTTTCCTATATAGCAGTTTTGCTTACTATAAAATAGGACTTATACTAACAACCTCATCTCTACAAATAGAAGCCATAAGCTGGAATGTAAGTGGGCTTCCACGTCTGGAGAGGAACTGAAGGAGTATAAACAAATGAATATGAAAGAAAGTGAGATTTGACACTAATCTGAAAACAGGCTGACTCAGTTCATATTACTGTTTAGATTTTGAGTGAAAACTTGCCAATGAACTCTCAGTATGGCCAACCTTTGATATCTGTGGATGTTGAGACACTGGTCATTGCCACACACTGCCCACACTCCCTTTCTTGCTCAGCTTCAGGGCAGCAACGCACCCAAATAAATTACTCTGTTTCTGGGCTTCTCTTGCAACTAGGTAAGGCAACGTTAATGAGCTGTACCCAATGGGAGATAGATTAGGAGTGTCTTGTGGGACCCCCGGAAAGGATGCTTAGAGGAAGCTGGCTCAGCTAGGAAATAAATGCTTTTGCTCTTCTGAGCTTATTCCTTTTGGACATAAGGACAGCCACTTTGGTCCATGAAGTCATCTTGACAAAAGAAGTCTCATGTTAGGATGGTGAAGCAGGAAGATGGAAAGATCTAGGGCCCTGACTCCAATCTTAGAAGGCCTATCCCCGAGACTACTCTACTTGAAAGGAGGAACTAACTACTTTGTGTTTAAACCACTCTCAGGTCACTCATCAGAGCCTAACAGATTTCCCAACTTACAGTGCTAGTTACTAACTGCTGTTAGTACAGTTAATTACAACTAAGTTAGTTGTCAGTGTCCCTAAATTTGGGAATGTGTGTAGCTCAGCCAGACTCATTAGACTATTACAATTTTCAGATGTCCAGGTTCCTTGTTGTATTCCTACTACCCGGCACAGTGCTTGTTACAAAGCAGTCATTCAAGAGAGGGTCCTCCGGGGTGATGAAGCTGTGGGGATGGGGTCTGTGACCTGCTAGCGGCCACTGTTCTACTTCTGGGGAGGAAGCAGGTCTGAGATAATGAGGCCAACCAGCAGTGAGAAGCAGCAAACATCCAGCAGAGTTAAGGGTCACTGTTTCTAAACCTTACTGCCACGCCCCAGCCCACCCGCACCCATGTCCTCTATAGGGTTTGGATATATAAGACATTTAATTTCTTTTTGATTAAAAGTTTGAGTTTGATTTCTGTAACAAGAGTCCTGAGTAAAACAATGTATTGAGGGGAAGGTGGCTTATTAGGTACACAAAACAGAAAAAAAAAAATTAAACAAAAACTTCCTTTTCTCAAATTATAAAATATTTGCCCTATCTACATAAAGCTGCTAAATAAATAGTGCAGAGAAAACAGAACAAATTCAAGAACAGCACTCTCACATATATTGCGTATACTTGACGGTCAGTGTTTTAGTATTAATTTAGCTTCTGAAATGTGAAATTCAAATACTTGTTACCAGCAAAAAAAGGTAGCAGTATTTAGAGTTCTGAAGCACTGAGAAATTTAGACATTTGCCCTAGGGTCAGTGGTTCCTCAACTCAAAAACTGGTCGCCTCAGAGTCATGGGAGAGCTGGTTTAAAATACACATTACTAAGCCAAACCTCAGGAGATTCTGATTCAGCAGTTTGGTTTGGGCATTATATTCTAAGCCACAAAACTACTTTCAGGCAAAAACAGGCTCGAGTAGCTCAGAGGTATATGTGAACAAAACTAGTGAATATTTTGATTTCTTTCTTCATTCAGGTAAACCCCATCTTTATTTATAATTTATATGATGGACCATAGTTACCTAAACTGTAAATGTGAAGAATTTAAATAAAACGTCTTAAGTTTTTCTACTTATAAAATTCTTGAGTTTCACATGTAAGAATTATAAAGCATATTAATAGGTTTTTCACATTTTAACAAAATACTTCTCATCTTTTCTTTGGTATGAGTTAGGATGCTGTCGGTAACAGAACGCCCAATTAAAAAATGGGTCAAACAACGAAGAATTTAGTATCTCCTGTGACAAGAGGGGGCAGGGTAGTGTCTGGTCAAATTCAGAGGCTCAGGAATGCCTCTGTGATTCTCTTCCTTTTCTCTCGTTCCACAGCTGCCACTGCAGCTCCAAGCTCATGTTCTTCTAGTAAAGGAGGAAACAAATTCCTATCGTAGGGACTTCTTTTTTTTTTTAAAGAAAATGAAGAAAATTTCCCCAGAAGTTCTTCAGTTTAAACCAATCAATGGCATAGAGAATAGGATTAACTCCCTAAGAATAATTATTATTTAGGGATGCCTGGGTGGCTCAGTTGGTTAAATGTCTGCCTTCAGCTCAGGTCATGATCCCGGGGTCCTGGGATGGAGCCCTGTGTGGGGCTCCCCGCTCAGCGGGGAACCTACTTCTCCCTCTGCCCCTCCCCCCTGCTCTTGTTCTCTCTCAAATAAATAAATAATCTTAAAAAAAAAGATTGATTATTATTTATACCTTAAGGTTTGGGAGGCTAACCTTTCCAAAGCACATGGAAGAAAAAACCATCAGAACAAAACCTGGACTCTCCAAGAGCAAGAAAGTTGGAGGAAGTGTGGAGAGCAATAGCAGTTTGTGAGGCACCGACAGTGGTCCACCACATTCTGTGACAAACTAAGCAACCATATTTAAAACAATCAAAACGTAATTTAGCATGGAGAAACCAGTTTAGTACATTAGGTGACTGGAAAACATTAACAATGAGCAATAAAAGGAAGATTAAGCTGCTAAAACTTTAAATCCTGCACAACAGAAAAAGAAACAGAAGATGTACCCACCTGGAAACTGGAAGGATATAACCCACTTCTTTATGCAGTAAAATTACTGTCAGTCAAATAAAAAACATCTTCCAAATTACTACTCAGGAATGTTCTCCTACTCTAAACAATCTGTATCCATTACTCTCTGATTTCTAAATCTGCTAAATATTTCAAACGTGTTATATATTAGATATAAAAGACAAAACAAGAAAGAGAATAGATATTTTAATTTACGTAACAGCGAGTTCCGTTTTTAAACACTGATCTTGAAAATTCTGTTCAGACGCCAGAGGATCAGTGGCATAACAAATTACGGAAACTCAAACACAGACTTTAGAAATGGACCACTTTCGGGGTGCCTGGGTGGCTCAGTCGTTAAGCGCCTGCCTTCGGCTCAGGTCATGATTCCAGGGTCCTGGGATTGAGCCCCGCATCGGGCTCCCTGCTTGGCGGGAAGCCTGCTTCTCCCTCTCCCACTCCCCCTGCTTGTGTTCCCTCTCTCACTGTGTCTCTCTTTGTCAAATAAATAAAATCTTAAAAAAAAAAAAAAGAAATGGACCACTTTCATAGGCTTCCTTTGAAAATCTTCATGAAACAATACATACTAGTGTTCCCCAAAAGTAAAAAATCCTGATGGTTCAGAATTTAATCTGGAGGCCCCAGAGTCAGTTCAGGATCCCAGCATAAATATTCAGTGTTTGCAGTAATGTAAAATAGCCCAGGTGCTATGGACAAGTGTTTAGAGACTCCTTAAAAAGTTAAACACAGAATTACCACATGACGTAGCAATTAAACTCTTAGGTATAAATCAAAGAACTGAAAATAGGTATTCAAACAAGTATTCGTAGACAAATGTTCCTAGTGGCACTACTCACAAAAACCAAAAGGTGGAAACAATCCAACGGTCCATCAGTGGGTTAAAGAGTAAACAAAATACAGCACATACATAAAATTTATTCAGCCATTAAAAAAAAAGCACTGATAGACGCTACCAACATGGATGTACCTCAAAACCATTATGCTAAGTGGAAGAAGGCAGACACAAAAGGTCACATACTGATTCCTTTTGTAAGAAATTCCTTTTATAAGAAATACTTGAACAGGTAAATTCCCAGACAGAAAGCAGATTTGTGGTTGCCAGGGGCCGAGGGGAAGGGGGAAATGGGGAATAAGAGCTTAACGGGTACAGGGTTTATTTCTGCGGTGAAGGAACTATTTTGGAACTAGATAAAGGAAATGGTTGCCCACGACTGTGAACATACTAAATGCCACTCAAATGGCTAATTTTATGCTATATGAGCTTTATAGCAAGTAAAAAATAACTGATGTAGCTGTAATATGAAATATGTACAGATGTGAAGGAAGATGTGCATTGGAATTGAATCAATCCTGGTCAATACTATTTCCACTTGCTTTAATACAGTGTGGTATTCTACAATTCTTCTGATTAGATGTAGTCTGGGATCTTCATTCCACCCAGCATTCTAAGATTTAGAATGTAAGTCTACATACTGAAGCTCAGATTAGTTCCCACACTACAAATGGAACTGCCCACACAGCTTGTTCAGGATAAGGGTAAGTCAAAGAGCATTCTGATCTAAATCATAAATGAAAGAGACCCTAATTGTTAACTGTATGGCGATCTTGGGGAAGTTACTTGGTAATTTATAGTTGAGGCCCCTCTGACATCACCTTATTGCTTCTTTTGAGAAAGATGGGGTAAACAGATTACTACTGCTGTTTTAAAGCGAGGGTCTACAAAGATCAGAGTCCTTCCCAGGAGGCAGACCACACAGCCTAATGTAACCAGGGAAAAGAACAAGCTACACTTGCAATTTTTAAACTCCACAAATTCTGTTATTAAAACTCCATTTTTATCTAGAAATTCTATGTATTTGCAAATATTTTGGGATGCGATAAGGAAGTTCTGCACTGGGCCAGAATTTCTGCCCTAAGGAAAGTAATGAAAGGAGTCACGCACTCCCATGGGAACTGGCCGGGGCTTTGGGGCAGGCAGGAGATACCCCACCATCATCTCTCCAAAAAGATGGAGCAAACACACATAGTTCTGGGGTCCTGAAATATCTGGACATTGCAATTCTCACCCAAGGGAAGCAGACTGGAATTGGCAGTACACCCAATGGCTAGGTACTAGCTTGGCATTTCCTATCGTGTGGAATAAAGGCATTGCAAAAACTCTTCTCAGTGGTTCCCTTATTGTCTTAAAATTGCTGTCCCATTGAGGCTGAAAGAGAGAAAACCCCAATTTTGACAGATCCTAATATATCTATAAAATATAAAGCATACATATTTCACAAGTTAATGACATACATTTTACTCTCAGAATGTACATATATATATTTTAAAGCCATATACTTTTTTTTCTAAAAAAAGATTTTATTTATTTATTTGAGAGAGAGAGAAAGAGTGATGGGGAGGGGGAGAAGGAGAGTGAGAAGCGGAGCAGGGAGCCCGACACGGGGCTCGATCCCAGGACCTGGAGATCATGACCTGAGCTAAAGGCAGACACTTAACTGACTGAGCCACCCAGGTGCCCCTGCAGCCATATACTTTTGAAGGATTATCATATTAACTCTAGTTTATTAGACTACTGACTGATAATTATGAAAATGCTTTAAGTGGAAACAGTCACTGAGGTAAAACTGTCTACAATTCCATAAGTTAATCATATATACTTAGAATATTTTATAAAACTCTAAATCTGAAGGGCATTTACGTTTAAATTTCTGCAACAAATTCTTTTTAAAAAATTTCCTATGGACACTATTTCGTTATAAAGGTAGGTATAGGTAGGTATTTTCCTTGGGATGATATCTTACCAAGAAATTAGTCCAAATGTAGACAATTGGCTTATCTACCAAATAACAGCACCATCATCCACTGACATTATGGGCATGTGAGAAAAGGAGCTAATTGTAGAATTTTGTCCAGAGAAGCCATTAAACCAGAGTTCTGTCCACTTCTGCCACATCAGAATATCACATGTACTATTTATTAAAGATTTTATTTATTTGGCAGAGAGAGAGAGAGAGACAGTGGGAGAGTGGGAGAGAGAACAAGCAGGGGGCAGAAGGAGAAGGAGGCTTCCTGCTGAGCAGATAGTCCAACGCAAGGCTTGATCCCAGGGCCCTGAGATCATGACCTGAGGCCGAAGGCAGACGCTTAACCGACTGAGCCACCCAGGTGCCCCTCACATGTACTATGAACAATATTTAGTTTATATTTAAAAAGCAACTTTAGAAGCTTTATCCTAGGCAGCATCTGCAATATTGCAGGTTTTATCCACTAGCTATATTTTCCAACATGGAACATATATTAAAAGGCAAAAATTTCATTCACATATTACCTTGTTACATTGTAATTAACTTTAAAATTCTTTAATATATATAAAAAAAATTCTTTAATATAAAGGAGAGGAAGACAGTTGGTTAATATTTTAAATACCCTATCAGGTATCCACATTCAAGGCAACTAAGACCATCACACAAATACTTCAAATATCACTATCTAAATCTGCATCAGATGCCTTATTGGCATAAGGGAAGTTGGAACTATTCTTTTCATGGTGAACTATTCACTCATGGTGAAATGAGTGATATTCAAAGTATGTGGATGGCTAGAAGGTCCTTGCATAAATAGGAAAGAAGAATTTGGCTAACCCAGCAGTCAAACACTTTTGGAGTAGTGCCCATTATAAAATCTCATTTGGTTCTTTGTTCCTCTCAGTGAAAGGTTCTGTTGGCTGAATTCATTAAGTTAGCTGATCCTTCTATCAGAATGTTGTTTTATTTGGAGTATATCTTTCATGTTAAGGTGTTTTTTTGGAATGCTTAAAAAGGGCACAGAGTAGGGACTTCATTATTCTTTTTTTTTTTTAAAGATTTTATTTATTTATTTGACAGAGAGAGAACAAGTAGGCAGAGCTGCAGGCAGAGGGAGAGGGAGAAGCAGGCTCTCTGCTGAGCAGGGAGCCCGATGCAGGGCTCGATCCCAGGACCCTGGGATCATGACTTGAGCCGAAGGCAGACACTTAACCGACTGAGCCACCCAGGCGTCCCGGGACTTCACTATTCTTACAGGAATAGGTTAAATGACTGTTTTTGTATCTACTTGCTAATAGTGTGTGTGGCAGAATTCAGCCCAGGACTTGTTTTCATGTGCTAACATACCTGGCAGCAAGGCTGCAGGGAAGGAAACATATATGGGTCATGTCTACTTACAGCTGTCAGAGGCTATAGGTACTTACTAAAAGGATTAACAAAGGTGAACGGTCAAATTGGGTTATCTCACCTCCCAACATGCCTAAAAATTATTTTCTATACTACCAATGACATGGGTACGAGGCTCTGAGAAATGCAAAATTAAACCTTATGTTAAAAAAAAAAAAAGAGCAATTATTAAATCTAACAAAACAAACAACTATGGCTGTAGACTGAGAGTTCCAGACTTCCTAGATGAGTTGCCGGTGTTCAAAACTATTAGCATATCATCCCACAATAAGAAGAATGCTAAGAGTACCCCTACTTAAGAAGCACTTAAAAAAAATCACTTTAATAGTTTTGAAATTGGGAAACTTCTCACATCTCATGGCATTTTATGATCACTGTCCACTAGGCAACAGTTGTGACAGTCGCATTACCTGTACGCTCAATTGTCAGAAGGATCGTGTGTGTATCAACATCTTGGAATAAGATCCAAGAGACAAGTAGCAGAGCAAACCTTTACCCTAGGATCCAGAGGTTATGGGGTGGAGGTACTCAGCAACATTTTGGATGCAGGCATCAAAATTAGGCTTGTACTATCTAATTGCAAAGCTATCTTGATAGCACCACAGATCTGACACACTCATTGAAAGAAAAAATTAAAGAAAAAACTTCACTCGTATCTACTGCTTCCCCTGTCAAACATTTATCTAATAACATCTTTTGATATGAACTGGTCCACTGAACAAAAATTTAGGCCAAAGCAAATGGGCAGCTACCTCCTTGAAGCATGGTGCTTGATAAAGGGGATGGCACTGGTAGGGTAAGCAGAGGCTCCACCACTTCCTACTATATTACATTTCACTCAACTGTATATATTTATAGTATCTGTCTGGCTCTCACAGGCATTGAGCTTGTCATTCCCAGAATTAAAGAGTTACTAAGAGAAAACCTGATGTGCTTATATTTCAAAAATATGTACATATAGTTCTGGGTCTGAATCAAACATATATTTTCTCTGGAACTGATTTTCCACCTCCTTTATTTATATGTTATTAATTTATTGTCTTTTTGTTATAAGCTATTTCAAATCCTTCATGGGAAAAGGCTGGTTATGAATAAATGGAAGTTTCTAGGACCTGAGCCAGTTCTTCACTCATTCACTATTTTAATCAACAATTACTGAGTGTGCATGGCAAGCAATAGGGGGTGGTATGTGTAAGGTGTGTCATGTGCACTATGTAATTATTACAGCTCAGAACAAAAACATTAAATCAGGCACTGCTTTCATTTTTTTTTTTTTAAGATTTTATTTATTTATTTGAAAGAGAGAGAGCAAGCATGAGAGAGAGGGAAGCAGGCTCTCTGCTGAGCTGGGAGCCCGATGCGGGACTTGATCCCAGGACCCTGGGATCATGACCTGAGCTGAAGGCAGATGCTTAACCTACTGAGCAACCCAGGCACCCCGCACAGCTTTCATTTTCAAAAGACAATTCTATCAAGATTTTTATAAAGTATAAAATGTAGCTTTGTTTGAGCATGTTTGCACATTATAATCTCAAAGCTGGACAGATAAAAAAAATATTGTTTACTAACTAAAGTCCACAGTTTATTCAGATTCTTTTAGTTTTTACCCAGTGCCCTTTTTCCGTTTCAGGATTTCAATCAGGGTACCACATTATATCTAGTCATCTTGTCCTTAGGCTCCTCTTGGCTGAGACAGTTTCTGAGCTTCCCTGTTTTTGATGACTTTACTAGAATAAAGTATTTATGCACAGTCTTTTGTCTTTAGTCTTACAGACTCCACTTCTTCCCACAGTTACTTAGGTCAGCATCTTTTTGCCCCATCTCCTCCAAGTAAGGTTGTGTCATCCACAGATTCTTTTGTCACAGCCTGCATCCTATCCTGGGGTCCCTTGATCTCCTAAATGATTTCTTAAATTTGCATAGAGTCTGGTGTCATTCGTTGTGCTGTAAAGTTCAGTGGGTTTTGACAAATGCACAGTGTCACACAACCACAATTACAGTATAACGCAGAATAGCTTCATCACCCTAGTCCCTGATCTTTATATTGTCCCTATAGTTTTACTTTTTCCAGAATGTCTATAGGAATCGTATGCTAGGTAGAATTTTTAGATTGTCTTCTTTCAGTTAGCAATAGGCACTTAAGATTCACCTATGTCTTTTTACGGCTTGACCATTTCTTTTTACTGCTGAGTAATATCCCTATTATATGGATGTACTACAGTTTGTTTTAACACCTATTAAAGGATATCATCTTAGCTGCCTCCAGTTTTGGCAAATATGAATAAAGCTCCTATAAACATTCATGTGCAGGTTTTTGTGTGGACATAAGTTTTCAGCTTATTTGGGTAAATACCAAGGAGTATGACTACAGGATCATATGGTAAGACTATGTTTAGCTTTATAATAGACAGCCAAACTATCTTCTAATTTTGCATTCCCACAGGCAATGAATGAAAGTTCCTGTTGCTCCACAATATTGCCAGCGAATGGTATTGTCAGTTATTTGGATTTTAGCTATTCTAATAAGTATGTTGTAGTATCTGACTGTTAATTTAATTTGCAACTTCCCAATGACAAATGTGTTGAGCATCTTTTCATATGCTTATCGGCCATCTGTATATTTTCTTTGGCAAAGTGTCTGTTCAGATCTTTTGCTCATACTTTAATTGTGTTGTTTTCTTGTTGAGTAAAGACATTTTAAATAAAGGAATTATGTTTTTGTTCAGATTTATATAATTTACTAGAGAATAGGTTATAAATCAATCTCATCATTTCATCTAGGTCAGTAAAAGTGGAACCAATAGGAAACTACTTGAGTCTTTGATTTTCTTTTTCTTTTTTCTTTTTTTTAAGATTTTATTTATTTATTTTAGAGACAGAGCACAAGAGGGGAGAGCAGGAGAGGGAGAAGCAGACTCCCTGCTGAGCAGGGAGCCCGATGCGGGACTCGATCCTGGGACTCCAGGATCATGACTTGAGCCGAAGGCAGTTGCTTAACCAACTGAGCCACCCAGGCACCCTGATTTTCTTTTTAAAAGCAACACATAAAACTGAATCACCCCAAATGTCACAATCTTATATGGAGAAATGATTAAAGAAATTAAGGCACATTCACAGAAACAGTGAATAGTGAAACTAAAAAGCTTCTAACATGATCATTATAAATTCTGACCACATTTTGGCTTTATAAAAGATTGAGTTGTACTGTTTAAAATATGAGCCATGTAAATGACACAGCGTGTCCACTTATCAGGACTTTGGCAAACATCTATGCTTCATTTTCATACTTTAGTCAAGTGTGAAGATGCAGATTGCAAGTCGGTTAACTGATAACTTTCCTCAAGGAGTATTGGGCATTTTATCTGAGATGTGGCTAATAACAGCTTAAAGAAAATTGACTTCTTATTTTCTGTAGAAATTATAACTGCATTCAATGAGTCAATGTGATGGGAACATTCAACCGAAGGTTAAAAAAACAAACAAAACATAACACCAACTGGAGAGTTTCTTTGACTTCCTTTGTGTTAATTTGTTTTTTAAGGAAAAAAAATCAACAAACTTTGGCAAGTGTATGTATTAACTGCTATTCTACAGTGTATCTGACATAAGCACAAAGTGCTTCTACTGTTCCCATGTTTTTAATGACTCCCCCTTTCATATTCACCAAAACCAAATACATACGGTCTTGTATCAAACATCTATCCTTCTGAAAAATCCAAAGGGGAAAAAAATTAAATTAAAGTCTAAGACTAAAAACAATCTAACTGTATTTTTAAAATAAGGAGATATATAAAAAGTTATACTAGTAACGAGTACCTAAGCTTTTTAAGTAATAGGTAACTATAAGCATTCACTATAGAGTAAATTGGTCTTTCCATCTAAATTATGATCATCAATTCAGAGCAGGAAATAAAAAAAGAAACAGAAGTAATCAGGAGCAGGACACATCCAAATGATTCACAAACCTTTTATAGTTGTTTCTAAAAACAAAACAAAACAAAGCACACAGCACACACCCCCAATCAACAACAAACAGAAAGTAAAAATAAATGCAGCTCTAATGGATCAAAAACAGAAGTATAATTGACAGATGTGTTAAGAGGAGTGACTGGATTAAGTTTGAAAATACAATTATATTTTATTTATTTATTTAAAAAAAATTTTTTTTTTTTTTTAAGATTTTATTTATTTGTGAGAGAGACAATGAGAGACAGAGAGCATGAGAGGGAGGAGGGTCAGAGGGAGAAGCAGACTCCCTGCTGAGCAGGGAGCCCGATGTGGGACTCGATCCCGGGACTCTAGGATCATGACCTGAGCCGAAGGCAGTCGCTTAACCAACTGAGCCACCCAGGCGCCCAATACAATTATATTTTAAAGTGTTTTATATTATATCTCACTACACACACAGTGGTTTCTTTTTAAAATGAATATTTACCAGTTGTTGTTTTTTTTTAAATACAGAGACATATAGAAGAAAATGGAACAAGAGAGGCCAATGATCCCAATGCCCAGGATAACCTGCGGACATACAAAAATAACTAAATTTGGTAGTTCAAAGCTCATTTAGGTAGAGTGTGAAAAGTGAAATGAATTAAAACCCTATCTGCCCAAACCAAGCAACCTTTGTTATCAACTGTTTCAGATAAATAGTTCATTTTACATGGAAACATTTCTATTCTACAGCATTTTTGGACATGGCTGCTAAGATCATGAATTTTTAAATATAAAAGAATAGGTTTTCTCTTGGTCTTGTTGGGTCTAATGAAATTAAGGTTCCCTTAAATATCATCAATAAAGTACAAACTTGTAATGAGTAGTGAATAAGCCACAGAGATCTAAAGCATGGTATATGAATAGACACAATACTGTACTATACTATGTACTGTGGCAAATATCACTACATCAGCAATCATATCACAACATATAAATATATCAAAGCAACACACAGTACACCTTAAACTTACCCGATGTTACAGATCAAATTTATTCAATTAAAAAAAAAGAAATTAAGGTTCCTTTCCCATAGGAGAATATAACATACTTATTTTGGTGTTTAGCATCTAAAATCCTCATTTTGTAGTATTCTTGAAAACTAGATTAAATAGTTGGTATTATAGGGGCGCCTGGGTGGCTCAATCGTTAAGCGTCTGTCTTCGGCTCAGGTCATGATCTGAGGGTCTTGAGATCGAGCCCTGCATCGGGCTCCCTGCTCCACGGGAAGCCTGCTTCTCCCTCTGCCACTCCCCCTGCTTGTGTTCCTGCTCTTGCTGTGTCTCTCTCTGTCAAGTAAATAAAAGCTTTAAAAAAAAAAAAAAAGTTGGTATTATAAAAAAAAAAAAAAAATCACTAGTCTCCCCAACTTTTTAACTTGCAAAGAAGGTTAAGAGATGGAATTCAGGTAAAAATAATCTAGTTCTATTATGTGACACTGCAGGAGTACAGATTTTGAGCAGAAAGTACCACTAACCCCTGTTACAGCTGTCTTTGGAGCTGTGTCTCAATGCCTCTCAAACACTACTACTTATCCCATTCCTAGGTAATTCATGTCCCAACTCCCAGAAAAGCTACTTTTCTGCTAGTCTCAAGTCTCAGCAGATGATCTTTCCCATTTACTGAGAAAACTGAGAACTGAAGTCATCTAAGACGTGTCCTCTCAATTACTACACTTACCACCTGGGGTAGGCAGCCCCCAACATGGCACCCGATGATCCCAAGCCAGAACCATCCAGCTGACCTATAGTAAATTCCTGATCCACAAAAGTGTTTGTTACTGCTTTAAGCACTATTTTTGCTTAAAACAAAGCTCTGATTTGTTTTACAGCAATAGATTAAGTTAATGTAATCCACTTAATTTTCCTATTAGCTTCCAAATATTATTTAAGTTTTTGCAAATATCATTTAAGTTTTTCTCCAATGTAGAAAGCACTTTTCCTTCAGTTCTTTTATCCTTCTCCTTCAGCCAAACTTTTCCAGAAACCCCAACCTCAATCATGCTACTAAAACTGCTTTCTCAAAGGTCAATCGATATTCTCATAATTGCTACATCAATGGTCTGTTTCTTTCTCATCCCTTTGATGTGTGTGCAGCTTTTGACAATTAAAAATCTTTATACCCTTGGCTTCCACAACACTGAATTCTCCTTAGTTCTGACCCAGGCTCTGTGCACTAATTTTCTGACTTTCTTCATGTGCTATATTATTATTTGGGTATACCCCTTAAACACAGGCATTTCTCCAAGATTCTGATTTCAGTTCTCACCTTTCCTCAAAATAGGTATAACAGCAACAACCAGCACAACTAAAATTTACTGAACACTAACGTGCTAGGCCTTATGCCAATCTCTTTACATATCTTATACATCATCCCATACATGTTTAGCCTTTCCATTATAACCCATGGAGCCTAAATATATTCTACAGTTTGGGTAATTGACCACATTAGTCAAGCTTCTTTCCCTCTCCAGGATTAAACTGTATTTCAAATGCCTCATTCTCTGGCTTACCACCATCTCCCCGATGTTTAGAACAGGGCTTCATATTACAGTAGGTGTTTATGGAGCACATGGTAGGATATTTGTTGTATAAATGACTGGAAAACTCACACATATCCCATTTCTTTTTGAGACAGGGTGGGCTGCAATAAAAAATAAGACTACTGGCTTAGGGCTACAACTATTATAATAAGTAATTCAACCTGCTTGTTGCATTTCTAAAGCATTTATCTCATTTAATCTATATTATAAAATACCAACATTTCAGAAGTTGTGCAAGACTTCTATATAGAAAACTACAAAATACTGAGTGAAGTTTTAAAATTTCTTCAGAAATGGAGAAATAAAGCAATGCATAAAATGAAAGCTCAGTATTGTGAAGATGTCAATGATCTCCAAATTAATCTACAGACTTAGTTCAAGCCCAATCAAAGTCCAGCATTTTTCTTGTGGAAATTAAAACTGATTCAATAGCTTATATGGAAATGCAAAGGACCAAGGTAGAATAATAGTCTTTAGAATGATGATTGACAACACTGCCCTGGCGAGGCTGTGGAACAATGAGAACTTTCTCACAGGCTTTTGGAAGCCTAAATTGATACAAGGGCTCTGAAACAATGTTTGACAGTATTTTCTAAAGTTGAACATACACCTATTTTGTGATTCAGCAATTTCCTGAAAATAAATTCAAAGAAAGGTAAAAATATGAGCACTGAAAGACATGCAAGAATGTTAACAGCAACACTGCCTATAATAGTTTTAAACTGGAAATAATCCAAATGTCCCCCTACAGGAGAATAAAATGAATAGTAGCATATTTATACAGTGGAACACTACACAGCAATGAAAATGAGGAAACTCCTGCTATATGCAACCTGGATAAATCTCAAAAGATGCTAATGAGTAAAACAAGCCAGACACTAGACTGCATTCTATCACATCTCATGATACCTTCTTCATAAACAGTTACAACTATACTTTCGGTGTTAGAAGTTAAAATAGAGGTACTTTTAAGACAAAGGAGTGGGGGGTAGTAATTGGGTGGAGACATCTAGTGGTCTTTGGGATACAAGCAATATTCTATTTCTTGAGTAGTGGTGCACAATTACGTTCACTTCGTGACGTTTATCAAGTTATATACTTAAGATATGTGCACTTTAATCTTTTTTATACTTCAAAGCAAATGAAAGAAGCAATACTCAGGGAAGACCATGTACACCTGTGGTCCTTGATCAGTATGTATGTACGTATTTATGTATTTAAGATTTTATTTATTTGACAGAGAAAGAGAGCGACAGCACAAACAGGGGGAGCATCAGGCAGAGGGAGAGAGAGAAGCAGGCTTCTGGCCGAGCAGGAAGCCTGATGCAGGGCTCGATCCCAGGACCCTGGGACCATGACCCAAGCCGAAGGCAGATGCTTAACTGACTGAGTCACCCAGGCGCCCCCTTCATCAGTTTTTAAACCAGCAATCACAACATTGAAGATACAGGATTCTTTGAGAGAAACCACACCTACTTTTTAATTCTCATAATCCTTCTATATATATGGATTGACTATAGTAAGCTTAAAAATCGTAATTATAACATAGGGTTGAATCATAGGGCATTGCCATTTTTGTAGGTCGAAAGCAGGCATAGATTGGCAACTGCTGTTAACTTAGTCAATACTGTTATAAGATGGTTTCATTGGTATGACTCTAAAACACAATCAAAATAATCCCCCCAGTAGGTACATGTAATAATAGTATTGAGAAAAGAAGTCTTGGAGGACACTTTCTGGGCTGGAGAGAAAGGGGAGAGGGACTAGAAACACTGATAAGACTCCAAGTTATGATGATTAATATTTTAAAAGGTAATAGTTGCAGTAGACAACTGGCAGTAGATCTAGAAAACAGCAGTCCTAACCTCCGGCAAATATGCTATGTCCCACTTTCACCTCCTCCCTGTTCTAGAAGGGGGTGTGGGGCCACAGCCACCCAGCCAATGAATCCCTTACGTGGTCTAGGCTCTGCCCTTTCAGTCTGGGCCCTCTAAGAATCCCCTCTATTAAGATGTGTCCAATGTTACTCCCTTAACTTTTTCCAAAGGCAGCTGCAATGAAAAGCTACAGGAAGTCTGCCTGTTCAGTGGCAAAAATTTTGTACAGCCAATTGTCTATTACACCACTAAGTGTTCCTAAATAAAAACTCATAAGAGAAATCCTTTTCAAGGGATAACCATCTTCTGGATGAACTGACATGCATCTTTCTGAGAGCAAGCTAACATATTATTTCCCTTTTATACCGAGAAACAGAGGTAAAATCAAAGTCCAATTGGAGCAATTCTGACTGATGTTAAGCAAATCTGCATTTTATTATTTTCTTTGTTTTATTGGTCATATTGTCCCACCTGACGTTTCCCAGAAAAAACCAATGTAAATAAATCTAGTTCATACCAAACTCAGTATTATACAACTTTTTGTATATCTTATTCGTAAGTTGGGGGCTAATTGTTAAATTAACATTTTACCTTTGAAAATACAAATTTAGTCAAAAAACCCAAAACTCAGCACCTCATTGAGTGAGCTACAGTGAACTCAGCTCTTGAGCACCAAGTGGTTAGAACAGATTTCTTTAAACTTGCTAAATAATGAGATTTCTTTAAAAGTGCTAAATGAATTTTCAAAAGAGGTCTCAGAAGCTAGGATTAGGTCCTTTATATGGTTTATTATGACATTTTCAGAAGGATATGAATATATGGTTTCAAATACAAAAATGCTTTAAAAATTTTTTAAATGTAACTTGAAGTGGAGTGTGTCTGTGGATACTGTTATCTGACCTACTTATCTGTACCCCCTCTTCCCCTGGTGAAAATCTCAGCTATTAACATGTCAGAGTGCATATTACCCTGGCCATCTCTACATGCTAGAGAGCACTAAACACCCAATAAATGGTTATTCAATGTCTGGATTCTGTTATAGCTTCTGTATTATTTATAACTCACTACATTTTTATATTTCACACTAAAAATTTTTTTGGCTAACCTAAACAAGCTTAAACTGACAGGGGTTCCAAGTACTGCACAAGAAGGAATAGTTTTCAGTAAGCAAATAAGTTCTGGAGGGAGGAAAAAAGAAAGAAATATGCTTGCTTTCAAATGAAAGCCAGCATCTACCCATGCACACTGACGTGATGAACAATTCCTGGTTTCCAGCTTCAGATGGGTTCTTTTTTTTTTTTTTTTTTTAAGATTTTATTTATTTGACAGAGAGAGACAAAGCAAGAGAAGGAACACAAGCAGGGGGAGTGGGAGAGGGAGAGGCAGGCTTCCCGCTGAGCAGGGAGCCTGATGCGGGGCTCGATCCCAGGACCCTGAGATCATGACCTGAGCCGAAGGCAGATGCTTAACGACTGAGCCACCCAGGTGCCCCCTTCCTGTATTTCCTAATCTCACTCCTCTGATTCTCTCATGCTAACCATTTCTTCTAGGTCTCCTCTGCCCATCACCTAGACATTTGGCTTCCTTTAAGGTTTTATCTTCAGTCCTCCATTTATACTCTCCATCCTTAAGCGATTTAATCCACTCTTCAATGACTCCTGTTACTATTCAATAACAATATTGGTGTTTTAATTAAACTTGTACATTCTAATCTACATCTGTTACCCTTGTATGTTTTCTTGCTCTGTAGGACTCTGTATCTAATTTCTGCTCTCTGAACAAAAGGAATATCCTACCCACATTTCAAACTCAAAATGTCCAGACCTCTTTATTCCCAATTTCTTTATTCTCTTTATTGTCTCAATTTCTCATCTCAAATATAATCCAAATGCTGGAGTGCGGTCCTTCCCCTCTCATTTGCTAACCCCCTATCCCAGCTTATGCAACCCTAAGATTCTGCCTCCTTAACTTCCACAGCATCTATCTTCTCTCCCTTTGTGCTGCCATAGTTTAAAATCTTTGTCCCATTTTCAATCATACCACTTCAAACATTAAGGATTCCATGCTCAATCTCCTCCACCTCCAATTTATCCTCTACACTGCTGCAGGTTTCTCTTTTAATACACAGATTTGCCTTTTTCTGTTCTCCTACTCAAACCCTTAAAAATGGCCCACCAATGCCTACAGGATTGTCTGTGCTCTTTGGCATGGCTCATAATACGACTCTGATCTACTTTCCTCGTCTGCCTGAGCTCCCTGCCCCCAAGCATCTCACAACCAATACTCTAATAGCACTGAAGTAGGTTAACTGTTCTTGAAGAGACCTAGAAGACTTTAGTCTCGTTCTCTTTAGAGTGCCCCCTCGCCCCTGCTTTTCTGCTTAGTAAATTCTTAATCATCCTTCGTCAAAACCCACCACAGACACCATGTGCTCTGGGAAGCTATCCACACTCTCACGTCACTGGGCAGGAGTAATCACTTCCTTCTCTGTGGCACATCTAAACAGTTAGAGGTCCCCCTCTAACTGACTGGTCCCCCAGAGGGATCAGTCACCCATCTTTGTAGACTTAGGTCACACCTGGGTCATGAATGTGTAGATGTTCTTGTGTTTATTTATTTGACGGAAATGATCTCTTTCGAGGCCCTATTCCCCTCTGTTGGGTGGGTCAGGAGCTGTCTGAGGCTCACAAGAATCTAGCACAGGAACTGGAATATCAAAAACACAGAGTTCTTCAGGTTAGAGAGAAAAAAAATTTGTAATTACACAAATCTTGGTTTAAATCCTGGCTCTGCTATTTACAAGTTCTATGAACTTGAAACAAAGAGCCATTCTCAACATGTTTTCCTGTTTCTGAAATGGGGGTATCTTTCTCATAGATAGTTATACCAGAAAATGGTCACTCATAACTATTTAACATAGTATCTGTAATGTTTGGTGAATTTATGAATACATTGGTCAGGTAACATTTCAAATGTGATAAGTATTTAAGATTAAAACTAGACATGTGAGCACATATTTATTTTTTATAACCTACTTATCAATATATTTACTTAAAGTTAATATTTTAACAGACACTTTACATTTCTTGGTAATATTTTATAAGATTTTATTTATTTATTTGAGACAGAGAGAATGAGAGAGACAGAGAGCACATGAGAGGGGGGAGGGTCAGAGGGAGAAGCAGACTCCCCGTCGAGCAGGGAGCCCGATGCGGGACTCGATCCAGGGACTCCAGGATCATGACCTGAGCCGAAGGCAGTCGCTTAACCAACTGAGCCACCCAGGCGCCCCATTTCTTGGTAATATTTTAACAGACACTTTACATTTCTTGGTAATATTTTAACAGACACTTTACATTTCTACTAAAACCGAACTGGAACTTTTTTTCTTTTGACTTTAGTTGATGGCTGCTCCATGCTTAAAATCTTTTTTTTTTTTTTTTAAAGATTTTATTTATTTGACAGAGAGACACAGCGAGAGAGGGAACACAAGCAGAGGGAGTGGGAGAGGGAGAGGCAGGTTTCCCGCAGAGCAGGGAGCCCTATGCGGAGCGTGATTCCAGGACCCTGGGATCATGACCTGAGCCAAGGGCAGACGCTTAACGACTGAGCCACCCAGGCGCCCCCATGCTTAAAATCTTTATAATCCTTGTAATAGAAAGAAGCATGAAATCACTAATTTAATCAAACTCAACATGACTGGGTTTCAATTACCTCTTCTACTTCACTACTGAGTAACTCGGGTGCTTCAAAATAAAATTAAAAAGAAAGTGACTGAAAGATATACTAAGCTAACAGACATTAGAAAAAAAAAAATAAACCTGATATGAAAATGTCATTTGCAGTCAAGACAGCTATCACTCAGTAGCATCAGGTTAAAGCTGAGAACATAAAAATCAAGAGTCACCAAAACATCAGTATTAAAAGAGTAGGGCCATGAATAATTTTTTCGTCCCTTCTACTTGTTATGTTCTGTAACATTTTCTACAATAAGCATGTTCCACTTTTTACAATAAAAATATTTCAGAAAATCTTTTTGAAAATGCTGAAAATAAACTGTCAGTGAAGATGTAGAATTATAACACTGCATTCCATATGCTCTCCATTACAGAAGAAAATGTATATGCATGGGATATACATAATGGGGAAGAAAAATGAAAAGACAATGTGCAAAAAACGTTTGGTTCTCTGGTGAAATTACCAGTAGTTTTTATGGCCTTATATATAGTTTTCTGTATTTTCCAATTTCTTTATAATAATATAGTATACTTCTTAAAAATAACTGCTTTTTGATTCACATACCATATAATTCAACTATTTAAAGTGTATAATTCAATTATTTTTGGTATATTCAGAAGACTGTACAACCATCTCCACAATCAATTTTTTAAAAAGATTTTATTTATTTATTTGAGAGAGGGGGAAGCAGACTTCCCATTGAGCAGAGAGCCCGATGAGGGGCTCTATCCCAGGACCCTGAGATCATGATCTGAGCCGAAGGCAGATGTTTAACCAATCAATTTTAAAACATTTTCATCACCCAAAAAGAAAACCTGTACCCATTAGCAGTCACTCCTCATTACCTCCCTTTCCCAGTCCCTAGCAACCTCTAGTCTATTTTCCAGTCACTATGGATTTGCCTATTCTGGATATTTCGTGTAAGTGGAACCATATAATACGGTTCTTTGTGAATGGTTTCTTCGACTCAGCACAATGTTTTCAGGGTTCATTCATGTTGTAGCATGTATCAGCATGTCATTTCTTTTTGTCACCAAGCAAAATTCCATTGTATGGCTAGAATGCATTTTATTTGTGCATTTTTGAGTTGGCTGTCACTTGAGTTGTTTCCACTTTTTGGCTATAATGAAAAATATGATGCTATGAATGTTCACATACATGTTTTGCATGTACATATGTTTGCAAATCCGTTGCATTGATACCCAGGAGTGGCACTGCCTGGTCATTTGGTAACTCTATGTTTTAACTTTAAGGAACTATCAAACTGTTTTCCAAAGTAGCTGCATCATTTTACATTCCCAGCAGCAATGGAGGAGAGCTACAATTTTTCCAAATCATTGCCAACACGTGTTATTGCCCATCTTTTTGATTATAGCCATCCTAGTGGGTTTGAAGTCAATAGTCCATTATGGATTTGATTTATATTTCTCTGATGGCTAATGATGTTTAGCATCTTTCAAGTACTTATTGTTCTTTGGCAAAGGGTTTATTCCGATCTTTCGCCCATTTTTAAATTGGGTTATTTGTCTTTTCATTATTGCGTTGTAGGGGTTTCCAAAAATATATTCTAGTCACAAGTCTCTTATCAGGTATATGATTTGCAGAATGTTTTGTATTGCATTATAAAGACAAAAAAAAAAACCCCTCCGAGACTCTTCGGAGAATTCAATTAGCAAACACTGTGGTCAGGGGGTATAACATGGCAATGGCAATTATAAAACAACTTAAAATGTGAGCAGCACTTTATAATTTTCTACTTAATCCTCACATGGACTTGTAATCCTAGACCTGGTTTTCAGGTCAAGAATCAAAGGTCTGTAGAGGTTAAACTGATTTATTCAAAATCTTCCCTGATTTCATTATTTTCCTATTACTATTTTTCTATGCTTCATCTTTCTTACTTGTTTTATTTAAATTAATGTTCCCCCTCTGTGTTGTTTTCAAATTTGTAAGCAAACTGTCTTAAATGCTTTTTATAACAAAGCAGGTATGTTTACACAGAAATTTCTCAAAGACTCATAGCTAAGTAGTTTTAATAATACCCAATACTCTGGGTATCTGGTACAGATCTTCCTCTACTATGAGATTACTCACACACTCTCTGACAGTGTGGTAGGTCTGATAGAAGGAACTGTGTAGCCTGACAGAGACTTGTGAGGACTGACATGACAAAGGTGGAAGGTGAGTGATCCCAATGAACCCAGCTCTGTGGCATTCTATTAGTTTCCTATGACTACTGTAATAAATTACCACAACCTTGGTTCTTTAAAACAACAGAAATTTATTCTCTCACAGTTCTGGAAGCCAGAAATTTAGCCTGGAATCAGTCTCACTAGGTCACAATCAAGGTGTTGGCAGCCACAATCCCTCAAGAAGCTCTAGAGGAGAATCAGTTCCTTGCCTCTTCTAGCATCTGGTGACGGCTGGCATTCCTTGGCTTGTGGTCCCATCATTCCACCTCTGCCTCTAGAGTCACAGTGCCTTTTCTTCTTGTGGCTGAAATCTCCCCCTGCCACTCCTACCTTCCATAAGGACACTTGTGATTGTACTTAGTCCTGCCCCATGGTCCAGGTCCTCATCAAGGTCCTTAACATCTGCGGTCTTTGCCACATAAGATAACCTTCCCAGTTCCAGGGATTAAGACATTATCAGTACACACTGGAGGTATATGTATGTGTTGGGGGGATGTCCTTACAAGACCCAAGAACAAAGTGCCAAGGGGCAACTCTTCATTATCTTCTTTTCTTTATATGCATGAATTTACTTGATTCAGGTAGAAAAACTGCTCTCACAGGTATGTTCTCTCCTCGTCCTGACACTATCCCCCAATACTGCTAAAGTTACCATCTTAGTTACTCGATCAAGATCATGTAGTTTCAATTACTAAGAACTCTTTCCTACAGAAGAAAACACTATCTAGATGCAAATTTGTTATAACAAAATAGTTGCAGGAAGAAAAAAGAGAAGCTGAACAAACTGCTTTCTCAAAATTATTTACAAATATATGCTATAAATCTAATATTAAGGAGGAATTAAATATTTAATATTAAATCACTCCTCTGAGACCTGAAAGTAACTGAAATGTGCAATACTGCAATAAATGGTTCACATATAGTACAAGTTATGAAATGTATTGGCAATTTCTTTTCTCTTATGCTAGACAGCGAGTATATGGGCATTCTTAATGCATATCCTTTTTATGTCTGTAATAGTTTTACAATATTATTTTATAATTTTAAGTATTAAAAAAGAAAAAGGATACAATGTCATCCTCCCTGAGCCCTAGAAAGCATCCCATGCACTAAGCTTCATGTTTATCTCTAGAACTACAACAGTAATTCTATCAAATGCCATTGTTAAAATCTACAAACAGGTCAACTCTTTGGTTAGGAAAAATTCTTGCTTCTTTATTAACTCTTTAGGGAAGCAGAGAAAAGGTAGTGAAAATGAGAAAGTTTCTAACCAGGAAACAGATATGCTGATTAAGTTGCCGGTCTCCACATGCTCTGCCCTATAATTTCCTACTTGTTTATACAGAGAGATTTTTGTGCTATTTACTAAGATTAAGTTATCCATCTCCCAGATGGATTTTGCTGGCTAGATGTTAACTGCTGCAATTCTCCTTTTCTTGCCACAATCAACTTGTCCTCAAAGGAAAGATATGTTTCCGAAATACTTATAAAATCGCTTTTCGAAGACAAATCATACTTTCTCATTGACTTAAGCTGTAATTTCAGAGATTTATTCTTAAGGAAAAAGTATAGCTCCAAGAAAAATTTATGCTTATATCCAAAACATTCTTTCTGACAGAGAAAAAAAAAAATTCCATCATCGTTCATCTCAACTGGGGAAAAAACCCCGAAAGATGTGTGCTAGACAGCAGACAAGCAATGTACCAGACATTAAGGAGACCAGGAGAAGGTCCTGGTTACTAATCCTAAACCTTTTCCATTGGAAACTGTCCATGCTAAATGATGGCTAAGGGGAAAGTTACATCTGTATTAAATTAGTCACAGATCTTGTGCTCAAACTTGTGGTTTGTGGTTTTCTATCTTTACAAAGTAGATTTTAGACTTACACTTTGAAACGTCAGTAATAAAAATCATAGAATATTTGTAGGATTTTACTAACATATGCATTTTCCAATAAAGATTCTCTATATTGCATATTCAATGTCTAGTCCTTTACACTGGATTACTCCAGTGTACATGGCTTACTAAACCACCAAAATACTGATTCTACATTAAAGCTTCATAAGAAACCCAGTCTAGGGCGCCTGGGTGGCTCAGTTGGTTGAGCGACTGCCTTCGGCTCAGGTCACGATCCTGGGGTCCTGGGATCGAGTCCCACATTGGGCTCCCGGCTCGGCGGGAGGCCTGCTTCTCCCTCTCCCACTCCCCCTGCTTGTGTTCCTGCTCTCTCTGTCTCTGTCAAATAAATAAATAAAATCTTAAAAAAAAAAAAAAAAAAGAAACCCAGTCTATCTCCATTCTCAGAGACAAAATAAGATCAACACTGAATCTGCAGAGGATCTTGGGGAGTCAAGCAACCAGCTCATCTGAGGTTCCTAAGTAGCTCAGGGGTATGAGTCCTCGCTCCCATATCTGTTAATATGTGTACCCTCCCTTCTAAGAATAAATGAGGATTTGAGAACATGTGTACTCATTAGGTTACAGCAAGGAAAACCGCAGTTAATCAGGTTTCATATTTAACAGAGGTGCCAGAATAAGAGCCTCTAAGCTGATAGTTAATCAAATGATCCATTTTTAAAAATAAAATCAAAACAAAAAGTCCTTAAAGTGGGTGGGCCAAGGGAGCAGCCAACAGATATTTCACTTTCATATGAGTCTGATGTGTTTCACTGAAGAGGCCTGAAGGCTTGAGACTCAAGTAAACTAAGGGAATGAGGGCCATTCTTTAACCTCCTGGGCAGCATTCGGGGTAATGGGGAAGAGACAACACAACCTGAGGGAAGAGAAAAAGTTAACAAATCCATTTCAGGGCCAGTGAGCTGAGGAGTTGTGGAGGAGAAATCATTCTGGAGTTATTATCGTAAACTGTAATTCAAACCGTTTTATGGCTTAACCCCTGTAAGGAAAATTTGTGACAATTTGGCAAGAAGAGCTTGCCAACAGTTAGTCAATGGAAGGAAATAAAGGCATTCTAAGAAGTGCAGAGCCGGAGGGGGCTTGTTTCCATTCTAGCATCAAGCTTAACATGGGTGGGAGGAAGCGATTTCTGTTTGGAAATGATGTAAGGCTATTGTTGTTACTGCTGCTGTTGTTATTTTAACTTTTATTCTGACCTGTGGTCCATACTTTTTATTACTCAGGTAGATGACACCTCAGGAAATCCAGATTGTAGGAAACTGAAAATGTTTATTTTTTTAAAGACTGTATTTATTTGAGAGAGAGAGCAAGAGCACAAGCATGGGGAGGGGCAGGGCGAGAGGGAGAAGCAGACTCCCCGCTGAGCAGGGAGTTCAATCCCAGGACCCTGAGATCATGATCTGAGCTAAAGACAGATGCTTAACTGCCACCCAGGTGCCCCAGAAACTGAAAATGTTTCCTGTGAGTTAGGCAGGACTGAACCTGCACATGTGGCTTACTGAAAGGTAAGATGCTGGCAAAGATCTGGATGTGTAAGTCCAGGAGCAATGTGGAGAAACAGCAAAACAAACTAAAGAACAGAAACCCCAAACCCTGATTCCTAGACTAAATGTTTGAGCTACAGATGCAAGAGAGGACTTGATAAAAGGCTGCTGAGAAGAATCTAGATGAGAAAAGAACCAGTAAAGTCAAGAGTGACATCTAAGAGATTGTGGATGCAAGTTCAAGACAATGTGAAATCGAGTGGGAATCTGGGCACCATCAACAAAACATTGAGGAAACTGCAGATGGAGGTTAAACTCACATGAATTTGCTGAGTATCTGTTTAGTGGCCATCTATTAATGGCATAATTAAAGAGATAAGTTATGTCAAGTTAGGGTAAGTAATGACCACTCTATATATACTTTTGATGTACCTGTCTTAAATCACTGATACCCTTGAGATCTCATTAAAATAAAGTAGTTTTATATCAAGCCAGCTAGCTGACTTAGAATTTGCCAAAAAGCCATTGTTAGAAGAAGGGTATTAGAGAGAAGCTGATGTACGATGGCCATGGCCCCAGTGACACAGTATTTGACGTATCTTTCCAATGCCAACCTATGCATCCATTCAATCTCTAACAGCTGAACAATCTTGCTATATAAGGGCTACAATAGGCCAGATTTCACCAAATTTTCAATGGATGAGCCAGAGAGTTCCAGAGTTCTGGGGTATAAGTAATTATAATATTCTATCAAGGTCAGCAAAGAATTATTTACAGTTTAAAAGAAAAAAGTGGTATTATCTGCTCACTTATGAAGATTACAGTATGGGGCCTAATAGTTTTAATGTGTTTCTTAAACAATAATGGTATGAAAAGGGTTTTTTTGTTGTTGTTGTTGATTGGTATCATTAAAATCTTTTTTTAATTTAATTTTATTATGTTATGTTAATCACCATACATCATTAGTTTTTGATGTAGTGTTCCATGATTCATTGTTTGTGTATAACACCCAATGCTCCATTCAATACGTGCCCTCTTTAATACCCATCACCAGGCTAACCCATCCCCCCACCCCCTCCCCTCTAAAGGGTTTTGTTTTTAAAGAACAGCAATCTTCACAAAAATACAGGCCACAGGAACAGAAAATATAAGCTCTAAAACAGTGGTATTGATAATGGATTGAAAAGCATGAAAAAGAAAAAAAATTAATTCAATAAACATTTAGTGAGTGCCAATTGTGTGCCAGGCACTGTTGGGTATCCACTAATTTAAGAGTTCATATTTCACTAAATGTGATTTTATTTATAATAACATTGTTTGTATAGTAACATGAACACATTTGAGGTATTTCTTTAGCCTAAAAATTCATCACTTTGTCCACCAGGCCAAACACAGCTGAAACACACAGGTATTTAGCAATTACTCTTACATTTTATCATGTATACATTCTGTATTTATTTATTTATTCATTTAGAGCGCAGGGGAGGAGCAGAGGGAGAGAGAGAATATTAGGCAGGCTCCATGCCCAGCATGGATCCCCACACAGGGCTCGATTTCACGACCCTGAGATCATGAGCTGAGATGAAATCAAGAGTTGGACACTTAACCCACCAAGCCACCCAGGCGCCCCTACATTCTGGTTTTAAAAATAAGTTACAGGGCCGCCTGGGTGGCTTGGTGGGTTAAGCATCACACTCTTGATCTCAGCTGAGGTCTTGATCTCAGGGTCATGAGTTAAAGCCCACACTGGGCTCCACACTGGGCATGGAGCCTACTCAAAAAAAAAAAAAAAAAAAAAGTTACATAAAGAGAGTCCAAGTATATTATTATTTCTTATTATTTATAAATCAGTATACTTCTATGAGTCTGGTATTTAAAATAGGATAAGTAACATTTTGAAAAAATTTTAATACAGAAAAAACATAATTGTTGGGAAGGGGAATTAAGGAGACAAACATTTATTGAACACTTTGTGAGTGACATGCTGGGTTCTAAATTAAATACTCATAATCTAAAAGAAAAACATTGATGTTTCTGTTTACTACTGAAAACACAGAATGGAGAAAAGAAGATACTTGCCTAGAATCACAAGTGGCAAAGCTAGATTAGAACCCAGGCCCAGGGGCACCTGGGTGGCTCAGTTGGTTAAGCGACTGCCTTCGGCTCAGGTCATGATCCTGGATTCCCTGGATCGAGTCCCGCATCGGGCTCCCTGCTCGGCAGGGAGTCTGCTTCTCCCTCTGACCCTCCCCCTCTCATGCTCTTTGTCTCTCATTCTCTCTCTCACAAGTAAATAAAATCTTAAAAAAAATAAATAAATAAATAAAATAAAAAAAAAAAGAACCCAGGCCCACCAGATTACAAATACTATACTTATTTGCTATTACAAACCATATTTAAAAAATTAATTTGTCTCTCCGTAGGAGTAATCTAGGAATAACTTTAAGAAAATGGATGAAAACTTGTGAGAATCATCAAAATCTTTACTTGGTCACATTGCCCCCCAAATCCCTCACATAGTGTTTACTTACCGCTTATACTTTCAGTGTTTGGGGGTTTCAAAAATGTAATTTTAGCTTATGTCACTAATACTGTTCCTAAATCTAATCATACCTCTAATCGTAAATTTACATTGTATTTCTAAGATTGCTCTTCTAAATGTAATATGAGAAAAGAACTGAGGCAATTTTCTGGAAGATCTAAGCAAACCCGTAATTCTTCCACTTATCCATGTACTTCAAAGGTAGGGGTTCCAATTCAGGATTATTTAAATGTTTGCTAAGTGTTTATATCATATATTGGTTTTTCTTTTCTTTTCTTTTTTTTTTTTAAAGATTTATTTATTTATTTATTTATTTGAGACAGAGAGAATGAGAGACAGAGAGCATGAGAGGGAGGAGGGTCAGAGGGAGAAGCAGACTCCCCGCCGAGCAGGGAGCCCGATGCGGGACTTGATCCCGGGACTCCGGGATCATGACCTGAGCCGAAGGCAGTCGCTTAACCAACTGAGCCACCCAGGCGCCCGTGGTTTTTCTTTTCAAAAGTAAACCATATTTCAGAGAAAATTAAGTTCTGGAATAAAGTTCTGAACAAGACGTTAAAGGCCAAGAAGTTCTGCTATAAACAAGCCTTTATGGACCATTATTCCCCAAACTTACTTGACCACTGAACCCATTTTCAGGTAAGACCACCCGGGATCTTTAAGCACTACTGAACTTCACAAATGTTAGAGAACTAAATTATCCTTAATTGGTAGATGTTAGGTTAAATAAGTGAGTAGGCAAACTTAATGATCTGGAAATGAAAAATATGGGTATGTGCTTCATCTTTAGAACCTGGCAAAGAAATCCTTGTTCACTCTTCATATTTCCCTCCTTTCACTCCCCCAGTATTTCTCCATATTTTTCTTTAACAGACTTCAATTGATTATCTATTTATCTCTAATTGAAGATCTATTATTAGAGGCAAATGAAGATCTATGATTAGAGGACCAGATACATAAGAGAATAGTGTAAAGTATAATTCTGCCATGAAAATTTCATGATTATTCACAGACTAGAGTAAATATGTATTAGCAAATTAGTTTCAAAGACCACAGAGGACTTATACATTTTTATTTTTACACATTCAAAATATTTTTTAAAAATATTTATTATTTTTAATTAGTCTCTATGCCCAAATGTGGGGCTCGAACTTGCAACCCTGAGATCAAGGGTTGCATGCCCCACTGAATGAACCAGTTAGGACCCCTGAAATATTTTTAATTAAAAAAGAAAACAGTTGATAGAGGATTCTGTAAAAGCAACACTTACTCGATTTTTCCCCACAGTGGCTATCTGTGAATGGCTTACAGCCCTCATGAATCTTTGCAGTAGTTCCAAGAAGTAATCTTATTACTTTAGAAATCTTAAATGAACCTCTATTATTACCACAGTAAAGTACTATACTAAAAATAAGTGGAAATAAAGAGTGTGCATGTTGCCCAAGGTCACGCAAGTGAGTCAGTGTGTAGAAGTGGAACAGACTTCTTAAGTATTGTCACTTCATCCTCATCTCTAACTGCTAACCCTCCCTTTTCATGAATATACAAGTTTAAGTATACACCCACCTCCTTCACATGTGCCAATCCTGGAAAATGGCACAGTGGGGGCAGTTCACAAAATAAAGATATTTCAGGAAAGCATCACATAAATGCCTGGCATTTGAAGGCACCAAGTCTTCAGTATTCTCTTCCTATTCCTCTCACCCCACCACATCGTTTTTCTAGAACTCTTTCTATACCTCAAATTCCCTACCTGACATTGACATTTACTAATAAACATGATTTTTGCCCAAGGAAATAAAGTTGGTAATTTTATGCCTTTTCTTCAAATCTTTAAAACATATAATTTATCTCATGCAGAATATGCAATTTTAATTTCCAGAATATCCTGAAGATTTGGCTGCCAAGTTTATCTATGATAAATATAAATCAAAATCATGTTCATTATGAAATAATAATGTGTAGACTTTAAATATTATTTGATGAGAACATAATATGGAAAAAATGCACAAAAACTTCCCTCTTTAACTTCACGGTAAAACATGAGCACTTGGATAACAAAAACAACCACAAAACATTTCCTAACAATCACCATAATATGAGCTCAAGAGAAGTAAGAAGAGCCCAAAATGGCAAAACTATTACTATACTCCAAATACTTCCATAGCTACTTCAATAACTAAAAAGAGAACGGATTCTAAATATGAATACTGTGTAACTGGAACATATTTCACAAAGTGTATCAATCTCATTTTATTTTTGGGTACTGTAAATGACCAATTACATTATAAAGCCAACCGATTTTTGAATCATCTATATAAAAATATGTACATATAGAATAACATACCCTCTCATTGTCTTTCAAAAATTCTTGCTTTTATGCTAAATGAGTCCTACCCACTACTTTTTTTAAGATAAAGTGCAGAAATGGTGAAAGTAAAAATTATAATTTCATCAAAATACAAGAACAAAAATGCTAAACTATCCAAACAGACAAATCCTGAGCTCCCTCAGCACACAATTCTGCCAGCATTATTCAGCACCAGTGAGCAAATGAAATTTGTGGAGAACACGAAGGAGTATCATCATAGCAATTTACGAACTTGTCACCTCAGAAATGTACTGAAAATATTTCAAAGGAGTGAGATCTGGGCATCAGAAACAATTTTCTCCCAATTTCAGCTAAGTTACTTGCTACATAAAGCTTCAGCTTAGCACAAAACAAGCAGCAGATATAAGACACACAGCCTTGCTAGGAATTACAATACAGAATAAAACAGCTAATTAACTCACCAAATAGCCTTTTGCTAAAACCCTGCCTTCTTCTTTTTGTCTCAGGGTTCTGGTTTCCAAAGACAAATAACATGCCCCCTGACAGAATGATGACAAAAGGGCAAACGGTGAGCTCTTTCCTGCTCTTCCCACTAAAAGAAAACTGAACCTCACTGCAGTCTCCAAGAGTAAGTACTTCATATGAGCATGCTCGGTATCTAATTTAAATGACTTGGTATTTCATCTCAGCATGTGATGGCCTACTTCCAAATAAACCCAGAGAGCTGCAAATTCAATTGAAGATCATTAACTGCAATAAACTAAACGGAACTGCCAAATTATCGATAACTGATGTGTTTTTGACTTCATGATTTTTGTGGTTCATTTTGATGTGCCTGGAAATAATTATTTCTATACTTTAACAACAACAAAAATCCCCAAATCCTTAGGTTTCAATATGTCATTAACTATGTCAACATAGGTATTTCCCAAAATGCTGGAAATATCAAGACATGCAGGGTATGACCCCAAAAAGTAAATCTGACCACTCATAAATTAGGCAAACTATAAGCCATTCATATTTCACTTTTTAACCTCTTATTCTGTACTCCTGGCTATTCACCAAATAAAATAATCTACAAACTATCTAGTAGTATTTTAATTTTTCCTTTGGAAATATTAGTAAATATCAATAAACTGAAATGTTCAGTATCTTTATTAAGTAAGTCTGCTATCTTCAAAATATAGCAGTAAGGATTTTTCTCATCTACAGATTATACATAATAGCATATAATAGATTATATGCTTATATAATAACAGACCTCACCCAAATGTTGATAAAGTGATAAATAGGATTAATAATTTTTTTTGCATTTTTAAGAAAAATTTTTACAAAAATGTCACACACACACACAAATCAACAAAATAGTTTGCATATGTATGCTTATGTAATCAAATAACTAATTTGCCTGGTATGCTGAGTAAGCTGCTGCAAAGGCATATAGTTTTGCATGATGGATATATGGTCAAGAAGCTCACGATGACCATTTAAATCTTTCAGGGAAAAAAAAAAAAATCTAGCACAGCAGATGCAGCCCCACCAAAAGCAAGCAGACGATTCTTACGAATCCACTTGCCATTTTCACCTTGGGCAGACAGACAAAAATAGAAAGTGTTCATACAGTTGACACACACCAAGCTTGGGATAGCAAACCACAGGCAGAGTGGGGCTAATACGTGTTCACCAGGGTCCATACACTAATTTATGATTTTCCTTTCTTCACAACCAGTCTTAGGTCTTTAATGCCTGAGAAGTGCAGAAGTAACCAACTACCTCACACACAAATGTCTCATTTCATGAATAGTAGCCTTGCTCCCCTTCCCTCCTGACTCCAAATTTGGAAGACCTGGGAAAATAAGAAGGCACAAGAAACAGACAAACTCAATGGCAGTAGCTAAGGTAAGGCCCCTCATAGATAGTGAGACAAAATCAGTAAGAGGTTCAGAGAAGTCGTAAAAAATAAAATGTTAAAAAAGAACATGAGCACTATTGATGGAACCACACCTACCTAATTCCAGCACCTTCCCTCCCCCACCAAAAAGGTGGTAAGTTTAAAGAAAGCTACCAGCACATCATTTTCTTTCTTTTTTTTTTTTTTTTAAAGATTTTATTTATTTATTCATGAGAGACAGAGAGAGAGAGAGAGAAGCAGAGGGGAGCAGGGAGCCCGATGCGGGACTCGATCCCAGGACCCTGGGATCATGACCCGAGCCGAAGGCAGACACTTAACCGTCTGAGCCACCCAGGCGCCCCAGCACATCATTTTCTTTAGCTTTTTACCAAAGCAACTCATCATTCCCATTGCCAACAGCATTAGGTAGGTTTAATTGCAAGGTCTGTGGGCAATGTATGCTATATAAGCATTCTCTCTCTAAAAAAAGAGCCCAGGAAAAAAAAGCACAGAATAAAAGCAAATACCAAGAGCCATACAATGTATCAAACAAAAAGTGTCAATGTGCATATGTTCTGTGTACTGCTAAGTCTAGTAAGTTTTGTGTACAGTAAGTGTCAGGGTGAGGATTCTATAAAAAGAGTTTCTAGAAAACTATGTTCTCTGAAGAAGAAAGGAAAGTTTGAAAACAAATCTACCTCTGCTCTACAAATATTTATTGAGAACATGTTATATATGAAGCATGGTGCAAGGGGACTTCTCTGTCTTCAGAAGAGCTTACGGACCATGAGGCAAGAGTACATGTCACTAATACAAGATGATCACAGCAGAGGAGACATTGATGGTCTGCTGCGCTGGGAAGTTTTGAGGGATGAGTGAGAGCATTTTGATGAGGAAAACTTAGAGAAGATTCTGGGAGGGGGTGACCTTTCTGAAATGCTGTAGATGAAGGCTGAGGATCTGGACCAGAAAGAAAAGGCAGGGAGGAGGGAACAGCCAGGTTGGGGGCAGACAAGTAGGGCAGGAGAGGACTGGGAAGTGGCGTGGGGACTAGAGAATTTGTGGCACTGGTGTGAACAGCGGGAAGAAGTGTAGGCTGTCAAAACTGGGAGGGGAGGAAAGAGAAACCAAAAGCTAATATTCAGGGAGGATAGAATCTGGAAGCAGATGGCAAGAAGGGCTTTACACCCTGCATAATGGAGGAGCTAGGGTCATGTGCTAAACAGCTGAATGAAGGAGATAACTTTGGAAAGACAGGCAGATACAAAATTAGGTAAAAGAGGCACTAATTCCAGCACATTGGCATAGCACGTCCATTTTTTAACTCACGTTTTGAATTCTTCCATATTACTTAATAGCTCTTTAACCTGAATATTTTCTCTCTCTTAAACGTTCAACTTTAGCATTCTGATTTGAAATTGAGGTCATCTTGTAATTACATTTACCTTTGATCTTAATTAGAGGTCCTATTTTTTTTTAATCTTTATCTCTTGCCACTCATTCTTTAATTTACTTACTTACCCTTTCTCTACCTACAAAATTTGATAAAATGTTTCCCAAATGCTACTCTGATAAGAATGAATGAATCTGTAAAAATTCAACAAAAGATACAATCTATTTCTACGACAACTGAGTAGAAGTGAAGACTTCACACAGTTCTGGTACACTGCACACACACACAGGAGGATAGATGGGTCACTCCAAGACTAAACATACTTGCCATTCACTGGATACCGAACCACAGGGTGGGAAGGGGAGGAGGGAGAACGGAAGTGAGTACGCGAGTCTTACTGCAATTTGTCGTCATTTTGTTTTTTACCATAGCTCACAAAAGAATCATTTGTGTGGCTGAAAAACAACTTAGGCAGACACATTCAGCGTCCAGAAATCTTTCAGTCTGACCAGGGTGGGGCCAGACATTATGAAGAAACTCTCCACATCATTTTGAGGTTCTTCTGGGAAAGAGCTACTGTTCTAGGCACTCACTAGTGCACAGGGTGAGACGGACACAGAAATAATCATGAAGTACTGATGCTACACAACTTGTTGGTAAAAGATTCCTATTTATTGCTTACTGCTTTCTCACTCAGAGATCCTCAGATGGTATTTTTAAAAAGTGGAAGCACTTTGCTTTTTTAAAATATTCAATCTTAATATAATGAAATTAGGAATTCTTTTCAAATATGTATAGTAAAGAAAGTGAGCCCCAGGAGGTGTACAATGACAAAGAAAAATAATACGTAAAAGAGTCCCTACAAAATCTGGAGCATATATTTATAAGAATCTTGGGCAAAGGCATACATTTTGCATAATAATTTGTCTAAAAAAACTTGTAAATTTCAAAACATATTTTGTAAAATAAACTTAAATATCCTAGTGACTTTTACTGCAGTGGTAAGCCCTCAGCATCTACTTTGCATGTGGCAAGATAATAAATAGACCTAATTATACATTATTTTGGCATTCAAATGGTCTTTTGCTATAGACAATGCTTAGACTATAAGCAAATCTTTCGTGCTTTACTAGAAAAACAAAAGCAAACACAAAACAATTTTGCTTCTGAATAAAGATGTAAGAGAAGAGTATTTTTAAAATACTGTATTGTGTACATGAAAAGAAAAACTGAGGGTGGGGTGTTTTCTACTAAGGGACAGAGCAGTATTTCTTAATGCCTCATCCCCCAAATCAGAATAGTCGTAATTTTTTTTCCCCATCCAACCGAAGGATAGTCTTAATCAGTTAGTTAAAATATTATCCTAAGTATTACAGAAATTTGTAACTCTTAAAAAGCAATTTGGTCTCTTTTGTTCATTTATTCATTCAGTCTACAAATATTTATGGAGCATCAACTTTATCAGACACTGTTGTACATATTAGGGATACAGTGGGACATAGGTACAGACCTCTCACAGAGCTTACAGCCTCACGAGGGAAAAGACTCAGTCAACAATATATAAGAAGAAAGGTGGGCTGAGGGACAGAGTGAATGGCTGGTCAAGAGAAGTCCTGAAGAGGCAGCATTGAAGCGCCAGCTTGGACACTGGCAGTCAGTCTAAGGGCTTTCCCATTAGCACAGCTGAAGAGAAGAAGGAAGGCCTCCAGTGACCACAGTGTCGTGGGGTGAGGGGAAAACAGTTAAGAGATGAGGTTTGAGAGGCAGTCGGTCAACTACTGTTGGCTTTATAAGCTGGAGAAGGGACTCTGGGTTTTATTCTAAGTGCTATGGAAAGCCACTGGAAGGCTGTGGTATGATCCGTTTTGCAGTTTTATATTTTAAGAAGATGCCTCTGGCTACAGCGTGGAGAACGGATTGTAATGGGTCAAGGGCGGGAGCGGGGGCAAAGTTGAGAGGCTGCTGCTGTTGTCTGGATGAGAGGATAGTGGCACAGATGATCTGGGATAGTCTTTGAAAACAGGAGGAGTCAATAGGGCTTACTGATAGATTGGAGAGGAAGGAAGAAGGGTGAGTGAAGGTGAGAGAGAAATTAAGGATGCCTGCAAGGTTTTTTGTTTTCTGATTAGGTCTAGTAGAAACGATGTGGAGACGTCAGTGAGCAGAGACTTGGAAAAAGGTCTAGGCGGAGATGTAGATTTATGCATGTGGTGTGCAAAGAGCCTTGGAAGTCAATGAGGTGACCTAAAAGAGAACACAGGCTAGATGCTATGCTTTCATCAATCAATAATGCCTACTATGTGTAAGGCCCTATGCTAGGTGTTTGGTCTATCCATGGAAAAAAAACCCAAAACAAACACAAAATCCAGATCCTTGCCCTCATGGAGCTTATACTCTATCAGAGAAGATAAATGAACATAATAAATAAGTAAACTATGTAGTACGATAGAAGGAGTAAATGCTATGGAAAAAAGACAAAGTCAGGGATGTGGCTAGGATAATGCGGGTCAGGATAAGGCTCATTCAAAAGAACGGGATGTGAGCAAAAAAGCCATGCAGAGTGAAAAGGTCAGTGCTAAGGCCCTGAGGCAGGAATAAGCAAGATCTTCCAAAGCAAATTTCACTGCATATTTGAAGGATGGAAGAGAGAGCAGAATGGCTACAGCAAACAAAAAAGAGCCAGTAAAAGAGTAGCCAGAAAAGCAGCAAGAAACCCAGAAGTGCATGATGTCATAGAAGCCAAGGGGAAAAAGGTGTCAAGGACTAACTATGCTGAATGTTGCCAAGAAGTTGAGTAAGATCAGAACAAAGAGGTTCTTAATGTTGAAAGAGCAACGTGGAGTCAATTGAGCAGAGAGCCATCTCCGCAGAAGGGCAGGGAAGGAGGTACGTTTGACAAGGGGTATATTCATTTCTAGAGGTAATAAGACAAGTTGGCTCTCAGGACTTGACTAAATTCTTGATTGATGGCAGCCAACAAACAAGGATTTAAAAATTTTCACAGTCAATATCATCAGTCAATTCTGGCATCCAAAAAGCCCAGTCTGCTTATTTTCTCACCCCATTAATTATAAACCACCCCAAAATCACTACTCTAAGTGATTTTCATAAAATAAAGAAAAGAAAAAAGAAAGAAAATCACTGGACAGAAGAGAAGCTAAAAACTCATAAGCCAAAGCAACAGCTTTACCAGCAACACGATACCAACTACCACTTGTTGAGAATCATTGCGGGTATTGTGGATATAGGACTTCATCTTTCTTTTGCACAAGAACATTGTCCGATGGGTTCTGCTGTTCACATTGAATATGAGGAAAGGTGAAAATAGACAGAAGTTATCCAGGGTGGCACTGCCCTGAAACTTGAAGGAAGGGGTAAGAGAGAACTCATGTTTTCTCTACTTTGCCACATAGTTTCTCCCTTCTATTCATACTCATCTAAAACAAGAGGGCAAATGGGCAGGTTTTCTTGCTTTGTTAGACATTCTTGCTAGCTAGATATGTTAATGTTTATTCTTTACAGTTCTCCCATAACCATTAACATTGTTGTACTAACAAATAGACAACTTTCTTGATTTTTTGTCTCCTTCTCTCCTATCCATCTATCCTTTCCTTCATTTCATAAATACTACTACTACATACAAGTAGACACTCTGTATTATCACATTTTAGACAAGTTAGTTTTCTAAAGTAGTATCTTCCAAAATAAGCATCACTATTTACCAATACATCAACAATGGTCACAGAATTATGTACTTTATTTAAATAAGTTACTAAAATGATACCAGAAATTAGATTAAGTATCTTAACAACTCTTTTTTAAAAAAATATTTTATTTATTTATTTGAGAGAGAGAGAGCGAGCACAAGCAGGGGGAGCAGCAGGCAGAGGGAGAAGCAGGATCCCCGCTGAGCAGGGAGCCCCATGTGGGACTTGATCCCAGGACCCTGGGATCATGACCTGAACTGAAGGCAGCCGCTTAACTGACTGAGCCACCCAGAAGCCCTGGTATCTTAACACTCTTTTGGAAAAACTTCTTTCTGATAATTCATGGTTCAATTTTTTTCACTACATATATATAAACCATATATAAGATTTACAGTCTAATGACCTATGAAGAGTCAACTTAAAAGTCACTTTTATGTGGTAATTCAAAACTTTTGATTTAGGTAGCTCATCCCTAAATTTTTAAAAATTATCACTGACATATAAATTATAATTTGCTGATAACTGAGAAAAGAAAAGGAAGTTTAAGAAAGGGTCACAAGACCAGGCGCCTGGGTGGCTCAGATGGTTAAGAAAGGGTCACAAGACCTCATGATACAGAAACAAAATCCCATTCAAGAAATTATACTCAAAACATCATTAAGGTCATGGAAAGAACATAACCACCATTGCTTTTTTTTTTTTTTTTTTTTAAGATTTTATTTATTTGACAGCGAGAGAAACAGTGAGAGAGGGAACACAAGCAGGGGGAGTGGAAGAGGGAGAAGCAGGCTTTCCACTGAGCAGGGAGCCCGATGCGGGGCTCGATCCCAGGACCCTGGGATCACGACCTGAGTCGTTAAGGCAGCTGCTTAACGACTGAGCCACCCAGGCGCCCCACCACCATTGCTTTTTAAAAACTATCTAGATTGATAAATAAACTTCAGTCATCTCAATTAGTGTATGCAGAGCAAACACCAGATGCTCATTAGGCCAAGTTATACAAACAGCAACAAAGAGAAAACAAGATGCCAAAAGTCAAGAGAATAATCAATAGGAAGGGCTGCATAAATTAACTTCTGTACTGTGGAACATGTCGTGCAGCTGTTAAAAATAATAGGAGAGAAAGAACTGTGCGCCCTGTCGTGGAAAATATCTATGGTGTGTGTGTATTATCTTGGGTCAAGGAAGCAGGGAAGAGAACAGTAAATGTTAACAATATGGATAAAGGCTACTTTCACTTTTTACTTCACACCACTTTGTCCTAAACTGTTTTGATACCATGTATTAGTTATGTAATTAACAATAAAAAAAGAAAGGAAATGGGAAAGGGAAGAAGGGGTGGGAAGAAGGGAAAGAAAATGGAAGGAAAATAATATGAGCTGGGAACAAGATGACAGATTTATGGGCTTCAGTGTGATGTGGAGACATCTGGAGTGAGATGTTCCCAGATTGGAGTCCTACTCCGACTACTGAATTTAGGCAAGTTTAACTCTCCAAGGTTCAGTTTACTCATATGCTGAGTGAGGATAACACTATTTTTTACCCTATGGAGTTACTGAGAGCACTAAATGAGCCAGTTTTTGAAATGCACCTAGCACAAAGCCTGAAATGGTGTGGGTGCCCAATCAATGGTAGCTGTCGCTATTTTCTAAAATTAAAATGCAAAAATAACTTCACTTCTAAATCTTTTCCTCTTGATACCATAATCTTTTTTTTTTTTTTTTAAGATTTTATTTATTTATTTGACAGAGAGAGACACAGCGAGAGAGGGAACACAAGCAGGGGGAGTGGGAGGGGGAGAAGCAGGCTCCCTGCAGAGCAGGGTGCCCGATGCGGGACTCGATCCCAGGACCCTGGGATCATGACCTGAGCTGAAGGCAGTCGCTTAACCAACTGAGCCACCCAGGCGCCCCTTTGATACCATAATCTTAACGTATATTCTGTTTGGTATAAATTCTTCTTCATAGTTTAGAAAAGCAGGTTTTAACAATGACCACAAAGTCACTCTGGTAGGGCAACATATGATGGTGGTACTATCAGAAATACATTTCATCTGGGATTTCCTCATCCATCTGCACGTGAGTACCTAGCTCCTTGTCCGTGCTCATACAGCTCTGAGCCCTAAACTTTGTGCTAATTATCTGGAAATTTCATTTCTCAATTTGTCTGCAGCCTATCATTAAGACTGGTAAGTACCTATATCTCTTCAAGTCATTCTGCAGATTATTACTCATGGGCATATTCTCAAGACTGTACTTCCATGTTAACCAAAAAGAAAAAAGGCAAAACTCTAACCATAAACCAGAACAGATTTCAAAGTAAATAATAAAATTCCTAACTTTTAATTCGGAGGAAGAAATAAATTAAAATGTTTAAATTGGTTTTTCACAATAACCTAATTCAGTCAACATAATGCTCACATTTGTTTTTCAAATGCTGGCTTCATGTGTTCCCACATGGGCCCTATTCGAAGCTCAAGAATTTTCTTAATAAGCAAAGTCTTGCCTAATGAAGCATTATTCTTGCAAATCTTACGATATTCTGTCCCTCCCTCTTCTAATTAATAAGATTTTTCTTCTAAAAAAATTAGAAACACTGTTAAACATTGCACCCTCTTTTATGTTTAAAAGTTTACTTACATGCTACTGTCCTTATTATGCATCTCATCAACACTCCAAAACCTAATCTTGTATTTAAAAGTCTAAAATCTAGAGCAGGTGTCAATAAACTTATTCTTCAAAGGATAGTAAGTATTTTAGACTTTGTGCAGTCTTTGTCCCAAAACTACTGCCTCTACTACTGCAATAAGAAAGCAGTTACAGGGGTGCCTGGGTGGCTCAGTCGGTTAAGCGACTGCCTTCGGCTCAGGTCATGATCCTGGAGTCCCGGGATCGAGTCCCATGTCGGGCTCCCTGCTCGGCGGGGAGTCTGCTTCTCTCTCTGACCCTCCCCCCTCTCATGCTCTCTCTCTATCTCATTCTCTCTCTCAAATAAATAAATAAAATCTTTAAAAAAAAATTATTAAAAAAAAAAAGAAAGCAGTTACAATGTGGAAACAGATGAATGTGGCTGCGTTCTAATAAAACTTTATTTATAAAAACAGGCAGCATGCCAGATTTGGTCCACAGGCCCCTGTTGCCAAATCCTAATCTAGAGTATCAATTAAGTGGCATGTTATGATAATCCTTTATCTACTCTTTAAAGGTTAGTAACACATGTCTCTGCCCAATTGGTTTAATAGGTTATTTTACTTGTTAATGATTAGTATTTACCAGTTTTATTGAGAGTAAATTATTTTCTATTCTTACTAATTTCATTTAGGGTCTTCCCAGTATTTAACTAATTTTTCATAATTCTGTACTTAGCCAACTAAATAGAATTTGCTTAATCATTCAGTATTTCATCAAGAATCCCATTTTCTGAAATTTATCATTTTTTTATACCTTTAAATTCACTCCAAAATTCCTGTGAAAAGTAGAAATGTCAATACTTCTCTGCCAATGCTTTACAAAATCCAAAAATAAAACAAGCATTTACATGTTTACTTTTTCCTTCGTTAAAAATTCAAGGCAATCATTAATAAAGATATCTGTCTATGGTATGGTAGCTAGTCTCTAAGATATCCCCCAAGGATCCTCACCTCCTGGTATTCACACCCTTGTAGTCCCCTCCACTGCAGCTTGTCTCGGTCTCTTGGAGAGCTCACTGTGGACAAAGCCAGGTGCCAGGTCATGAGGGCACGGAGCCCTGTGGAGCAGCCCACATGGAGAGAAACCAAGTGGCCAGTCCCAACTTGCCAGCCATGTGCTCCTCCAGCTGAACCGTTCAAACTTTCAGAGACTGAAGCTCCAGCCAACATGGAACTAAAACCTCATAAGACACCCTAAGCCAGAACTGCCCAACCAAGCAGCTCCAGAATTCTTGCGCCATAGGAACTGTGAATAATAAGAAATGATTACTGGGCGCCTGGGTGGCTCAGTTGGTTAAGCGACTGCCTTCGGCTCAGGTCATGATCCTGGAGTCCCGGGATCGAATCCCGCATCGGGCTCCCTGCTCGGCAGGGAGTCTGCTTCTCCCTCTGACCCTCCCAACCCTCCCCCCTCTCATGTGCTCTCTCTCTCAGTCTCTCTCTCTCAAATAAATAAATAAAATCTTTAAAAAAAAAAAAAAGAAATGATTACTGTACTAGGTTTGGGGGTGATTTGAGGACACAGTGGATCCTCTTCATCCAATTAGATTACAATTTAGCTTATTTTGTATAACTTCATGAATATTTTGGTTCATGGCAGCTGCAGTTGATACACAAACATCTCCTGTCTTGCAATGAGATGAGTTCAGGGGACAAGACCAGCATCCAACAACCAATTAGGCTGCATAGCAGTGATGACCGTTTGCCGTTTGTTCAACAGCATTCAACGTTAACTCGATGCTTGCTGTGTGGAAAGCTTTGTGCCAGGATATAAAAGATAATTTCATTTCTCCATACGAGCACATGACCCATGATGACAGTTACATGCAGAAAATAATCCTTAGGGTGCCTGGGTGGCTCAGTTGGTTGAGTGACTGCCTTCGGCTCGGGTCATGATCCTGGAGTCCCGGGATCGAGTCCCGTGTCGGGCTCCCCGCTCAGCGGAGAGTCTGCTTCTCCCTCTCCCGCTCCCCTGTCTTGTGCTCTTTCTCTCTCTCATTCTCTCTCTCAAATAAAAAAAAAATAATAATCCTTCCTTCATCCATCGGTGCCCACATAAATCTCACCATTGCACAGGTCAGTATTTGTAAACCCTGGTCTAACCCATTAGAGGATAATGAAATGCAGTTAATGGGATGCTTTCTACCAGCACTTTAAAATAATGAAACAGAAGAGAAGATACAGGTAATACGGGGAAAGTATTTTTTCATTTCAGTTTTATGTAAAAAAAAAAAAAAGTATTTGTATGTGGACAATACATCATGCAGCAATACTGTGGATCATGGTCAAAAAAGTTTAAAACCAGTGACCTAAAATACCAATGGTAACATCCTTAGAAACTAAGGATGAGTCACCACGTTCCCAGTTCTCACCCATCACATTCTTTTCTGACTACTCTTCTGCCTGCCTGCTAAACACCTGGGCTTCACTGCTCATTTTATTTTCATGTTGAGATTTTAAAATCCCTGTGGAAACTGGGTCTGGCCCAGTTGCTTTTTTCCTAATCTCAGTCCTGCCCAGTTTGAAAACAGGGAAGTCCCTTCTCCTTGGGGATACCCCTTTTAAAACACACTTAGTGGCTGACTCAAAAGAGTAAGTAATAAGAGGAAGATCATAGAGGGAACTTGAAATGACTCTGAGATCATTGAAATTTCTAACTAAATGAATCATATTCACTTCTCAAACATGTTAAAAATAATTAGATATGCTAGGCTTACAAGGCTGGTACTCTATAATGCTCCAGAAACAATTATATTTTCCGCTAGGTGGACTTTCAGGTTGTTGTGACTTATATGCAGTACAAAAGTACTATGCTTTTACGACAAGGGCTGCAGACATAGGAAGTATCTTGAATCCAAGAATTATCTCCCAGCTCTCTCTTCTGCAGCGCCTGGCATAGGCTTTGCATTAAACTGATAAATGAACAAATATATATATATAACATATATATATTAAAGATGTTATTTATTTATTTGAGAGAAAGACACAGAGAACGCATGAGCAGGGGGAGGGGCAAAGGGAGAAGGACAAGCAAACTCCCCACCAAGCAGGGAGGCCGACGTGGGGCTCAATGCCAGGACCCCGAGATCATGACCTGAGCTAAAGTCAGATGCTGAACCAACTGAGCCACCCATGTACCCCATGAACAAATATTTTTAAAAAGATATCTTCGGAAATTAAAAAAAAAATTATCCAATCGAGTGATAATTCATCTACCTATTTATGAGGCTTCAAGAAAAAGGCATTGTTATCCATAAGGAAGTTTTCTTAACTTTAAACCAGTATCTCAACCGTTGAAAATAAAAATACTAATAAATAGAGCTAAACATTTCTTTGAACTAATAGGAAGATTCTGAGATTACTCCAAAATGAGTCAGGATAAGCAAAAAAGGTCAGGGTAATGATTTTATTGTGCACTGACGGTTTTCTTTTTACCAAAAAGGCACAATGAAGCTTAAGAGAAGCTATGGGGAAAATGATACTAAGACTCAGCTGATTAATAACCCCTAAAAAAACAAGCTATAAAGAGGAAATGGGGAATCAACATGCTGTAACCAGACCTCAACATTTAATAAGGAAATGGATTGATGTCTTTGGAAAAGCACAGAAAAGCAAGTAATCAAATTCCTCTAGAATGAAATCAAGAAAAGGGGGGGGGGGGGCGGGCATTAAATCACAAAAAGCTCTAATGAAAAAAAAAGTTCTGGCTTTTTCCAACGTTCTTTTTCTAAGCAACATTCTGATTTTTATTAATTATTCAAAAAGCAGTTGTTTTTCATGTCAATAAAATTTTAGCACAATATGTCACCCTCATCCTATCGTTGGTCTAAACAAAACTTAAGAACCTGTCCTCCGGTCTGTTCATTGGCCGAAATTGCAGAATACACTGGCATTTGCCAAATTTATTTTTCTAGCCCACTCTGAGTTCCAGACTAGTATATCCAACTGCCTGCCTGAAATCTCCCTACTTGGGTTTTCCCACAACCATTTCAAACTTACCTACCAAGAAGAGAATCTCTAGACCTCTCCATCCTTCATTCCACAACTCTTCCCCACTCCCCACCTTGCCTCACCCCCCCAAAAAAGAATATACCATTTTTCTCATTTCAAAATATGGAACTTCCAACCCAGCTGCCAAAGTCACAAAGCTGGAAATTATTCTTCCCATGTAATCCAACAAATCCTGTGTGCGTGACCTCCGAAATCTCTCTCCAGTTAGTCTACTTTCCTGTATCTCTGCTGACATTCCCTGAATTCATGTGCCACCTTTTCTCATTTGGACAAATGCAATAGCTTCTTAACTATTCTCCTTTTTCTATTCTAAGTCTTGCATCATTTAATTTTCCACCCGGCAACCAGAGTAATATACAAAATATCTCCTATTGAAAACCTTCAGGTTCCTACAGCATCTGAAATAAAGTGCTAAGGCCTTAATTGGGCTGTAAGTCCTTGCAGTGTGGCCCCTGGCCCGTCCCCAGCTGCAGATGGGGAGGCTCCCACCCCACTCACTCCTCCAGGGAACCCAGCTGCTTTCAGACCCTGTGGGTCTTACAGCCTACAAAGCTCTTCCCCAGCCAAATAACTCCCCCTACTTATCCTGTCAGGTCTCAGCTTAAGTACTTAAAAATATATATTTACCACTGTGGTTATTAGTCTAATGCCCATCCATTTCTCTTCTGTGCTGACAGATGCAAAAATTCAGTGTCAGTGCCTATTTTGTTCAACACTGACCCCAGAAGCCACCAGAGGCTTTGGTATATAATAGAAGCCCAGTAAATATTTGTTCAGCGAAAGGACTTTCCTTTAAATTTATCTTACCACTAAGATTACATCATGCCTTTATATAGAAATTATAAATGTAAATAACTACAAGATAAGGAATGAATAAAGTCGTAAGAAAAGAATACAGTCCATGAATTACGTTCTAAAGAAAATAATCTCAACATATAATGTATTATTAATCTATCCATTTCCCTTTCAGTATTACAGACTTACGAATATATTAATTTCATAAGTCAAATTTGCAAAACAAGACCTTAAAAGATAAACAAGCATTACAGGCTATTATATAGTTATTCTGTGGAAACATTTACTCTAGGTTGGCTATTACCAGAAGCATCAATAAAACTGCAGAGCCAGGAACATCATTTCTAATATGATTTGTTCCTAAAATGGTACTGAAATGATTAGATGAAGAACAGATCAATACAATTTTAATATTTTAAATTGTCTATATCCTCCTATTTTTCTTTCTTAAACATTCGCAATGCTCAAAGTATCATCGTTATATTTTCAAAATGAGCATATTAGCCTGAAAACATGTTATCTATGAAAAAAATGTATTAAAACAGAAAACAGAGGAGGAAAATAACTTGGCGGGAAGGTAGCAGAGAAGAGTGACAACTTCAATTTTCCTTACTGATTTTACTTCAAAGTCCTGCTGTTCTTAATACTAAAGTAAAATTCTGGTTTAAACACTTTACTCTCAGTTCTGTTCATATCTGATCTTAATAACCCAGCAATGAAGTGCCCACATTCTCCTTACCACCCAATCGACTTTTCATTTTTCATCATGACATTGATGAGACTAGCAGAGTTCTGACAGGTTGTAGACCCAGAACGGTGCTCAGTGCTCAAATTAAAATATGCAAGTAATTTGACAAAGAAATCTTTGAAAAACAAGCAGTAGTTTCTATAAAACCTGGTCAGCCATCACTAAGCATTCTCTGCAGAAATTATTTCTCACCACTGAGTGGCAAAGAAACGTAAATTGAAATACATCACATTTAAAAAATAATTAAAATGTTCCAGTCTCACCTTCCTGTAAGTATGTTCTCATAAAACTCTTTCTGTTACCATGCTTTTCCTATTTCCCTAAGTGCTCCATTTAAAAGTAAGGGCTTAGAAACACAGAGCACTTATAAACATTCTCCCAGGAGAATGAAGAATGAAAACTGAAGTGACGATGAGTTGGTCTGATTTTTCAACCCCGTATTTCACTCTAAAATAGTTCCACTTGAAGATTTGCTTGCGTCTTCTTCACACAGGGCTACGAAATGTGGTAGCCAACGTACAAGGTGGCCCCCAGTGATTCTCAAGTCCTGGTACTCAAGCCCTTACGCAGACCCCTTGCACATGAAATATACCTGATTGTCCTATACAACAGGTACTGCAAAAATGACCAAAGCTTGACCCCAAGGACAGGTCACTGAAAACACTGTGGCCTCCATCTTGCTCTCTTTGAATCAATCACTCTGATCTTCCAGACCCTCCAGCCCCAGTGAAACCTTCAGGTGACTGCAACCCTGACCAATATCTTGACTGCAATCTCCTAAAAGACTCTGAGCCAGAACTACCCAGCTAAATCACTTCCATAATTCCGGACTCACAGAAACTATGATATTCAATGTTTGTTGTTTTAAGCTGCTAAGTTTTGAGGTAAATTGTTTGGCAGCGAGAGAACTAAAACACTACACTTCATCATTTCTCACCCATCACATATATACCCAGTTCGAAGCTCAGTAGGCCTAGAAATGTTACATGTAGATAGGAAAACACTTTGTAACCTAAATACAGAATCCCGAAAGTCAGATTTAGCCATATTGCAAGCATGCTTTCTGGAATTCCATTTGTAAGACCTCAACTATGTTAACTATTGCTACCAAAGGCCAGGATGCCACCACACCAGACAGGTAGTGAGGAAGACTGTCATAAAGAAGATGCCCATTACATGCTTCATAAATCCGTGAACCAATAAATGATGCAGGAATAAAAGAAACAAATGATACCAAGGCTGGTAAGACTCATAACACACATCTTTACTGTTTGCAATGTTTCTTTCAACCACCAGAGGGCAGGAATGGCACACTGTTCTTCTTTGGCCTGAGAGCCCTTAACATAATGCCTAAAGCATAAAGCATTTAGTAGGAATAAAATAAAAATTCTGCACAAATGGAGAAAGAGAGAAAGGGATGATGTTTGTTAATAAATGGGAAGAGATAAAGTCTTACTACGATGCCCAAAAAAGCACCCTGGAGTATAAACTGAGGTAGAATATAGGACTTCGTATATACCACTATCAATTAGTACTAATTCATGTACTTCTTAATTCAATACTAATTCTACCCAATTAGAAACTGTTGGCATTTTTCTTTTCTGAAATGTCTGTTTCTATAGGAAACAGTAAATTTAGTATATTAAATTCAGGCACATTCTCACACTATCCACAAGTGATTATAACTCAACTTTCTTGTTCCTTAGAACCAAAATAGGCATCATTATGTACCTAGTAGGAGCTACATGCAATGCAGGTAGAGTGTCCAGAAAGAAAGAATCACCCTCTCTGTGGCCAGACTCATTAACTCGTACCTATTAAGTTATTAAGCTCTCTGAAATCTTATTATCATAGCAAGTACTTTCCAACTGTCCTATTATTTTTAATGTTGCCTTGCAGCAAACAGTTTTTATTGAATATATTTTTAACTATCCATCATTTTCTACTGAATCGGAAGCTTACTCCTAATAACAAAATTAACAAAATCACTTTCCCTTTTCTTCAAGTTATTTAAGTTAGCGAGAGTCAGGGATGACTTCGTATTGTGTTTTATGAGGCCTTTGGCGAATTATGTTGCTTTTATGGTTTATGGTCTGATTCCTAGATCTAAGAATTATGGTTGGCAAGAATATTTATAAGCAGATAGAGACAGATAATGAATAAAATGGAATCCCAACATTTCAAAGGATATCCTTGCTGAAAGAAGCTGACGGAGATAAATGGGTTAACTCTTGATTAATCTAAAAGGCATTCATAAAAATATCCCATCCCCTCAACTATAATACATAACAAGATGTTATATGTATGTTTGTAATGAAGATCAAATTGTCCCAAGGATAACCATTAATTAGTTAATGATAACAATACTGAATCTGGATTTATGGGGAAATCTTGTTGGCAGTAATGCTGAACAGAATAAAGCAGAGGCATTTAATTTGGTTCAGGGGGCCTCTACAGATCTGTAAACCCCTGATCCTTTGCATACTTTAAAATACATAAGCACATAAGGCATTCTCTAGGAGAATGAGACCCTTTCACCCTCAAATGACAGAAAATCAAATTCAAAATAGCTTAAGCAAAAGAAGGGAATTCACTGGCTCAAATAATTGAAAAATCCAGAGGTAGATCCAGCGACTCAACTCCTGGTGTGTGTCTGTCTCAGCTCCCTCCCTCCCTTGTTCCCTCTCAGTCCCATCTCAGTCTCAGAGATGCTCATCCCAGGAGGGCAGCTCTAGGCTTACACCTTTACAGCTTCAATCCAACAGAAGAGATTCTCTTAAGGAAAGTCCCAGGATTAAGTCTCAGTGGCCCAGTTTCATCATGTACACACCCCTGAGGTCAGGTCTGCAACAAATACTCACCCCTAAGACCAGGCCTGACAGTGAGGAAGGAGTTACTATACAAGGAATATATGGATTAGATTCTCAGAAGAAAGAAAGAATGATGGGCAGGAAACAAAATAAATGTAAGTCATCTATGTATATCCAGTTTCAGAGAGATCCCTGAATGCCCTTCTCCAAAGTTAAAAACCAGTATAAAAAAGGTTTAAAGAAGAATAGGTACATTTCTTTTCTTCTTCTTCTTCTTCTTTTTTTTTTAATTTTATTTATTTATTTGACAGAGAGAGACACAGTGAGAAAGGGAACACAAGCAGGGGGAGTGGGAGAGGGAGAAGCAGGCTCCCCACCAAGCAGGGAGCCCGATGCAGGGCTCGATCCCAGGACCCTGGGCCATGACCTGAGCTGAAGGCAGACGCTTAACAACTGAGCCACCCAGGTGCACCAAATAGGTACATTTCTAACATGTTACCTTAAACCTAACACTGCATCACACTGCTCATAGTTAAATAACTAATATCCTAATCAAATCCAGTGCCTTACTTGGCTTCCTTAATTTAGAAGCACAGCATTTCCCTTCACTGACTCCATAATTACCTCTTCTTTAAGTTCTGTCTTCTGACTCTGGCTTCCAGGCTATACGTGAGTCAGGTTCTACGGACTCTCTTTTTCAGGCATTCATTCCCCACTTTCCCCCCTTCTTTTTCTATCTCATTCTATCACTATTCTATCTTATCTTTCATTTTACTTCAAATGACGCTCAAGGATGCATCTCCAGACCAAAAAATCCTTTAAAAAAAAAAAACCCCTCTATTCCCACATTTCTTTTTTTTTTTTAAAGATTTTATTTATTTATTTGAGAGAGAGAATGAGAGAGAGAGAGCATGAGAGGGGGGAGGGTCAGAGGGAGAAGCAGACTCCCTGCCGAGCAGGGAGCCCGATGTGGGACTCGATCCGGGGACTCCAGGATCATGACCTGAGCCGAAGGCAGTCGCTTAACCAATTGAGCCACCCAGGCACCCTATTCCCACATTTCTAAAAACCAAATATACTAACCTCAAAGTCTAGGTGCCATACCCCCAAAACTGAAAACAAACATCTTCTCTTTAACAAGTTTATTTCCTTTGTTCCTCCCTCTCAGTTATCTGAGAAATGATCTGACCACTTCAGGATTCAGCTCAGACATGACATCTTCCATGAGGCCTTCCCTCTCCTCTCCCCTCCGGGTGGGGTTATCTGCTCTCACAGGGCCTTGGAGGCCCCATGCCCACTGTCACCGTACTTATGCCATTTCAGTGTAATGACTGGTCCACTTCCTGAGTTCTTACCCTAGACCACACGCTCTCGCTAGCAGGGACACAGCCGAGTCTTCCATCCGTATCCAATGTGCCAAGCAGAGGGGCTGGCACATGGGAGGCTGCCAATGAATGCTTCACGGAAAAGGGGGAAAACTTAATTCTTTTTTTTCTTTTTTGAACAAACTTAATTCTTTTTCAAGATCTAGAAGTTTAAACTATTTACTACTTGCTAAAAAGGACTGGCAGGGAAAAAAAAAAAAAAAGATTTGTTTGATTTACCATTGGAACAGACTGTGTCTTGGTAAGGTGTAGGCAACGAGACTGCTACCAAAATCTGTAAAATAAAAGTCAGGGACCAGAATTAAAGTGAAAAATCACCACTTTCTTTTTTCCTTCTTAGTTTAAGCCCCAAGGTTAAAAAAAAAAAAAAATGATGGTAGACATGGAACACTAGGGAACTCTTCTTTCTCTCCAAGGGACTAATAACAACACTTCATCACCAGGCACCAGATGTACTTGCTGTCGAGGCCTTAAATCTTTCCTTACGGGTATCAAGCACCCCAGCTATCCCTTGACACACCAAGAGATGGCTTTCTGAGACAGAGCTGACTGGGAATGACTCAGTCCTTTTAACCAAAAGCCTTTGCTCCTTGGTGATATTCCTTCTAACTTTAAAGCGCCTTCAATCCTTATGACCTGAAGTCTGAGACTTCATTATTCACTAGTTTCGCTGACACTGACCACATTACTTAATGTCTCAATTAAGAGATTAGGGATCTACTTAATCTGGAAAGTCTAAATTTCCACATCTCTAAAATGGGAGTAACACTAGCCACCCACAGGGCTGTTGACGAAGGTAAGTGAGGGAGCAGGAAAAACACTCGAAGCACCGGTGGTGTTCGTAAGAGAGGTACTGATGACAGGGTTCCAGCCACTCCCCGGCATTCATAAAGGACATGAAGGTCTGTGGGCTTCACTAACACAGCACGTCTTCCAGAGTCGCTCGGTAGCAGCCTTCTCTGACCTACTCCAGGGAGGCATCATTCCTACTCATCTTGTTGTACACATAATTTTAAAAATAATTCATTCCTTCTCACGACTCCTAAAATTGTGTAAAATTGTACACATGCTCTGAACTCACCCTTGCTGGTTTCCCCCCTTGAATTTCCTTCAAGTCAATCAAGTTGAGAAGGCATTATTTTCATTAGTGTTTTTGTAGACTTTAATGAGCAACGACTAGTTCTCTGTTTCACTGCTTTGCACAAGGTCAACTTACAAACCTCAATGTAATTACTGTCTTTGGTTTTCTCCTTAGATTATTCACATCAACGCCAAGTGGCTGCAGTCTGTACTGTTTTTAGCAGCCTCACACGTAACCTCGGCAACTCTGTCCTACTCAGCCTAATCCTTGGCAGCAACCATTGCAAATAAAAAAGTAAACAGGCCATATTTCTGATATTTTATTTGTAAGTGTGGGACTGTAGTCCATTTATTTATTTGAGGGGGGCGTCTGTTTGAAGACAAAATATTTCTGGTATTTTATTTCCTTTCCATACTTCTGAATGATTTCCGTGGGGATGCAAAGTAACACTGATTTGATATCAAGTAGGCATTAGAAATTTGATGAGGAGAGGAATCTAGTCAATGTCACTTCATCTTGCTATGAACAAATAGAGTACTAAAATTAGATTAAAAAATTAAAAAAAGGAAGCTTCAGCTTCTATTATTAATCATGAGCAAAACCACAAAACATGTAGATTTGTTTTCTTAAAACTACCTCTTTCCACAGAAATTTTGTCATTTAAGTTTCCATATATAAAAACTTTGCAAGAAACTGAAGCTTTTCCTTTTGGGGAAAGATCAACCTATAAGAATAAACACAATCAAAACATTAAAAATGTCAAAACTATTTCTCTCACTGGCAATAACAACAGAAAGTAAGTAACAGCTTGGATGGGAAAAAAACAAATCTGCTTCACAGCTCAAACTCCAGAAATGTAAAGAAAAAGTGCCCTCATCTGGCCAGACAAAAAACTTAACATCTAAACTCACATACTAACTTGCTAAAGCATAATTTTCGGGCTTTAATTGGTATAGAAATAAATCTGAAGGTTTAAAAAAAATAAGTAGCAAATCCAACAGTATAAACTTTTTTGCTAGGTTTTTTTGTTTTTTGGTTTTTTTTGGCTGTTAAAAAACAACTACTTAACCATAAAATATAAAGCAAATTATACAATACACAGTCTCTCCCCAACTGGATATATCAGAAATATCATAGGAAGAATTTAGTTACCAGTCCTCTTATTTGCAAATCATTAATTATAAAACGGCATAAATAACTTTATATCCTAATGACAAAGCTGATTTATGACTTTCACATGCTATTATCTGGAAAAAAATATCTTTGCAAAACTTTAGAGCTCATAATCTTTTTCCTGAGTACTTTTTAAAACTAAAATGCCATTTAAAGTTAAACGTTGGTAACTACTTGTATTCTCAGCTGGCATCTCTGCCAAACAGACCCAGCAGAGCCCTGAACAGAAATACCAATTTCAGCAGCGCTGACATTGTTACAACCAAAGCGCTACAGATGAGTAACCCTACCATTAACAGTAATGATGATGCGGCAATACTAGTATTAGAAATCACTCAGATGTTAGCTATTTGCCGGGCCCTGCAGGAGGCAGGCAGAACACTGCCCCGACACCCGCCCGCCGAAGTCCATGGCCTAATCCCCAGAACCTGTGATTAGGTTACCTGACTACCTCACATGGCAAAAAGAGCTCTGCAAATGTGGTTAAAATGAGGGAGAGAAGACGAAGAGCCTTGTCTGAATTATTTGGGTGGCCCAATGCAATCACAAGGGCCCTAAAAAGTGGAAGACAGGGGAGGCAGGAGAGTCAGAGGGAGGTGTGACTACGGAAGAAGGGTTGGAGATTCAACACTGCTCTTGCTTTGAAGATGGAGAAAGGAGATCATGAACCAAGATATGAGCAGAAGCTCTAGAAGCTGCAAAAGCAAGCAAATGGATTCCACCCTAACAGTCTCCAGAAAGGGACACAGCCCTGCAACACCTTGTCTTTAGCCCAGTGAGTCCTTGGTCAGATACCTGACCTACAGAACTGCAAGGTAATGAAACCGTGTTTGTACTGTTTTAAGCCACAAAGTTTGTGGTAGTTTGACAGCAGCAACAGAAAGCTAATACACTGTGCCAAACTCAGTTACTCCCCATACTAGTGAGGTAGATACTATTATTAATCCTACTTTATTTTTTTAGATTTATTTATTTATATGGGGGGGGAGGGGAAGGAGGGAGAGAGCATCTCAAGCAGACTGTGCTGAGTGTGGAGGCCGGCATGGAGCTCGATGGATCCTAGGATCCCACGACCCTGAGATCATGACCTGAGCTGAAACCAAGAGTCAAGACAGCCAACAGACTACACCACCAGGCACCCCATTAATCCTACTTTAGAAAAAGGAAGCTCATACTTAAAAAGAGAGGGGTGCCTGGGTGGCTCAGTCAGTTAAGTGTCCGACTCTTGGTCTCAGCTCAAGTTTTGATCTCAGGGTTGTGAGTTCACGCCCTGCGTTGGGTGTGAAGTCTACTTAAAGAAAAGAGAGAGAGAGAGAGAGAGAGAGAGATTAGGTTGACTTGTCTGAGGTCATACAGCTAAATAAACTTCGGACTTGGACATGTCCATCTCCTGTCAGTGTCATGCAAGGATGAGCCCACCTCCTACATCACTGCCTTCAAGCTGTGAACATGAGCATTGAGCTTTGGAGGAGTTGAAGTGCTCCACTAATTTCTCCTACCCTCACACCCAACGAGATCTTCCAGTTACTGCTATTTGAAACTATTTACACCTCATCTGTCTCCTTGTTCGACCAATCTTTGGATCATTATTATCTTCTATGTATTTTCTATTTTCCACATCCACTGGGCCATGCTAAAGTAGAACAAATCACTTGGGTAAAAATATTATTCTAACTCCCTCCCTATTACTAGTTCCAGTCACGTAATGTCCCATTCTAAAGCTTTCAATAGCTCTCCAGTATATAACCAAGTAAAACCTCATTTCTTTTAGGAGTCTGACTTCAGGAATCCTTTAGGGATCTCAAAAAGATCTCATCTTATCTTTCCATCTTCACACTACTGCTTCGCACATATTATAAGATACATCCAAATGCAGTCCTCAGGCCCGTATTTTGGCAATGTCTCACTTCTACATCCTTTGTTGTGTTATGATATTTATCTAGAATGTGTGTCTATCAAAAACCATACCCACCCCTTAAAAACAGCACACTAACCACAAAACCCTATAGAATTTTGCTTACACCATTCAGCTCCATTTGGCTTCAGACACTAAGGACCCAGTTAGGCTAAAGGAGGTGGTATACCCTTGTCATCTTTTAGGTTAGACATCCTGGGTCCAAATCCAAGCTCTACCACTTTCTAACTTTGTGATCTAGGGTAATTATTTCACTTCACTGGTCTAGGTTTCCTTCCCTGAAAAATGGGAAAAATAATAGTACCCTCCTCATACAGTTGTTTCAAGACTTAAATGGATTACTACATGTAGCTGACATATAGATTCTTGATTTTTACTATAATTCCCCTAAAGAAATGATGTATGTAACTCATGACCCCAAGATCAAGAGTCACATGCCCTCTCAAATGAGCCAGCCAGGTGTCCCACAAAGGGTGTATCTAATCATTACCTTTCCTTCTCCCAGAGAGTTGGATCTTGTGATCCAACACAGTGTCAAGCTATGCCTCTACTTCCACCAGATGGATCCCAATTCCCAATCCTTGGTACTACAATATGGAAATCACCACGAATTAGTACTTCCCTTCACGATCTTTCCCCTTTTCCCTCCTGACCGATCCCCTTACTCCCAGATCACTTAATACATTTTCTCAAGCAAAGATATACTAATCAACTTAGATACCGTGACTTTAATAACTGCCCACTATCAAGATTAGCTCTACAGATGAGCTTCCCCAGCAAACCCCTTTTCTTATTATTGCATCAATGAAAAATGTCAACATGCTGTTATTGTTGTTATTGGTATTTGTCTTATTCAGCTACACAGTTATAGGTTTCTTACGAGCAAGGACTATGGAATAATCATCTTTGAATTTCCCAGACCTAAACACATTTTTATTTTTGATTAAGCTGACAGATGAAATGAGTCACATGTGAGTCACAGCTGAGTACCAATCAGCAAAAATAGCTTTTTGTTTAGCACCCCTTCCCCAACCACTGGTACTAAAATACAAACACACAAATTTATCCTTGTAATTATAGTAAGTTTTAAAATGAATGATACCACTATAGTTTTCTCAGGTTTTCAGTGACATATCTTTACATTATCTTACCTTAATTATTTTAGATTAATGTACTGAAATCTGTTCCATACAAAGCTTTTAGAATTCATTTTGAAATATCATAATAATAATTAATAGAGCCACATTAATGTTTTCAGTATCACCTTTTATTATATCAAGTTAGTGGTATCTTAAGCTTTCAGTCAATACTTCAATACTGTGAAATTACTGTGCTGCATTCAACAAGAGACTTCAAATATCTTCAAAAAATAACAGAGTACTGGAGGCGGCTGGGTGGCTCAGTCAGCTGAGTGAGAAACTCTTGATTTCAGCTCGGGTTGTGATCTCGGGGATTGTGAAATCAGGGTCATGGGATCGAGCCCAACGCTGGGCTCCGTCCTCAGTAGGGAGTCTGCTTGGGATTTTCTCTTGCCCTCTGTCTTGCCTCTCCCCTTCCCATGCTCTCTCATGTGCACTCTCTCTCACTAAAATAAATGGACAGATCTTTAAAAAAAAAAAATGAGAGTACTATCGTTCTGCTTCATTTACTCACATGCTTCTCCTTTAACCTCAGCTTAGTACTAAATTTAACTTGCTTGATACTCTAAGTCAAATTCAAGTCTAACCCATGCTAATATTGGTCTGTAGCTATCAAATATTCTACTACCTTCTTCTATTTTATTATGTTTAGTTCAGGCCACCTCAAGTAAATAACAAAATTTTCTTAGAGAGGGAGGTGTTCATTTTAATCTGACATTTTCCACAAGATTAAAGAAGTAAAACTAGGGGCACCTGGGTGGCCCAGTCAGTTGAGCCTCCGACTCTTGGTTTCAGCTCAGGTCCTGATCTCAGGGGTGTGAGATGGAGCCCCACCTCCGGCTCAGTGCAGAGTCTGCTTCAGCTTCCCTCTCCCTCTCCTTCTGCCCCTCCTGCTCTTGTGCACTCTCTCTCGCTCTCAAATAAATCTTTAAAAATAAAAAGAAAACTGATTTTTTTTTTACAGTTACTACACGATAACTACAAGATTTCTTTCAACTGCCTTTCCATGTGAAACATACAGAACTTTAGAACATTGGCTCAGAACCCTGACTATACATATTATAATCATCTGTAGAGGTCTTTAAAATAGATCCCCAGACCCCACGCTAGAGGGGTCTGATTTGGCTGGGGTCTGGTCAGCCCAAGTTTAAATGTTGCTGCTGATGACTTTAGAAGAGCCAGTGAATAAGAGGCAGAGTCTGAGGCATCTTTCCTTTCTTTAAAAGAAAACACTGTATGTCAAAGATCTATATAAGACATATGTAGATACAGATTTAAAATACGTATGTGTCATCTATAATCAGTCATCTAATTGAAATAACTTATGTAACAAACATACTTGAAATCATCATTCTATGCATATGTCTTTGAAAATATAACTGTAGTAATCACTGGCAAATTTTTTCCCCCAAATGATCAGTCCTCACATTGGTGACTTTCTAAAATAAACTTCCAGGTATAAATTTTTGCACATCAAAAGTAATAACACAACACATATTCTAAATACCTTTAATCCTCAGTATTTGGCCAAATCGTTCCCTATCCGCTTGCTGCCAATTTAAAATTCACTTTCTGGATTAGTCTACGAAACAAATCCCTCGGTGTTTTATTATTTTTTTGCATGTGGAGCACCCCAGATTTAGTATGCCTTAGCCTGAGAATGACTCCCCCACCTTGGGCTGATAGAGGAGTTTTCTGCTGGGCCTGCGAAACAGTCTTGAGAATGAAAATGCCCTTGATGACTGTCAAATGACCTAGTCTTTCAGAGTAAAATTTAAATCCCAATGGTTATTTAAAGTCTATATTCAGCTGTTAAGCCCTTTTGGACTCAAATAGCAGACACACATAATAAATCTCAAAGCTGACAGTTTGAGATTTGCTTACTGCCTCTGGTATTTCTAAGCTCTAAAAAAAATCATTGGCATAACTGCAATCTGATACAAAGCATAAAACCAAGTATAACATTAACTATAGGGCGGAGTAGGGAGGCTCTGAAAGACTTTTGCTTAAATAAATGCCATAGTTTCATATATATTTATCAAGTTCTATTCTACCTCATTTGAATTATTTTTTATCTCTTTCACACAAAAAAAGAAAAAATACTATTCTGTTACAAATAAGAGGCTGAATTTCCGCTCCCTTGAAATTAACTTGCCTGTTACTACTTCAACAAGCCCATCCCTCTCCCATACACCAGGGAAAAACCTATATCCTAAAAATCTACATTTAACTACCACTTCATTTGTTTGCAGTTCCAATTGTTTTTCAGGTTCCCCTCCAGTCTTTAGCAATATGCATAAATTTACAAAACTGTGATCATAGTTGTGTATCATAATTGTTTCTTCTGTTTCAATATAAATATAGTTAAGCATCTTTAACAATAATGCATGAGATATTAGGAAAAAAAGGAAAGGAAAAGCATTCAAGAAGTTATGCAGAACAGTCAATTTCACATTAAAAAAAAAAATTACCCAAAAAACTGATTTCGTGCCAACGAATTAAATGTCTCCTTAAAAATGTAATGTAATCATCAGAGTCATAAAGATTTCTGAAGAAGGCAATATGTGTCTGTAATTAAAAATCTTCCCTTTCTGGGGCGCCTGGGTGGCTCAGTCAGTTACAAGCGTCTGCCTTCAGCTCAGGTCATGATCCCGGGGTCCTGGGATCAGAAGCCTGCTTCTCCCTCTCCCTCTGCCTCTCCCCCTGCTTGTGCTCTCTCTGTCAAATAAATAAATAAATAATTTTTAAAAAAATTTCCCTTTCTATTCCCAATCAGAATAAACTGAGTAAGATACGTAAGACATAGATTTCTAGATTTCAACTAGATTAACATATACCATCAGTCACTATAAATAGTTTTACTTCTTCTCTTTAAAAAAAAAAAAAAGCCCATACCTCCTCCACAGAGATGAAGAAACTGACACCCAGTAAGGCAGATACAAGTGATGCTGCAGTGCAAGGCAAGAGGTTCTACCACTTTCTGCCCAGGACGGATCGAGATCACCCCGGAAATCCCTGTACCTATCTCCCCAAACAGAAGTGAGCAGTTTCTAAAAGCTACCGATTGTTACCATATTGCCTCTGTACAACATCATCACAATTTATTTCATTACATGGATTTTGTAACTTCAGTCATGAAAACTAAGAATAAAATTAACTCCCACTTGGAAAATGTGCTCAAGCATTCTACTGCATGTCCCACTTCATGTAAACCACGCTGTGGCAATCTGTCTCTCTGGGTCTTGATTCCCTTGTTTTTCCATAAAAATTGAGTATGCTGGCCTAGCATTCAATAATCCCCAAATATGCTACTGTCTTCAACTAACGATGGGATCGGTTTGACATTTTAGCTAAGTCTGTTGCACTGACTTGGGAATAATGACTTCTGAACAAATGTGAAAATCAAACCAATTTCTGTTACACTTCTACAAATACCTGGCTTGCTGGCAGTGCTTCTGCACTTCTCTTCATGTTCCGGGCACACAAAATAAATGATAATACTTGGGCAGCACACTGGACACTGCCGGAGGTGGGTGGCTGGGGGTGCTGCTCAATGGCTCCTGAAACCTGATGGTGACATACCAGGTGTGGGCGCTGTGGGTTTAAGTACAAGATGATGACAGGAGCACGGATGCAACCGCCATGAAGAATGACTTGCTCACTTTCAAAGCCAGAGCCTGTATTTCTAGAGTTAACTCATAAAGCTAGGCGATTAGTCACACACAAACTGATCACCAGCATTGGCTGAATCACTGAAAATTAACAATGGCAGCAAAATATTCTTACCCCCAGAAAGAGAAATCAAGCATTTTTGGGTAGGGAAATCATTTATTATTAATTATTCTTAGAATTATAAATTTATAAATTACAATTATCGATGTTTATGAATGTTATAACACAGGTCTGATTATTCTAAACTATAAACTGGAAACAAGATATGGAAGGAACCACCACTCGGACATCCCAGAGTTCAAACAGGCTCCAGGTCCGCTCTCGGTGTGCTTTAAAATCATTACTGTGGATTATATAAACATTATTGCCAAAAGATGAGGCAGAACTTCCTCCTGAGAAACAGCATGGAGCCGTGAGTGTACAGATGGGCTGGAGTGGGAGATGAAGGGCTTGACTGGGATTTCAAAACAAAGCTCATCTACATGACAATTCTTACTCCCCTCGCCCTTAGTTTCCTTTTCTATCAAATAGAGCCCATATCATCTTCCTTATCTGGTTTCTCTGAGGATTTGAGATAATATAAGAAACCTGGTTTCTACCAAGTCTATCTGGTACTCAAAAAGCATGACTGTAGCCACTGGTACTATTTTATGTGCATTTTTGTTTACTTAACCATAACTTATGTATCTTTTTACAAGTATCTTCACAGTATCTATGTTCAATATATTTTTTTAAGATTTATTTATTTCAGAGGAAAGAGAGAGAACATAAGTAAGAGGGGCAGAGGGAGAGGGAGAGAGAATTTCAAGCACACTCCATCGGAGTGCTGGGTTCCATCTGAGGACCCCGAGATCACGACCTGAGCCGAAACCAAGAGTCCAACACTTAACCAACTGCACAACCCAGATGCCCATGTTCAATATTTTTAAAGGCCACATAATATTCTATCTTGTTATTTCACAGTTTATTCAACAGGAGTCAACTGCTAGACATTTGCATTACTTTTTTTTCCTACTATTATGAAAACTTTCCTTAGTATCTAGACGCAGAAATGGGACTATGGAGTCAAAGGATATGATTACTTTTATGACTTTTGGTAAACATATTTCTTAGATACCTCTCTAAATGGAAGACTGGGGTGTATGGTTTCAGTTGGGTAGAATCCTACTGATTTTAAAAACTTTGCTACTTGAATCTCAATCATTTTAATTGAATCTTAGAATTAAACATGCTTTTTTTTTTTAAAAGATTTATTTATTCATTTCAGAGAGAGAGGGAGCGCCTGTGCGCACACAGCAGGGGTAAGGGCAGAGGGACAGAATCTTCAAGCAGACTCAGGGCTGAGCCTGGCATGGAACTTGATCCCACAACCCATGAGATCATGACCTGAGCAGAAACAAAGAGCTGGATGCTCAACCAACTGAACCACCCAGGTGCCCCTAAATGTGCTTTTTAAAAAGAAAAATTAAACTATAAAGAAATCAAGAACAAGCTTTTCAAAATTATTTCAAAATAAGGGAAGATTTCCTCAATTGCAGTTACAAAGCAAAAACATTTTAATAATGAACAAACTTTACTGTCTAAGTTTTTTTAAAAAAGATTTTACTTATTTGAGAGAGAGAGAACATGGGGGGGGAGGTCGGGGGGAAGAGCAGAAAGAGAAGCAGACTCTCTGCTGAGCAGGAGCCCGGCCATGTGGGGCTGGATCCCAGCAGCCTGGGATCATGACCCCAGTGGAAGGCTGACATTCAACTGCTCAACAGACTGAGCCACCCAGGCGCTCCGTTTTAAAATTTTTAAATAAAACAACATATGCGCATAGCGTATATATATCTTTTCTCACAAAATACAGAAGGATTTAAAGTGAAAAGGAAAGTATCGCTGCTCCTTGATACTTCTTATCAAAACTCAATAAAACCCAGAAGTCATTAATATTTTCATTTGTATCCTACTAGAACCTTTAAATAGAAAAAGCGTAAGTATGTATATCTTTATATACAAACTGTTCTAAAACTTGATTTTTTTCCCTCTTGGTAAATTTTGCATTTCAGGACATACAGATCTACTGCTACATATATTCTATTATTTTCTACTGTTCGATAATTTATACAACTCGTTCGTTGATAAACAACACTTGAGCAATTATCAGTTTTTACTGTTTTTGTGTGTATAAAAACAAAACTTCAGCAACCATCTTGTACATCATTACAAAATAGATGAAAATTCAACCTCATTAAATAATACTATGATAGTTGTAGGACAAAGTTGCAATTATAGAACTGATGAGTCAAAGGGTATGGATACTTTACATTTAACTATTTTCACCAGTTTACATTCCTACCAGTAGTAAAGAGATTATTTCCCCTCTCCCTTCACTAATGGGAGGTATTACCGCTTAAAACTTTGCCAATCTGATAAGTAAGTAAGGTATCTCATTCTAGCTGGCTTTTTTTTTTTTTTAAATATCTTTCTGAATTTCCTTTAGTAAGAGTGGACTTTCCTTGTTCCCAACTTTTATCCATTTTCTATTAGCTTGCTCATTATTTTCTTACTGGGAATCAAATGTTTTTATTTAATTAATTTATTTTAAAATTTTTGATTTCATTCTTTTTGATTTAACTTAACTTACATAACTTTAAAAGCAACTGGGAATTGTGACATTAACCTCAATATATTCTGTGCCAATAATCCTGGCACATCCTCTCAATTATTCTTTTTTTCCCCCCACATTCTTTGCTTGTGTTCCCTTAAAATTTTAAATTTGAGTATAGTTGACACAATGTTATATTATTTCAGGTGTACAACATAGTGATTCAACATCTCTGTACAATATGCTATGCTTACCACAAGTGTAGCTACCATCTGCCAATAAATAACACTATTACAATATCACTGACTACAGGGAATCAAATATTTTTAAATGCTAAATATTCAACATCACTTAATACAATTTCATTGCAAAAATAAATCTGAAAACTGGTTGCAGTTTCCTTGTGTTATTTGAATTGTTTAAGAATTCTTTCACTCCCTCTATCCAATAGAGATGACTGCACGTCGATTTGTTTTTACGTGCATAAATCTATTTTATTTTACTTATTTATTTATTTTTTCCCTCAAAAATTTGAAAATAGAGCTGCCATACGACCCAGCAGTTGCACTACTGGGTATTTACCCCAAAGATGCATAAATCTATTTTAAAGATCAACAGATGTGGAAAGAGCTAACAAGGATACAGCATCATGCAGGTAAAAGGTCAACAGGCAAGGGTCCATCTAAATCTGGTCTCAACTCTACCACAGTAAGCTGAATAATCCATAGGTGCCACCTCAGCCTCAAAATATTAGCTCCTTAACCAATAAAATGAAAAAGTTGGACAGAATGATTCCTAAGATTGTTTCCACATATATATCCCATATAATGAAACTTGATTATTATAATTAAAAAATTAAATAATAAATATAACCACAAAGTATATTTTTTTACAAATAAAACTAAATGATAATATAACAAGATTATCAACATGGTAATATCCAAGTTTCTTAAGACGTTTGATTTTTCTAAGTCCTCAATATATTAGGAACTTGGTAAAACATACATAAAAAATGCATGTACTAAAAGTATTAACTTATCACCTTCACTCTGATTTTCTGATAATCATTTTATGAGTAGTTCAGCAGGAATAAAATATAAACCCACTTAACAGCCCACTGCTATTAAAAGCTTCTTGTTGCTGGAATAATACCACCACTTTCTGGCATTTATGCTATTTTAATTTTTCAACTCTTGCTTTAAATGAGATATGTCTATAAATCAAATTAGACTTGTATTCGAGTTTACCCCGATGAGCTCCCACCCATGAGATCAACTGAGATTTGTGATCAAGTCTTCATGTTTACACTGATGAAATTATTAAAAACAAGTCACCTTTCTCTCACTTGAATTATCTCAGGGCCATGATGCCTACGCTTATTCATTTTATAATTTTAAAAACTGTGTTTAAGAAAAAATTGTCTCAAACACAAATTTTATGTAGGCGAAAAATCATTGCTATAGCAACAGTAGCTTTAGTTGATGAGAACTGAAAAGTGAAAAATTCACATTTCCAACCCTTGAAACTTAACTATTTGATTTTTGATGGCTGAGGGGAGAGGGGGGTAGCTCCTGACCTTTCAGCGTTACTATCATGAACTGGACCCCAGTGAGACTTGGCCAATCTCAAAGCCTTCAAAGATAAAAATTCATGGTGCCTTCTTTAACAGGTGAATTACTATAAACCAAACATGACACGTTAGGCCATTCCCCACAGGCTGCTCGGCTCCCCTGCCTCCTGTGCCAGGAACACAAAGGAGCTGGTCGGACAGTGACAGCTTCGAATGGCTGCGCGATGCGTCCATCTCTGCAGTCTTCTTGCTAAAAACAAAACAAAACCAAAAACCAAAAACCAAAGCACTCGCGACATGCCACTGCTTTGCTTGGAGAAAACAAAGCACCGGTCCCAGCTAAAAATGGCATGCCTACCCTTAACTCTGGCTGGCTCCAAGATGCAGTGTATCTTTTTCTGAGGATCATTTCCCTACTATTCCGATGGGCAGAGGTTAAAAACTAGCAACAAGAAGAAATTAAAACAGTATTTTTCCATAAACAGATGGCAAAATTTCTGAGTATGAGTGTCCGTATGCAAGAAAGGGAAATCAGGAGCAATTGTAAAATATTTGCTCCCCATTCTACTGTCTAGCTGCAAAACATACCCCTCGCACAAGGGGAATGATCACCACTACTAACTTAACCCAACAGCACATGACTCACTGAATATGGTGCAGTAATACAATGTTCATGTAACTCTGTAATCATATTTTCCTGGTTCTGCCCTTTACTAGCTGTGTGGCTGTGGACAATTTAGCTAAGCCTCAGATCTGTCATCTGAAAATATGGATGATGATGGTACTATCTTACAGTTTGTTATAAAGATCAAATGATCTAATATATGTAAAGCATGGAGAACTGTCAGTGGCACATGGTAAATACTTAAAGGGAAGAGTTACCTTCATTGTTCTGAGTCATTCTAATAGGGAGGCAGTGGTACCTAATTGTGGTTTTAATTTGCATTTCCCAAAAGACTATTGATGCTAAGCATCTTTTCATGTATTTATTTGTAATCTGCATATCTTCTTTCTTGGTGAAGTGACTTTTCAAATCTTTTGCCTGCTGGATGGTTTGTCTTCTTATTGTTCAGTTTCAAGAAGTTCTTTATGTTATTTGGACACAATTTTTTTTTTTTTAAAGATTTTATTTATTTATTTGAAACAGAATGAGAGAGAGAGAGAGCACATGAGAGGGAGGAGGGTCAGAGGGAGAAGCAGACTCCCTGCCGAGCAGGGAGCCCGATGCGGGACTCGATCCCAGGACTCCAGGATCATGACCTGAGCCGAAGGTAGTCGCTTAACCGACTGAGCCACCCAGGTGCCCCTATTTGGACACAATTTATTTGTCAGGTACATGATTTGCAAATATTTTCTCCCATTCAGTTGCTTGTCTTTTCTTTCCATTAATAGTTTTTTACAGAGCAAAAAGTTTTTAACTTTGATAAAGTTCAACTTATCAAATTTTTTTCTTTTTGTGGATTATGCTTTCGGTGTCAGCTGTAGGGCATCTCTGCCTGACTCAAGATCACAAAGATGATCTTCTAGATCCATTTTGAGTTTTGTCTTGTTTTTTTAAAGTGAGCTCTGTGCCCAAGGTGAGGCTTGAACTCACAATCCCAAGATCAAGAGTTGCATGTTCTACTGACCAAGGCCAGGTGCCCCCTTAGATTTTTTTTTTTAAGTTTTATATAAAGTATAAAATGAGTCAAAGTTCTCTTTTCTTGCGTAAGAATGTCCAACTGTCCAGAACCACTTGTTAAAAAGACTAACTTCCCTCCATTTCAAGACCTTTTCACCCAAGCATTAAAAACAAACCCAGGCACGCCTGGGTGGCTCAGTCAGTTAAGCATCTGCCTTCGGCTCAGGTCATGATCCCAGGGTCCTGGGATCAAGTCCCAATTTGGGCTTCTTGCTCAGTGGGGAGCCTGCTTCTCCCTCTGCCTGCAGGTCCCCCTGCTTGTGCACTCGCTCTCTCTCTGACAAATAAATAAATAAAATCTTTAAAAATCAAACAAACAAACAATTGACGATGTATGGGCCTATTTCTAGATTCTATTTTGTCACACTTTTTGTTTTTTGGGTTTTTTTTCGTCTATCCTTTCTCTGATGGCCACGCTGTCCTGGTTACTGTGGCTTTATAATGAATCTTGAAATTGGACAGTATGAGTCTTCCTACTTTGTTCTTTAAAAAAAAAAAAAACAATCTGGCTACAGAAATAAATATATGAATATAAATAAATTCACATAAATTTTAGAAGAGCTAATCAAGCTTTCTTAAGCAAGGTAAATTTATACTTACAAACAACTATGGAACTTATAGCTATTTAATACAGAGTGTCTCTCCATCCTTACATTAAAAGAAACACTAAAATCTTCCCAGAGGTATATGAAGGAGCTGATAACCTTCATGTTTCCCAAATCTTTTATCAAAGTCTTATGACAGAATTTAAATACTCATTCCCTAAGTTGATTTCTTCTTGACAGTCTCAGTCCTTTCAGGAATAACTTGCCATCACAGCCCTCAGCTACCAATGAAGCTGTTTTTCTCTAGCATGTCTCCCTATAAGTCAAGCCAGGCTGTTTGGGGTTTCTCCCTGGAGTGGGGTAAAGGGAAAGACTGGGAAAAATATCTCTATCTCTATTCTAATTACTATTCTCATTTCACATGTCAAACTGCAAAAAAAATTTTCACTTAAGATTTTATGAACTTCTTGCAACTGCCTTGTTAGCCAAACACCAAAGACATCAGAAATCGGCAACAGTAACAGACTCTAACTATAAATGAGGGTTTTACAACTGTGGTTTTGTCAAGTGTATGGGCTGTGGCACAGTCATCCTCCCAAGTAATTGAACTATCTTCCCAGCCAGCTAGGCCGCTCATTTTAAAGCGAACTATGTAAGGAAAGACAACCAAGTTTCAAAAAATTATGTAGACAGAAAGAACAGATGATAAATTACCTATAACCTCATTACAGGGAGATTTCAATTGCATTTCAAGAAAGAGATTTCAATTGTATTTCATGAAGATCCCTGATCTGCATTAACTGGGTTTAAAGGCCTACACCCTTGCCCCTTTACAGTTTGTTTACTGGAGGAAAAGGCTCTGTAAACACATGCAACTGAAAAATCAAAACTTAAAACACAAAATAAAGCCATTAAAATACTCATTTAGTACCTTGAAGGCCAGGTTTTAAATTAACTTCTTATAAATACAAACCATGCCACCTATAACAGGTCAGACAGGCTAGCCATCCTCCCATATTCCACTTCAGAGGTTAAGAACAAACCTTAACGAACCTTAACAATGATTATTCAGTTTATGACCTGATTTTCCCGCAATTTAATTAAGCTAAAGCCAATGACTAAGAGAAAAATGCTGTCATTAGAATCTTCTGATTTGCTACCTCACAAGTCTCCTTCATATAATTAAAAGTTTTTATTTCACTCATTCCTAGACTTTCAACTCCTATTATTTAGAAACAAAATACTTGCAGAAACTTCAATACCCAAGTACAGGTATGGTACAGGGTTTGTTTTTTAATTTAAGGAGGAAAAAAGAAACATTCTAGATTAGCAAGCTACAAGAAGATTTTTGTGATCATATAGCGAAGATCACACACATGAATTTTATCAATAAATGAAAGGGGGCAAGAGACAGAGTTCACAACAGTGGGATCAGGGTTTCTACTTGATCTTATTTCATAGTATTTTAATGCAGGGTTGCTACATAGGCTACTTTCTAAAATGGTTGATCCACTGAGGGCTAGAGGTTGGTAGGGAGCTCTAAAGCAGAACACACATAATTATAAATGCACAGTAAATACTGATAAAATATTACTTCTTCTACATATTGCCTTTTCTTTACCTATAATGCTGAACATTCATTTCTTAGCTCACACCACTGAGTAAGGAATGAGAAGACTGTAACAAAAAGTTTACAAAAAGAGCAGACTCTGGTGGGGGATGTTGAAAATGGGAGATGCTACGCATGTGTAGGAACAAAGGGCATATGGAAAATCTCTGTATCTTTCTCTTAATTTTGCTGTGAACCTAAAATTACTCTAAAAAAAAAAAAGTCTTTTTAAAAAAAAAGAGTGGAGAAAGAGTTACACAACAGAAGAAAAAGAAGTACGAGTTATCAGTAATGGCCCAGTAAGATGCTCAGTCCAAGCTCTGTCTAAGAGACTGTGCCCCAATTAAATCTTGACCTGATTTTTAACCAGGCCCTTTCTCAGGAGTCACTGTTGGCTCTGTAGGATGCAGAAGACAAGGTTTAAGAGGACCTTAAGTGTATCAACACATATAAGGTCACCAAAAAACTCACTAATGAGTTCTTCAAATTATATTTTTCCTGGATTTATACATTTTGTTTCACACTTTAATGATTATGAAATTGGATCTTAGATTCAATGTGTGCATTTTATGTAGTAGTTGTCTGTCTGTTTTGTCCCTACAAAAGCCTGTATTTAAACCACCGGCAGATCTTTCAATCAAAGTGTCTCAGAAGACAATGTGAAACTCAAGTCTACCACTCGTAGTCAGAAGCAGCCAATTTAGCACTGTCATACAAATCACTTCTAACTGGATGAGTAAAGGCCAGAAGATGCTAGAGGCCCTCCTAGGACTGGGCAGAGAGGGAAGGCTCCAATTCCCTTCAATGTAATATCAGTGGAAACCAAGTAGGGAAGCGACACTAAGTTCATCTGTGGTCGCTTTAGTTTACAACCAACTCCCCCCCCCCTTTTTTTTACACGTGATAATCTTTAAATAGACCTTTACTTAGGTCCAAAGATAAAACTGAAAATTGGTTTAAGCCAGTTAAGTCCTGGGTCTAAAGTAGCTGTACAACATTTGCAAAGCCCATTACTGAGAACTCAATTTTTCTTTAAGGATAAAAACAGAAGAAAGATGACACATGCTTTCTAGGGCAACTACCAGAATAAAATAAACCAAGCAATTTGTTTTCTCTCTGATCATTTAATTCAAAATAATGACTGCAACTTATTATTCACATATCTACTATGTGCCAGGAACTCAATCAAAGTGTATTACATTAATCCTGTATGGCAGCTGTTAAATCTCACTTTACAGAAAAAGAAACAGAAACTCAAAGAGGTTATTTGGCTAGAACCAGGTCCGGGATTCAAAGCCAAGTCTGGCTGATTCCAAAGTCTAGCTCCTTCCTCTTCCCCAAGTTGTCTCCAGAATACTTACTTGCTAAATTTTACCATCATTCATTTACCTCTAACTGAGTTTCTGTTTAGAACACATTCTTACAAGAAATCTCAAAATTTGGTTTTATCCACTACTAATATACTCTTTCCCTCATTTGAAGAGCTCTTGATCTTACTGATGTTATATGCAATACAGCATTATGAAAACCAGAATGTGTGTATATATGTGGACTTTCAAGTGTGTGTACGGGGGGGAGGAGAATGCATGGGAAGATGAAGTTCAATTTTAAGTACATTTAATATTCAAATAACAGAAAAGATATTGGTATCAAATTTTTGTATCTCCCACCCAGAAGAAATTGTTCGATAGCTATTTCTTTGTAAATCACTGCAATAAACTGCCTTCAATTCAGAGTCTTGAGTTTATCACAAATGTACTTGTCGCAATTGATTTGTTTCATCTATGGCATAAATAAGGTATAACTCACTTTGGCTGCACAAACTCTGAAGTTTATTTTGTATTAGAACACCTCATTTACACATAAAAAGAGAATTTTTTTTCCCCTATCAACAGAATCCAAATACACGATTTCAACAAAAAGTAAGTCTCAAAAACATTTCATCAGCCAAGGATAATACTGAAGCAAAATGGCAGCCAGGAGATGGTTCCTTCTGTTTATCTAAAACAGCTTATATGTTAAAGCCACTCTGAAGGTTATCTCCATTCAAAACACATAGCTTTAATGGATTGACACTAAGGTTGGAAGTAATCAGGAACTCCTTCAGTGGCTGGGTGCAGTGGGGACAACAAATAGAAACTTTCAACTAGAAAGAAGCAGTAGTCTCTCCACTAATTAACTGTACCATACTTTTAGACTAGAAGGGCCTGCAGTGAAATATGGAATTATTAATGACCACAAAGAACCCATGCTACCATGGATGCCTTAAAGAAGAATGCTGACTAGGAAAAGGGCCATCTCAAGAGTTGTGTCATTTTCCCCAACAGTATTTAGCTTCCCTCCGTAGGGAAGCTGATCCAGGGTTGGATTTTTTTCTGGGGGTTTGTAGCAAAATGGAAAAAAAACATGAGGAAATCAAGATCCATGGAGTTGAGAAGATCAAAGGAACATGTAGTAGACATTATTAGTTGGGAAGGCTCACCATCTCACAGTTCTTCTGACACTTAGAAGAGCCTCCCAAAACATGTCTGTGCTATTAAGCTGAAGCATGAGAAACTGCATTTTCTCTGAGACAAAAACAGTCAAAGTAGCAAATTAGTATGATTCAATCTACTACAGATGGCTCTGTCCTCCTATCCATCGAGCAAATCAGATTCTCTGTCTGGGAAATTTGACAATTGTGTGACGACATGGTCACAGCTGTGTCACCCTGATAAAAGCACTCTAGAGCGCGTTCAGAAGCTCCCAATGCTCAAGGCCCTAGATTCTTGCTCTGTGTAAAATTTAGCTGTGTAGCAATTCCTTCAAGACTGCAAGTTCCCCAAGGATCCTTTCAATAACCAAATAACTTCTTTTGATGAAGTTTGACTTAATTTCTGTTTCTGTAACCAAAGGAACCTTAACAAACATGGTAAGCCTGGGAGGTTAGATGCGTGGTTCCACTGGACCCTTAAGCTACCTGTCCAACACCTAACTTTTTCCTTTCTGTTGTTCACAAAACCTGTGCATGATTGCTGACTAAGCAAAGTACATCAAGCAAGGAAGAAAGATTTCCTTTTTCTTTTTTCAGAAGACTTAAAATTGTTACACACATACAGACTTGTTCAAGGCATGTTATGTAAAACGAGAGAGAAAATTATGTTAATAAAATGTCTATAAGGGTTCAAGGACTTTGGTTATTTTCAATAGCAACTTTAATAGTCACACATGTTAAATAAATTAAAATGATGTAAAGTATTCATTAAAAGAAAAACCAACAGTACCCAAACTCATCATGATCTCAATTCTCACTAAAAAGAATCAGCTGGGCAGGTATACTGACCTCCCCCTGACACAGTTAAGAGAGGGCACAAAAAAACACAGGAAGTAAGAGTCAAATGGAGCCCCATGTAAATTAGGGGCAGAGGACCAGCTAGGAATATGGAGAAGATTTTTCAAATATGAAAGCAAATCATATTTTCTGAGCCAATAAAAGGGACTGACTTTACCTTCTCCATGATATAAGTGTTTAATGCTTAGTGATGCCACCTTTTGTATGAAGCAGTGTGGCTCTCTCTGCTTCAAATGGCCCAGAGAACTGATACTTTCTACCTTACTCCCTAATCACTAATTATTAAGGACATTTTAAAATACGTGGTAAGGGCGCCTGGGTGGCTCAGTCGGTTAAGCGACCGCCTTCGGCTCAGGTCATGATCCTGGAGTCCCGGGATCGAGTCCCGCATCGGGCTCCCTGCTCGGCGGGGAGTCTGCTTCTCCCTCTGACCCTCCCCCCTCTCATGCTCTCTCTCTCTCATTCTCTCTCTCAAATAAATAAATAAAATCTTTAAAATACGTGGTAAGAGTTTTATATATATTCACACAATCCTATATATTGAACAACAACACAATTAACAAATAATGCTATTGGGACAATCAGCCAACAATCTGACCAAAAAAAAAGACAGGTTCTATATGTAAAACCATTGCTTGGTGGACTAGAAACGTAAATACCAATAATAAAAACATAAACCTATAGAAGGCAATATAGCTATTTTTATAATCTAAGGGTAACCCCAAGTATGACACCAAATGTTGAAATCAAAAAAGGAAAAGGCTGATCGATTTCACTACAACAAAACAAAAACATCTTTGGGAATTAAAAAAAAAATGACCGTCAAAATACAAATGAAAAACTTATTTAAAAATGATAAAAATGATTAATATACCAAACAAAAATGGACACTGAAGGCAATTAATCTGGAGGCCAAAACAGGAATGTGTATCAAAACCTTAAAAATGGGCTTACATTCTGGCCCACCAAATTCTATTTTTAATAATTTTACCCTACAAAACCAATTTTCTTATCAAGTATATTCACTTTAGCATTGTTAATGACAGCCAAAAAACCTATAAGAAACAAAACCACCAACATTAGCATGTTAAATTATAATTCACCCCATCTGTTTAAAGCAGTAAGGTACTGCCACTAAAAACAGAAAGAGACCCATATTCACTGACATGAAACGATAGTCACCATGCACTAGCATGGTGGAAGGAAAAAACAACAGATTACAAAACAGCAGAAATAATGTGCACAACACGGCATACTGATTATCAAAGTATGTTCTCCCTGGGCACAAAAGCAGATTAGAGTTCCACCTCCTATCCTTACTCCTAACACACCCACACTTTGGTGTGCCTTGTGATTGATTATGTTCTCAGCAACCGAATGTAAGCAGAGGTACAACCTTGGAGCTATGTTTTGAAGGTATCAGACACAACCCTGGCCCGAGTTCCTGAAAGAAGGCAAAGAGTGGTAAAGAGTGGTAAGAAGCCCCCAGCCAGACCCCAACCTGGAACATCGACCCTGGACTATTACGTGTGAGTGAAAAATAAACTCTACTGTGTTTGTGGCATTACATTTTGGGCTTGTTTCATTACATTCAATAGCACGGCCTATTAATAAAGTAGAAAGCCAGCAGTTTCCCTTTGAATGAAATCTATATGCACACATAAATATTTTTAACGGTCTGGAAAGATATGCACCCAAGCTTATCTTTATGATATTTAACCCTACTGCTGCATGCAGCCGTTAACTATTCCCGTTGCTATATAGTACTTCATTAGGTGAGTATGCCACAACTTGTTTACCTACTACTGATGGGCACTTGGGTAGTTACTAGCTTTTTGCTATTATTATACACCTGTTAGATGAACAATCTTGTATATGTCTGTTGGTGAACATTTATTCAAATTCCTGTTGGGTATTTACTTAAGAAAGGAATTACTGAGTCATAGGATATGCATGTGCTCAGCCGTAGTAGATAGTAAAAAACAGTATTACAAAGGGACGGCACCAATTTGCCCTCCCACCAGCAGGACAGGAGAGTTCTAGCTGCTCTGTATCCTCATCAACACTTCGTTTTTTTTTTTTTTTAAAGATTTTATTTACTTGATAGAGACACAGCTAGAGAGGGAACACAAGCAGGGGGAGTGGGAGAGGGAGAAGCAGGCTTCCCGCTGAGCAGGGAACCCAATGGGGGGCTCGATCCCAGGACCCTGGGATCATGACCTGAGCCGAAGGCAGACGCTTAACGACTGAGCCACCCAGGCGCCCAACACTTCGTATTTTTTATCATTCCCCATTATGGTGGTGGTACCATACACTTCTAACTATTCTCAACATAAAACACTTTATTATCCCAAATTAAAGTAGTTTAATTACAGTGTGCCTCGATGGAACAATGTGTTCTTAATGATTTAGATGATGTTTAGAATACACTAAAAGGGGGCACCTGGGTGGCTCAGTCGGTTAAGCGACTGCCTTCGGCTCAGGTCATGATCCTGGAGTCTCGGGATCGAGTCCCGCATCGGGCTCCCTGCTCAGCAGGGGGTCTGCTTCTCCCTCTGGCCCCCCCCCCATGTGTGCTCTCTCTCAAATTAATAAATAAAAATATTAAAAAAAAAAAAGAATACACTAAAAGAAAATGGGCTGCCCCTCTAAAATGAATTAGTTACAGACGTTTGAAACTGCCTTCCTCGACTTAAAGAAAACTATCCCCTTGACGCCTGAAATTCCGCTGGAAGCACTGCAGGGACTCTGCAGTCAGAGTGCTGGGCTGGGGTCCTGCTTCCATGACATATTATGCAGTGTGACCTTGGGCTCTAACCTCTCTAACCTGCCACCTCTGTGACCTTTGACCACTTGGAGGAATGGTTTTAAGAGCTTGGATTCTGGAAGTAAACTACCTGAGTTCATACCCTGCTCTGCAATTTCATAAATCTCTCTGGGCCTCATCCTCATCTCTAAGTAGAGAACATAAAAGTTCCAACACCTCATGAGACTGGAGGAGAAATAAATGGATGTATATACGCAGAACACTCAGAACAGTCTCTGACATGTACGTATTTGCTCTTATCACTGCTGCTGCCACTGTTACCACGGCCGCGACCACCACATGTCTCATATCTAACAGACAAAAAATAAGAAACCAATGAAATCATCAGAAGGCACGGTAACTCAGACCTCAATTCATCCTAGCTTATTCTCTGAGACTAACAGTTGATTACCTGAGACCAAGTGGCCACAGAGCTAGAGGTCGCTATAACCTTCACTTTCACTTACCGCGAGTAGACTTAGGGTCCTTGTGCAAAGCAGAGGGAGAGACAAGCTTCCACCATGCAAGTCCCAAATACAAAGCACAAAGATGGTGAAATATGGGCACCATTTTATAACTGAAAATTTATTAAAATGACATTTGCAATAGCTTAATGGGTTTTCCGCCACCTATTCAGGCCTCTCTAATCTCTTCTCTCAGGATGAGCTTTTCGAAACAGAAACGTGATCTTAAAACCCTTCTGCTCTGAGGATAAACACAAAGATCTTGAACATGGCCTTCATGGTCCTGCTTGGAATGACCTTGTTACCTACTTCTCCCACCTCAGCTTGCTTTAGACTTCTCTGTCTACACACTCCAGACACACAGGCCTTTCCTGAATTCCACAAACCCACCATGCTTCCTCTCACCATGGGGCTGTTTTGCAACTCTTCTCTACGCCTGCAATGACCAGCCTTTCCCTCTCTGCCTGGGTAATTCCCATTTATCCCGTGGATCTCAATTCAGTCAACTCCCCTACAGACTAGTCTTATGAAACTGCATCTCTCTTCACCAAACTTATCACAGTTGTAATTTACAGTGATTTGTGTGACAACTGATTTAAGGACCAGCTCCCTCATTAAAATGAAGACTCCATGAGGACATCTGTGTTTGCTCAACCACAGTAACCCCAGTGAAGGACACACCACCTAGTGCAAAGTACAGGCTGAATAAACATCTTTTGGTTGACTAAATGAATAAAATGAATGGAAGAAATGAAATAAAAAACTGTGGAGTAACACAGGTCAAACCAATAGGGAAAAGATAGAGGATTTTTTTTTTATTATGTTATGTTAATCACCATACATTACATCATTAGTTTTTGATGTAGTGTTCCATGATTCATTGTTTGTGCATAACGCCCAGTGCTCCATGCAGAACGTGCCCTCTTTAATACCCATCACCAGGCTAACCCATTTAAAACCTGAAAAGTGTCAGCAAACTCAGAACCACAAAAAAATGATCTCAACATCAAGACTGAATCTGTCCGGTAGCCATGTTTCCAAAGCAAAAGAAAAAGAGCCCTTAGAAGACTTGCAGTCTTACATAAGCATAAGGCCAACACCAAAATCAAAACTTCTGCAGTTTCCTAAATCAAATAAGGTATTGCATCTGTTGCCACTTTTATCCATTTTATAAGTAAGCTACATTCAGTTCATCCCTTTTGAAAGACACATTCTTTTTAGCTCTCCTTGGTTCCCGGAAGAATCTGAGATCAAATTATTATTCCAAGGTTACCCTGAAGAATGCTTTCATCACTGATCTATATGCAAAGTGTGGATTGTAAAATGGGAAACAATCCTAAACAGATATAACAACTGGGTGAGCAATGAGGTGGGAAAGGTGGGGCTGGGTGTGTGAATAGTACCATCTTATTAATGAATACAGAGAGTAGGTATTATCTGCCTGTATAAATATATGTTAGCAACTTCTTTCACTTTTTATGTTTTGGTAGTGGGAAGATAATATACAGAAGAGAAATTTTAAAGCCAATGGCTTATTTGATAAATCTGTTAATTCCACTTCAACACAGTGTAAGGTGGACCGCACATTAATAGACAAGAGTCACAAAGAGTGACAAATCAAAGGTCAAATGGTCCACAAAATTAGAAAAAAACACATTTATGTTACTATGGTCACTACTATTTTCAAAAAGAAGCAAAGAAAAAAAGGGAAACACACAGGTTTTTGGGTTTTTTTTTTTAAAGTTCAGTTTATCATTATTTACATTCATAATAGCTATCAACATGGAAGCTTGATAAACTTAACTCTTAAAATTGCAGAGGCTACAGAAATCATGATCTGGAACTTCTCCTAGACAGCTGACAGCCTTTGTATAGGCAAAGAGAGTCAAGCTCCTGGATCACAGCCATTAGTCAGCTGAGGTATAAAAAGGACAAATGTGGGAGGTGGCACACCATTTTAGGGGTGATAATCAATAATGCATGAAAGCAGAGTACAAACACAAGGATCCTACCCAGGGAAAGATAGCCAGACATTCAAATGAAAAAGAGAGGCAAAAGCAGAGAGAATGATGTAACACTGTTATCTTTTGCCATTTGGGTATAAAACGTTAGTACCATGATGTGTTTGTGTAACTGCAACAGGTTTCAGTGAGGTCAGTGACACAAGGAATAAACTAGGTAAAATTAAGTCAAGTGTTAAATTTAGGTTAAACTTTCTTCAACCCTGCTCTAATTTGGGACTTTTTTCTTTTATGTTTTAGCATTAGAAAAGAACTGTTACTATTTTTTTTTGGAGCCCACACATACTTTATTTTAGAAAAAAGAACATTAGGAGAAACTGCATAGTGTTGCACTGAGAATAAGGACTTTGGAGCCAGACCCCAACTCTACCACTTACCATCTGTGAGACGGACCTTCAGGCAGTCACTGATCTCTTTGTGCCTCAGTTTCCTTCTATAAATTATCAAAAACAATCGTATCTACTTCATAATTACAAGGATTAAGTGAATTAATATAATTTATAAAAGTAAAAAGTCCTGAAACACAGTATGCCTCATATAAGTATGTTAAATAACTATTTTAATTAGGTTAAGTAGATTTCTAAAATCCCATGTCATAAAACACACGAAAAAAGTATATACTTTAAGAGACCTAACTGCTCATACCTTCACAATAAATTCTATTAAAAGCTGTCCATCTTTTACTTTGGTTCTTAAAAGGAATGGCAACAGAAAAGCTATCACTTACTGAGTACTTACTTTGTGCTATAATACATACTTTGTTACCGAGCCCTTACAACAGTCCTATAAATTAGATATCATCCACATTAAACAGTTGAGGAAACAGATTCAGAAAGGTTCAATGACTTGCCCAAAGACACAGCTAGTCATGGTAAAGCTGAAATTGAAATCCAAGTCTTTCTGTTCCCCAAAGTCTGTCTTCTTAATCAAAAAGTGTCTTGTTTCTAAAAATAGCTTTCTTATCTACTGAGTTCAGTAGTCTTTATTTATTTTCTCTCCCCCTGCCCCCACCCAGTGGGCTTTAAATACTTAGCTTAGATATAAGCGGACTTTATTTATTTATTTATTTATTTATTTATTTATTTATTTGACAGACAGAGAGAGACACAGCAAGCAAGAGAGGGAACACAAGCAGGGGGAGTGGGAGAGGGAGAAGCAGGCTTCCCGCGGAGCAGGGAGCCCGATGTGGGGCTCGATCCCAGGACCCTGGGAACATGACCTGAGCCGAAGGCAGCTGCTTAACGACTGAGCCACCCAGGCGCCCCATAAGCGGACTTTAAAAAGTTAGCTCATCTTAATAAAAACTAGGTTTCTAAACCTAGTATGGATCACAGAGCTTCTGATAAGCACATAGTAGTTTCACATCTCATAACCACTTCCAAAATCAAACTCACCAATCGAAAAATCATTGTTGTATCACAACACTAAGTTGGAAATGCTGGGTACCATAATTTGAGTATTATTTCTGAAAAGGGTGGAAAGGAATTCTTTTATTTACTTACTTTTCTATTTTATTTTATTGGGGGAAGGAGTGAGATGCTGAGACTTGGGATGTGGACATCTGTGTCCATGTGCGATCAATTTCTAATCCCGAGATGCCCGTGGACGCGCTAGGCCCACTTCTCTTTGTGAAAAGCCAGTGCTGCCCCCATCCCACCCCCTTGCTTCAAGATGATGCAGAAGCCTCTGCCTTGCAGGATAAGCAGGGCCCCCTAACGGTTTCCTCTAAATAACTGAGGAGGAGTCTTTCTGCCCTGGCTAAATACTAATTTAGCTGGTGTCAATAAAAAACAAAAAGCTGGGAGTTAAAATGAATAATATCTGAATCACATTTTTATGTTCAAATAGGCCATTCGTGAAAGTAAAATGTGTAAATAATTATAATGGGGACATTAAATGTAATTGCCAATATTTCGTTCCTTTTTAAAGGAAGTAAGGAAGAGGTAGGAGAAGCAATGCAAAAGACAATAAGCCTCTGGTATCCAGGGCACGAACAATCTCTGGTATTTCGGTGAACAATGGGGCAGCCACGTTTGGATTTACACTACAGCATCCTGGTTAACCACTTGTTCAGGGTGAAATCAAGTTTCTTAGTTACATCTAATTTTCTAGTCTGTAAACTCATCTAGCACACGCATGTACCAATGTTGTATTTCCTAGGATTCTATCACAGTGCCTCCAAAGTCAACCTTCAACAAATCTTTGCTACCGAAAAGTTATTAAATCTTCCACACTTCTATATATTTTACAAATTGAAACCACGGTTAAATAATGGTACGTGGGACAATACTAAATACTTTCCCTTTTGTGAACCCTCTTTAAAATGGCTCACAGTGTAACTATGATGTAACCACACCCCCTAAAGTGGTCTGTGTGTTTGAATAGTTCGACCAAAACATACAGAAATTTTAGAGGATAAAAGACACTACAAGCCACTAGGTATAGGAACTTCCCCCAAGTGGATCCTGCAGAGAATCTGCCCAGTCTTGGTTACAGCACAGGCTAAACAGGTATTACAGGTTTCTGGTTTGAACTCTTTTCTATACTCTATACTTCAGACCTCATCTCTGAATATCAAAGATTCTATCGCTACCAATTTAACACTGATTAAGGATGTGGGTGAACTAAACACTGTCCAAAGATCTACAAAAATGATGTCTAGGATGCTAACAATAAAAGGTTCTTAACCAGAAATAAGATTTTTCTGATCCAAGATTTACTCTAGGAATTGAAAGGAAACTAGGATTTAACAAGAAAGAAATGGGGCACTCATATCCTCAGTTTATAAGTAAAACAACCAATGTTTGCAGAGCATGGGTCATAATACATGCCTGTAAGTCTGACCTAAATGTAGGTCAGATACCGTATAAGTTCTTACAAACCAACTTACACAATACCTAAATAAGAAAACCAAACCTTACATGGTACTTCTTAGAAGATGCACAACCTATCCATCTGCGGGAACATCATCTTCACCCCATCAAGAGAAAAATTTTCAGCAATTCCAAAATTGTAAACTTTAAGGTGTTTGGCACAATCTGAGTGGGTGTGTCCCAAAGACTGGAGTCTTCAGGGAGGAGAGAGCAGGGTGATATGGGTTGGGTTGTTTTGTTTTGTTTTGTTTTTTTTGGCAGGGGGATGGTTGGTTGTTATTTTTGAGGAGAAAAATAGAGGGAAAAATTGGGGAGGTTGCGGGAAGGTAAGAAGAGAATGTGTTTACTTGGGAGTACTTCAATTTATCTGACACCCCCAGGTAAAAACAAAAAAATGGGTTTGATGGTGGAGAGAAAGATGGCTGGAGATGAAAACTCAGGAGGTATCACCAGTGGCTAAGGATTAACGTGAGAAAAGAAGATCACTCAGGGAGAGTGACTGTGTCAAGAAGACATATGAAGGACATGCGCAACAGAGGCCACCAGTACTTACTGTACAATTATGTCTTTGATTTAGTGGTGTTGGCCACAACTCACACCCTTTGAATTTCGTGATTTACCTTTCATCACCAACACCAAAACTAATAATGATACCATCTTATATTTGTTAAGATGCTTTGCAGTTTAAAAGTGTTTACTTTCAGTGATCTCATTCATTACTCCTGACAACAACCCTCTAAGGTAGACAGAATAGTTAACTGGCATCAATTTGTATAGAGGAAAAGTTGAGAGGCAGGGAGATGAAACGACTTGTCCCTAGGTCAAATTTAATGTTCATTTAGTTATCTTTGTTCTGTAAAGTTGCTGAAGTTCACTAAAAACAAAGACAACGTGTCTCTGTACAGAAAATAGGCTCCCTTTGCTTTTATTTTTATAAAGCTAACTCAAATGCTGATTTCATTTACATCTTACTTTGCATTGTGCTTTAATTTGCCAATCATTTCACACGTCTTTCTAAAAAGGCACTAAATTCTACCCATAAATAAGAGAAATATCTAAAATCGAATTTAGTATGTAAAAGTACCTAGATCAGTGCCTGCTACGGCCCACATTTCTACAACTTTCCCTACAATTCTATATGTACAGGTGTAACTTATTTCATTAGAGAGGGACTATAATTTTTAGATGCAGACGGCCTCTAATTTGCTTTATTCCCTCCATACAAATAGTATCCTAGGGAATCGGGGGGAATACAGGGACCTGGGGATAGAATTCAGAAAATTCATTAAGTTAGATGGGAGAGAAATTATCCTGTATCTTCACTGATCTCTCACTGAAATTTAGCATTTCCTTCAATTACGAATGCAGACAAGTCACACTTAACATTAGCAACACTTCTCACTTTTATCACCAATAGAATTCAGATATTTTCTATCATATTACAGTCATTGCAGATATCCTGAAATATCATTTACACATCACCACTTCAAAAAACTTAGACTCACTTCTAGACTTTATTTTATGTGTTAATAAAGAAGCAGATATTACAATATCAAAACTTTGTTTTAAAATGATCACCTCTCTATTTCAATTTAATTGGTCTGCTTTGCAACCATAAATATGTGAGTGTGTGTGTATAACATAAAAAAAAAAGGTTAAGAACTTCTGCTTCAAAGGATGGTTAAGGTCTTGCAGAACTTCCTCCTGGTGCTCTACTTCAAGGGATTTCCTCCTTATTTCCTCTTCCCCAGTTCTACCTTCCTTACCCAGCTCTTCCATCCTCCCTGGCTCCAAATACAAGGAACTCAGAAAGAGAGAGAGGGGTTTGTGAAGAGTAAAACAGTAAAATGTATGGCTAATCCTGATTCCCTTTTCTTCTCTCTCCTCAAATATGGGCATAATGGTTATGATTTCTATCCATAGCCTCCAAATTCACCTTCTCTCCTAAACTCTGAAATGCCCTTTGCTGCTCTTTGCTCCCTAAGCCCTAACACCCAACGTCAGTGATAAAATGTCTGGGGTAGTCAGGGTGCCCCTATGAGACAGCTTAATATCCAAAGAACTACAACCTTTATGGCTATAAAATTGATGGAATGTGATCTACCAGAAACAAGAGAAAATAGCCAGGATAGGGTGGGGGTGACTGTGGAAGGGAGGCTGGACTGTAGAAAGCGTTTTCATTTCTCATCTTCTAGCAACTGGAAGGAAAGAAGGAATGAATAAGGAAAACATGTATACATACATTCACACCCGTAGAAGCCACCACATGCGCTATGAAATTGCTTTTGGGGAACGTAGAAGAAAGAAGTGAGACTATGTCCCTATTGGAGGTGGGCCAGGAAGAAAAGATGCACTGGTTGAGTTGAGAGGACAGTGAAAAAAAAAAGAAGATATGTTGGTTAGTTCTTAGTAGTGGAAGAGTCAGTCAAGCACCTAGGTCAAGACTAAGAAGTGTCCAGACAGGAAGCCCAGGTTTGTTCATATTTCTAGAGCTCTTCTCCACAGCTTCCACATGCCCAGAACAAAACCTCCACTAGAGGTGCCGAGCAAGCCACAGGAGTGGTCTGCAGAGGCTAAGAGAGAGGTGTCCATCACATTTGCTTAAGAAGTGAGGGGGAAAGCAAAAAAGAAGCTTTACAAGACTACAGTGGAGGGATGTACCTGTCCAAAGAAATACTGCAAACGAATTTAAGTTTTCCAGTACTATCCGTACTACACATCATGAGCTGGCTAGTTTGAGGACAGATCTTCCTCCACAATGTTGTTTCTATGGGAAAATGTACCAAAAGTTATAAACAATGATTTTTTTCCTAAGATTTTATTTATTTATTTGATAGAAAGAGAGCGAGAGAGCACAAGCAGGGGGAGCGGCAGAGGGAGAGGGAGAAGCAGGCTCCCCGCGGAGCAGGGACCAGGACCCTGGGATCATGACCTGGCCGAAGGCAGATGCTTAACTAACTGAGCCACCCAGGCATCCCCTAAACAAATGATTTATATAAAGTCTGAGCACAATTCATGACTGAGAACTACTTTTATTAATTATCCTCCAAAGTACCAGGCAAATGACAAATATAACAGAAAATGAAAAAGTAAATGTTTAAGAAATGATGAAAACATCTGAGACAGTGGTAAATATCACAGACCTGTACCTCTGAAACAAATAATACATTATATGTTAAAAAAAAAAAAAAGAAGATAGTAGGAAGGGAGAAATGAAGGGGGGAAAATCAGTGGGGGAGACGAACCATGAGAGACTATGGACTCTGAGAAACTCAGTGTTCTAGAGGGGAGGGGGCTGGGAGGATGGGTTAGCCTGGTGATGGGTATTAAAGAGGGCACATACTGAATGGAGCACTGGGTGTTATACACAAACAATGAATCATGAAACACTGCATCAAAAACTAATGATGTAATGTATGGTGATTAATATAACATAATAAAATTAAAAAGATACTTTGATATTCTATACAAATTTCAGTTGACTATTAATTTTAAATTTAAATTTATTAAAAACCAGGATACATGTAGCATAATCAAGCTTGAATTCAGTGTATTAACTTAAATTTTAAAACACACATGCAAATGGGTTATTTTTCTATGCTACTCCCCTATAAAAACATTTTTCAATGAAATGCCTTCTTTTCCTTTTTCATAAACAAAACATTCTGAATTAACCAGAAAATCAATATAAGGAATACTTTTTACATGATACAATAAAATGCTATTCTTTTAAAAGATAAAGCAAACTTGTGTAGTTATAAGACAGGGAAAATAAAGCTAGAATTTTCTTGCCTCTGATTTTTTAGTAAAAATCAGCTTAGAAAAAACATTGTTATTCTAGCAATTAATGTTCAAATAAGAATATGTAAAACTCAAGTTAATGTAGTAATATCCTACTGCTCCTTGAAAATACTGGGATGAAATGACACATCAAGATTATAAACACTTGAAGAAAATGAAAAAGCCTACTGCAGTTTTCCAAAGTAATTGTGAATGCTGACCCTTCTATACTTACTAAATTGTAACTTTTCTAATTATACTGTCTAGTTTTTACCTCCCCTATAACTTCAAGTACTATTTCATTACTACCTTGCTAATATAATACTTGGAAGGAAATTTCTATCTGAATTTGTTCATAAGGTCCACATTCTTACAAGATGAAATGCTCAAGTGCTTCGTTCTTTAGCTAAAGCCACAAAGCAATCTGACAAGGAATATATTAGTATCTTCAAACTGAATGGCCAGACTAGAAAGTGCGGAGAGAGACTTCCTTTTAATTTTGGTTCCTTTAAATACTAAAACATTACAGAAAAAAATTGTCTTCAAGGAAATAAATTGAAGGGATGAATTATGTCCAGTAATTTCATGTTTAAGAAAAATCAACTTTACCCATAAATAACCTATTTTCTTTGCCTACATGCTTCAAAAGAAAACATTTTCCCCAGAAATGTTCAGTATAACACTCTTAGGTAGAAGAAGGGTTAAAATTAAGTACAAACCCATCTCCTATGAAAGAATAATGCAGTAAACTAGGGTCACCATTTTAAAATCACCTAACAAAATGCTGACAGGGGAAAAAAAAAAATCAGAGCTTGCCTGACACATAGTAGGAACTCAGTAATTTGTTGAATAAAGGAATTTAATGTTGAGAACTTTCTAGTGGGAATAAAATTAAAGTTGGAATAGCAACTTGTTCCTCTCAAATTACTTAAGTTCTGTACTAAGTAAAAACGTTAAACTAAGGCAAATGTATAATAATTCCATTTTATATTAAAACAAACTTGTATTTCGACAGAAATACAAAGCAACTGCTAAAGCAATAAACCTAATTGTGAACTTCCTGCATTTCCCCCAAATGATTGCATCATAGTACAACTGCTTTTCAGAAGTTAGATGATTTCTGATTCGCATTAGATAACTAATAATTTTTTTTTTGGCCATTCACTTAAATGAGTGCGTGCAAATCCATATTATAGGAAGAGAAGTAAGACTACTTTACGGCTCCAGAAAAATCTACTCATTCTGTTTTGAAAACGGTATCTAGTTTGAATAACTGAGATTGTATTTCTTTCCTTTGCCCCAAAGGAAAGAACATTCTCGGTTCTGTTTGAAGCTCGCACCCACATATTCAGTCTTGGTTAATTTCCAAAAGCACATATGTTATAGTAAATCCTCTTCTTTCAATGCCAAACGTTTTTGCTCCTAGAAATTGTTTTACTGGCATATTCTCAACATACCAGTATCTGAGTACCTTCTAATCCTGGAGAAGCAAGAGTAGTCGGCATACTTTAGAAAGTAAAGGCTCCATTTTAAATCTATAAAAGGTTAAACTATTACTTGGAGCAAGATCCTACCTGCAAAATCTGAGAGATCAAAATAGTAGTTCTCAGTCTTAGGTGCACATGAGAATCACAGAGTGAGATGGGGTATTGACTATGTTTTAGTAGGTAGCTAACTATTGAACCAATTAGCTCTTAATACATAAAGGGTTTTCTTACAAATGAGGAAACACTTCAGCCTTTAGAAAAACACAAAAACATATTTTAGCCAATTCAGATGGAAGTTTTCGGACATTCGCTGAAGTTTATTTTTCCAGTAAAAAAAAAAAAAAGAAACAGTAACTGATTCAAAATGAGTTGTGAGAGAATTTGCTTTTCTTTAAAAATATAGGGGTAAAGCTGAAGAGTAAAAGAAAATATTCCATAAAAATACCTAAGTTTTCCTACTCTCTTTAGGGAATGTTCTGAACATTTCTAATATAAAATGTTAACGTATTGCTGCTAAGAAGGGACTTGAATTTCTAAAAACTTAAATAGTTAAAAAAAAACAAAACAAACAAAACCCCTGAGTGCCAGACATTTCATAAGACTAGGGTTTCTACAAAAATCCTTTGATTTAAGTGAAAACAAAAGCCTTATTGCTTTCTTTCATAAATGTGAGCTATTAATATTATTATTACTATCAATTTTATTTAATATTTTAGCATTTGAGTAGCAAAAAAATTACTTCTCAGAATATTAAGATTATAAAGCTTTTGTGTCCCATCCCCGCTCCAGTTAAATTTTAAGACACCTTACTATAAAGTGTCAAGTTTAAAATTCATACTCATTGACCCAGCAATTCTACAACTATGAACTTAGCTGAAGAAAATGCTTTAAGGAATTTATGTTCAAGGATGTTTTTTATAGACTTAAATTAATAAAAAGGATTAGAAAAACCAACCACTGAAAATAGGAAACTAATGGAATATATTATGATTTAACTATACAATACAGTGTAATCTTTGTAAGAAACTGTCACCAGTGGTTGGAGAAAAAAGGAGGTGAAGAGGTAGGGAAGAGAGCCGAGGAACTTTCTAGTCCTCTTACAGCCTTTATACATTTTTAAAAGAAAAAATGTATTTATTTATTTGAGAGAGAATGAGAGAGATCACAGAGGGAGAAGAAGAGGGAGAGAGGGAGAAGCAGATTTGCTGCTGAGCAGGGAGTCCGACGTGGGGCTCCCCGCGATCCCAAGACCCTGGGATCATGACCTAAGCTGAAGGCAGATGCTTAACCAACTGAGCCACCCGCGCCCCCACCCCCTTTTTTTTTGCTTTTATACTTTGTTAAACCTCCTGGGCAAACTAGTAAAGGGTAGATAAATTATGGCCACAACTATATGAAATTGTGGATAAATCTACTTCAAAAAATTTTAATATTATGGACATATCGATATATCATTGTTTCAACTGAAAAAGATAAGGCAATTTTTCTAAGCCTAAATGCTCAGTTTGCTTCTTTTGAAATCCAGATTTTAAGTAAAGGAATAAAGAATAAAATTGAATGCACAGCTGTTTACTTCTAGGAATACACACAGGCGGAAATAAACAGAGGGAGGCTAATGTCTGTGAGACTGGGCTAACTACTTCATTCCCAGCTGTGTTTTAATTTGTATTACTAAACAGTAACAAACCCTTCTTATGATCGTTAGAAGCTGAGAATTTCCATTTGTGCCCAGCAAAAGTTAAAGGCACACTAGAAAATACTTGGAATGTTAGATTCAGTAATTTATTGTCTGGTCTGTGTTCTAAGTTGTATAACATCAGTTGAATTATTCAGTTGTTAATTCTAATTTAATGCCAGTTAAAATCAGAGATGCCTGCCCACTTACAATTGGCTTAAAATAAAAGAAAAACGGGCAAGATAAAAACCGTATCAGATTTGCTGTGGGTAAGATAATTAGGTCAATAATAAAGCAAGCTGGTATAGACTGAGGTCAGTTTATGCCACTGGGTCATAACTGCAAAAGTCCTGTTCCTTACCCTTCAAAAACCATATAAGATTTCTACTACACCCATAGAAACCAGGGAGGCAGGGCTATGTTCAGATGGAGGTGAGGCAATACTTTGGCAGGTGAATGTATTATAGCTACTTTACACTCTATTTTGGTTTTTTTTTTTTTTTCTCTTCTAAATAGAGAACTGTAAAGCCAATAAAAGCCCAGAACCTGTAAGAAAGGGGGGGAGGGGGGAGCATTCGAAAATGTACTAAAAAAGAGATTATTTTTCATACTATCAGTTTTTAAAGCCATTAGCATAAGATGACTACCTTTACACAGGACACTGGCTGTAAGAAAATACATAAATTTCCAGCCTAATTTTACGGAATTAATTTTTTAAAATTTCATTATAAATTTGATCCTAGGTTTACGACAATAGTTGTATGAGCTGAAATGGGTGGAGTTTTTTTTTTTTTTTTTTAAAAGCTGGTCACTGGGATGCCTGGGTGGCTCAGTCGGTTAAGTGGCTGCCTTCAGCTCAGGTCATGATCCCATGACCCATGATCAGGATACTGGGATCGAGTCCCTCATCAGGCTCCCTGCTCGGCGGGAAGCCTGCTTCTCCCTCTGCCTGCAGCTCCCCCTGCTTGTGCTCTGTCTCTCTCTCTGACAAATAAATAAATAAAATCTTTAAACAAAAAAAATAAATAAAAAAGCTGGTCATAACAGATATAATATTGGTTCTATAAAATTGATTAATTCCATAGTTGAGTACCACTCCAATCTTCTGTTGCCTCTCTTCTGAATTGGTGAATTTTAAATAATCTGATCCTCTGTTATTTATACTGTAGGTGACAATTTTACCATAAAGCTCAACTGCTATAAGATCTTTTCCGGTGGGATCCACACCCACAACTGCTACCTACCCCAAGTTTGAATCCCAGCTCTGCCAGTTCTCTGAGGCTTAGGTTCCTCATTTGTAAAGAGATGAAATGCTTACAAAGTGACAGGTACATAAAATGCTCAACAACTGGTGGGAGAGTCCATATGGTGTATGCAATAAATGACACACATAATGCATATAAAATACTGAGCAGAGTGCCTGGAACATAGTTCAGGGTTCCACAAACAGCATAAAACAAGCAGCCAAAAACTTAAAATAACAGGTACAAATGCAAGTAGTTTTAATTCAAGTAAACTGTTTTCTCAAAATCTTAAAAAAACTAAAAAACATACAAAAGCTCTACTACTGGCATGCAATTTGCTACCCTAGCGTCTAGCATTGTATCTAGCAAATAGTAGGTATTGGATAAATGTTATTACATTACTAGTGACTACCAAAGTCAATTGTGAAGTTCTGAGAATAACTAGTTTGTAGACCTTGCCTATTTCATCTTTGCATCCCACTGCCTGATTATGTAACATAAAAAATTCAGTTAATTTCATCTTTTCTCAACTAAAAAATAAATTTATTTAAAATTTTCCAACTTTTTATTTGTAATTTTTTAAGTTCAATGCAAGGAGTTTTGTGTTTGGACTACAACATATGCAAGGGTAAGGGCCAGGTCTGTCTGGTTCGTTATTATATTCCCAATAGACAGTCAATATTTAACATGTATTAGGGGCTCAAATGTTTGAATAAATGCATGAACTTTTTCATGTCCTATAGAGAGAGGGAAACAAAACCATAATTCCTGAGCAGAGTTCATACCAAACAAATGTATGAGAAGACTATAATGAAAAAATTACTGCTGGGAAGTTGTACTTCAATAAAAAGTCTTGGTGTGGTATACACCAATTATAGCTCAATAAAGCTAGAAAAAAGAAAAGGATAAGCCCTGGAAATAACAAGTAGAATAAGCTGATCGTTACAGGAAGAGACCAACAGCAAGCAGTGTTACCTTGCTGGATGCCAGAAACACTTACTCTAAGTGGAATACTGAATTTCTGTATGCTTTCTTACTAAAACTAAAACAAAAATTCAGTGTCATATATAGTTCCACCACTAAACCTGAGAAACTCTATACAACCAACTTTCTAAAGTAAAAAAAACAACTTTCTACACTGCTCTACAAAAATTTCCAGATACTTCCTCTTCTGATTCACAGAAGTTGTAATGACTGACTTGGTTCTATTCCTTAAAGAAAAAAAAAAAAAAGCAAGGAAATACTCTACCTTTCTGATTCCTCTGCCAGTTAAAGATCGCATTCCAAGGGAGGCCCCTGCAATACTCACTTTGTGAGACAAGAACTGACACAGGAAACTTCAAAGAGCAAGACTGTAAAATGGAAACTACCTTCTAATACAAGTAACCGTCTCAGAAAGCAAACAAAAATAACATGTACAATGATAAAAATTACCTTCTCCATACACCTGGATCTATCTGTGTATAAACTGACAGAGAACAGGGCCAGTCATTCAGGGCACACTTTTCAGGAGTGTCTCTGAAGATAAACAAGATCTTCAATCAGAGAGGAGTTATTTTCAGAGAGCCATGCGAGTTGTTTCAGGGGTTATTAGGACATTTGGGTCAGTAAGGTGTTATCATGCTCAGTTCCACAGAAGCCAGAAATTGTTTCACTATTCTTTCCCATGTGTTTGATTCACTGTGAAGATTGTGAGAAAATAATTCTATCGCTCATAGTCTTGTCACCCAAGTGGAGGCCTTTGCAATCTTGAGTGCAGAGTAAAACAAATTATAGATAAAGATTAATAATATTATATGCCCAAGATTACGATTCACATCTTTAAATGGTTATCCTCTTTTGCAGAAGAAAACATATTCCATTTGATTCTAAGTAAGTCACATTTAAAGTCCTGATACAGGTGATGCTAAAGCTTATTAAAAAATCTACAGGTCCCCAAACTACTCCAGATCAGGAAGATGTCCGACTAAAGACTAACAGAGCAATACACACACGGGACCTGAAGAAAAATCAGGGTTTAGGGACTTAATAGGAAAGACTTGCTTTCTTCCATCGCCAGCAAGAGCTCTTTTACTAATAAGAGTTGCATGGGTTGGGGGAGGGGGGAGACAGAGGGAGTGAGAGAATCTTAAGCAGGCTCCACATCCAGTGCAGAGCCCCACAAGGGGCTCGATCTCACAACCCTGAGATCATGACCTGAGCCAAAATCACAAGTCACACGCTTAATGGACTGAGCCACCCATATGCCCCCAAAATGTTTTTATTTAATCTCTTGATTAAAACAAGTTTGGGATTGTCTGGACTTCCTTCTTGCCAGGTGAGACAGCTGATACTATAAAAACACACCTCAGAGCTTGTGAAGTCTCCCCAGTATGTGAAAATGAGCTTTCAGATAAGCACTAGGAGTTCATGCATGCATCTTTAAATAATCTGTTTAAAGACAGGCAACTGGGGCGCCTGGGTGGCTCAGCGGTTAAGCGACTGCCTTCGGCTCAGGTCGTGATCCCGGAGTCCCGGGATCGAGTCCCACACCAGGCTCGTTGCTCAGTGGGGAGTCTGCTTCTCCCTCTGACCCTACCCTCTCTTGTTTTCTCTCTCACTCTCTCTCTCAAATAAATAAAATAAAATCTTTAAAAAAAATAAAAAATAAAGACAGGCAACGGAAGGAAACGGTCAGTGCCACTCTATTCGACCTGCACACCCCTACTAGAATTCCTTCCTTCTTTTCTGACTCTTCCTTACTGTTTCTCATCCCCTTGCTTCATTTTCCTCCCTATGCTTCAGCCATGCCTCTATGAACCCAGAGGTTTAGCTCAATACTGATACAGCAAGAAAGAGGTTTTTCACTCTTATCTGGCATTAACTTAACATCAGGAGATAATGCTGGGACATCTGAACCCCTCAGGGTAAAGCCTATGATTTCTCTGTACTCACAAGTACAGACCTTAATCCAGATGGCACTCGGTGCTGGCTGAAGTCTTGATGAAAAAATGACATTTTCCTTTAAGTCACCAGAAAGCCAATATATATATCAGATTATTATTAAGAAATTCTAGTTTTTAAGTTTTAACATTCTGCTTCCATTGATGAACACAAACAACAAAAAAGCAAAAAGCATTTAACCAGCATATTTAACTAGCCAACTACACAAAAGAACAGTCAGTAATCCTCCTTAGAATTACTTCTTCCAAAATTATGAAGACCTGTTATCAGGCATTTCCTCTAATAACTTCTTACTGAATTTGTGGTACATACTGAAATTTACGTCTCCTAAAAGTCAACTACTAAGGTAAAATTTATTATCTACCGCTATCTAAATATTTGAGGTCTATACAATGTAAAAAATGATATAGCTTATCTTCTTAAAAATCAAAAAAAGCAAGAGAAGTATAAAAGAGGAAGGCATAAATAATTTTAAATATACCAATGATCACAAGAAGTAGAAACTGACTAAATTTCTAGATGAAAAAATGTTTCAAACTAGATAAAAATTTATATGCTATTTAAAAGAGATATGTACAAAACGGATACACAAAGTTGTTTTTTTTTTTTAACAGTAAAAGAGTAGGAAAAATTATATTAGGCAAGTACTAAATAAAAGAAGGCTGGCATGATATATTAAAATCAGACAAAATAGGCAAGGCCCTGAGTATAAATGGAGGTCAAGGTCCCCTTCTAATGATAAAATGTTGAATTCATTCTGATGACACATTCTGTACCTAATAAAATATATCATTCCACACTTGCCTACATCTGCTAACATAATTTCACAAATTAAAAAAAAATGACAGAACTTCACAGAGAAAATGAAGTCATCACAACAGTCAAAAATTATAACAACACCTTTCTCCCAATAACTGATTCCAATCTCATGCAATCAGAACATAAAAAAATGGAATACCCTCCAATTCACTTTCTGGGGCTAGAATAACCTTGATATCAAGGGCAGACAATGACAGTATAAGAGAAAAGTATTATAAGGCAATTTCACTCATTATCATAAATGGCAATGTCCTAAACAAAACACCGACAAATCCAACAGAGCAATGTATAAAATAGAAAGTACATCGTAACCCGAGGTGGGTTTACTCCAAGAATGTAAGGTTGGTTTACCATTAACAAGTGTATTAACACAATTCACAGTAATTCACTGAGGTAAAAATTTAAAAAGTCATTTCGATGGATGCAGAAAAAATATTCAATAAAATTCAACACTCACACAATAAAAGTTCTTATCAAACTAGGAATAGCAGAGAATTTTCTTAATCTGAAAGGGATACCTTTCAAAAACCTTCATTAAATATTCTTTTTTTAAAAAGACTTATTTGGGGGGCGCTGGGTGGCTCAGCTGGTTAAGCGACTGCCTTCGGCTCAGGTCATGATCCTGGAGTCCCAGGATCAAATCCTGCATTGGGCTCCCTGCTCGGCAGGGAGTCTGCTTCTCCCTCTGACCCTCCCCCGTCTCATGCTCTCTCTCTCTCTATCTCATTCTCTCTCTCAAATAAATAAAATCTTAAAAAATAAAAAAATAAAAAAAATAAAAAGACTTATTCGAGAGAGTGCACACATGCACACAAGTGGGGAAGGGGCAGAGGGAGAGAATCTCAAGCAGACTCAATCTCACAACCCTGAGATCATGACCTGAGCCGAAATCATGAGTCAGATGCTTAGTGGACTGAGCCACCCAGGTGTCCCTAAATATCATTCTCAATGGTAAAGTTAGAAGCAGTTATTTTTAAGTCAGAGCTGTAGTTGCTTCTATTTATCACTGTACTGGATGTACCAGCCAGCAATACAAAGAAATATAAGGACTAAAATGGAAAAAGACAAAAAGGGCTAGAAAGAGGAAGAAAAATCCCCATCACAACCTACAGAAGACTGATTAATAATTACACTAAAATGAAGAATTACGTTCATCAAAAGAGCCCATAAAGAAAGTGAAAGCAAGTTACAAACTTGGAGAGCAGATTTGTAAAAGGTTACTATTTATCATTAATAGACAAACATAAAAATTCTAAAAGTCGTAAGAAAAAAGATGCCAAGAAAAGCAGACAATATATAAATAGGCAGGTCACAGAGGACAAAATACAAATATACACTGGACCTAATACAAGATGCTAAATTTTACTAATCTGGGAAATCCAAAGTAAGAGCCACAATAAGAAAATATTTGATAATCACCAGATTGTCAAAAATGTAAAAGTTGGACAATATCAAGCGCTGACAAAGATATGAAGCAACAAGAACTCATATACTGCTGGAGGGAACTTAACAGTACCACTTCAGAAAATATATTCAATAAAGTTGAAATGCACATACCTTACAATCTCAATGATAGTTATATATTCTAGAGAAACTCTTGCAAATGTACATGAGGAGACATACAACAATGTTCACATAATGGCCATAAAATAGGAAACAAATGTCCACTAATCTCGTAAATGGTTAAACTGTAGTATAATCATATAGTGAAATACTGCATAGTCATAAAAATAAACCACATCAACTTCGGATAAATCTCATCAAAAAACTGTGTTTAACAAAATTAAATAAGGGGCGCCTGGGTGGCTGAGTCGGTTAAGCGTCTGCCTTCTGCTCAGGTCACGATCCCAGGGTCCTGGGATCAAGCCCTGAGTTGGGCTCCCTAGTCAGTGGGGAGCCTGCTTCTCCCTCTGCCTCTACCTCTCCCCCCTGCTCGTGTTCTCTCTCACTCTTTCTGTTAAATAAATAAATAAAATCTTAAAAAAAAATTAAATCACACAAAGAATAACTTTACCACTGTATAGTTTTTAAAAAAACAGCAGGAGAAATTAAACCATGTATTGTATATGGACTCAGACATATGTGATAAAATTTAAGAAAACCCATTGAGAATGTTATAAGCACAAATTCAGGATGGTAGCTGTCTATGATGTGGGGACACAGAAAACACAGGGATTAGACTGAGGAAGGATAAGTAAGAGGGGCTTCAAAGGTCCAAGACACATCTGTAAAGCTGAGTGTCATGTGCAGGAGTATCATGTAAGTATCGTCTGACAAATGTTGTATTAATTTGGTACGTATTAAATTTTTTGTAATGAAATAAAACATATACTCAAAAAAGGCTTAAAAATTCTTAGCATCAGATATAAGTAGCAGTAAAATAAATATTAATTGATCCACAGAGTTCAAACTATTGCTAATCGCACAGAACAAACTAGATGTGCAGAGAGTTACATTATAGATTTTAACCTGCCTTGTTCCCTTCAGTGGGACAAGTCTGACCAAAGGGTTAAAGGCAAGAAAGTAATTACTATTAATCATTCTTCATGTTACACAGTCCCTATTTATGAGCTTATCATCAAAGGCCTTTCCTAAAATTATTTCTAGGGGGTTTCAGGAATTTGTAAAGTCTTCCACTACTGTGATTCCTACTCTGTTGTCCATTAGGTAACTTTGTGGTTTAAAGATTATGAAATTTTGTTCTGGTTCACCACACAATTTGAACTCTCCAAGTGACCAGCAGCAAAAAGAAGAGATTATTTATTTACATTTAAAACATCTACTTCTGCTAATACCAATGCAAAAAACTTTATGACCAAAACACAGACAGTACTAATTTGAAAATCCTCATCTTTGGATTTTAGTACCTGATAAATGGTACTACATAAATTCCTGGGCTGACCATCCCCCTTGGCCAAATGAATCATGGCCCCTCTGTCCCTTAGTCCCAGGGTCACTTCTGTCTAAGGGTCTACTGAAACTAAATCCCCTAAATCAAGCCCCTTGATGCCCAGGGTTCATACCATCCCCGTTCCCTTCTCAATCCATCCCCTGACCCAGCATTAGCCCTACAAAGCTTTGTTCTTTCTGTCCCCGACCCAGCGTGCACTCCACCTATTTTGTAAACTAAACTACCTACAGTTATACAAAAATAAACAAATAAATAAAAATAAACTACTTATGGAAGTGGTGCTCCCTAATTAGCAAACTTTCCTATGGCCTCAAACTTTTCAAAGCATTACCCCAATATCCTGGCTGTTAAGGATTTTCCCCTGAAGACGTCAGCTCTACTGATGCACAATCTCAAACAGCAGCTGTTTACCCCTACCCCTCAAGGTCCTTCAAGCACCTGAGCCAAGCGTTCACGCCCATTCAGGCCCACAATGTGGCACATTTGAAATCACTACTTCAGTGAGCACACTGCATCAACACAGCCCTAACCTCCCAACATACTTTCCCTCCGTGAATTCTCTGGTTTTGAGAGAATTTCTATGCCAACCCATCAGATTCTTATTCCACTTCCTTCCTTCCCAGCCTGAAGTCCAATGGTATAACATTGCAACAAATGTATCATATCCTAAACTCTCCTGCTCATCTGCCTTTCATTGCATCATGAAAAAACCCTTTGTGGCTCAAATGTTCATTTTCTCTGAGCTCCCACTGTCCATGAGCCTCCTTCAAGATTGCATAAATACTTAATGAGTGTCTACAATGTACCAGAGACAGAGCACATAACACTCTTGTCACGAAACTTTTATTAGAACTGTTCAACAAATATTTACTGAGCACTTCCTGAGAAGACGAAGGCACTATTCTAAGGTCTGAGAATTCAGCAGTGAACAGGTCAGAGGAGGTCTCCGCTCTTATGAAGCTTACATCCCAGTGGGGGATGACAAACCACCAAAAAAGTGAATGAACAAGAACTTGAGCCAGTGCTATGTGCCACAAGGAAAATAAAACATGGGAAGAGGACATCAAGTGCCTGGTCAATGGGTTTTAGGTGTGGGCAGGATAGGGGAGGTTTTCTATTTCTCAGAAACACACTGAAACCTATGTATCTTCCCCACCCCCGGCCCCCACAACAGAAGCACTAGGGCCCATTCTGAACCTTAAACAGACATAGCCCTGATGAGACTACCAAACCAACTAAACACATCATCAAAAGAAACAAATAAATTACTCTACAGGAGTTAGGAACTAACAGAATAAAGAAGAGAATTGCACACACACTCATTTAACTTTCTATATACTCACAGGAGTACATGATCAGTAGTATGACCATGATCAAGTGTAATCCCATATTTAAGACTGAGGAACCATAAACTTCAGTTGGGTTCAGTAATTTTTTTGGCACATATGCTATATGAATTACAAAAACGCTCCAATTCTCCACCTCCCAATCCCACCCACCCCTGTATCCACAACCCTTGTAATCAGAGTTCCCAATTCTTCCTTTAAAAGATGGGAGTCCAGGGGCACCTGGGTAGCTCAGTCCATTAAGCATCCGACTCTTGGTTTTCACTCAGGTCACCATCTCAGGATCTGGGGATCAAGCCCCCTATTGGGCTCTGCACTCAGTGCAGACTCTGCTTCAGATTCTCTCTCCCTCTCCCTCCTGCTCTCTCTCTCTCAAATAACTAAAATCTTAAAAAAAAAAAAAAAAAAGATGGGAGTCTGTTTCTCCACTCCTTGAATCTGAGCTTGGCTTTGTGACTTTCTTTGGCCAATAGAAAGCAGTGGAAGTGAGCCCAGGCCTCAAGAAACCTGGAATGCTCTGCTCGCTCACCTGGAACTTGCCTTCACCACAAAGGCAAGCCTGGGCAAGCCTACTGGAGGATGAGAGATCATGTGAAAGACAGCCCAGTCGTTCCCACCATCCCAGATTAAGGCCATCCTAGACCAGCCAAAATCAGCAAAATTTCCTACCTGACCCACAGCTAATCTTATACAAGAGTAAACCCAACAGAAGCTAGATGAATTGCCCAGCCAACAGAGGAATATGTGCAAAAATAATGTTTTAAGCCACTGAATTTTTAGATGGTTTGTTCTATAGCAATAACTGATACACAAGATTAATTAAACATAACTATTCAACTCAGATAATCTATTATATCTCTCGTTTTATGTTTTTGAGGAATTGAAGCCAAAAATTGTGAAATATTTTAATTTCAGGGTTTTCTGCAATGAGGCTTTAAAAGAAGACCAGGCAGGAACTGTTATATACAGGAAGGATTTAGAACCACATCAAAGGCTTTTACTTCTCCTACCAATACTACTACTTGTTTTCAATCCAGAGTTTCTTCTGCAGCTCCACTGAGAAAGGAATAGCAGCTGAACTGAAAATCATTCATATTAGAATAGCGGGGCTGACTTGATATTGTAAAAATCTGAATTACTAGGTAAATGTTCAAAATGACCTGGGATCCTCTATAAAAGAAAGATATAAGTTGATTTTCTTGTCCTTTTATGCTTTTTTTCTGAAGTATAGAAATTTCTCAGTATGAATAGTTTCTGAGAAACTTACCTCTTTTTCCAAGTTCAGTAAGGATTTCATTTCTTGTCTGCCTCCTGTCTCTTACCTCCTCCAAGAGTTTTAAGTAACTAAGTTTTGAAAATAGATAATAATAAGTATACATTCTATCTGCCCCCCCCCCCCATTCATCTGGGTAAGCATAAAAGCTTTAGTGACTTGAACTGGACCAGGTCTATCCTGCTTTCTACCCTGTGGGGTTGTTCTGAGAATCAAATAGGAGGGAGGGAGAGGAAAGTGTTCAGAAGGAATGTGACCTCGCTAGGCTCACCGCCCATAGTTCTTCGTCCCAGCCTACTCCAGCCACTCCTGGTCATGGGCTTGGTCTATGCCAGCCAGCAGTGCCTGCCTCAGAGCGCCTCTTTTCCAGCACCTTTGCAGAGCCTGAGTATTAATACATTTTAAATATTTCACACCTAACATTTACACAGGTGTGGTCCCAATTTTTTTATTCCTTTTTATTAAAGACAAGGGTTTTAGTTCTTACTTCATCCTTCAGCTGCCCTTTTCTACAATTTATTTTACAGCTAAATTCATTTTTTCAAAAAAATTCATAAAATATATTTTTAAAAAACAGCAACATCTATATTCAAAATTGCCTTTTCATGGTCACTCCTGGGCATACTGTATTATATACAGCCCTTAGTATTCTCTCCTTTTAATTCAGTTCTACTTGCTTATGTGAGAGTCCCTAATGTTACAATGTCTTAAATTTTTCTTTTGTTTTTTTTTATTCTTATGTTAATCCCCATACATTACATCATTAGTTTTAGATGAAGTGTTCCATGATTCATTGTTTGTGCATAACACCCAGTGCTCCATGCAGAATGTGCCCTCCTCAATACCCACCAGGCTAACCCATCCTCCCACCCCCCTCCTCTCTAGAACCCTGTTTGTTTTTCAGAGTCCATCGTCTCTCATGGTTCGTCTACCCCTCCGATTTGCCCCGCTTCATTCTTCCCCTCCCGCTACCTTCTTCTTCTTCTTCTTTTTTTTTTCTTAACATAGATTGCATTATTTGTTTCAGAGGTACAGATCTGAGATTCAACAGTCTTGCACAATTCACAGCGCTTACCACAATGTCTTAAATTTTTCATTACCCTGGAGAATATATTCAAGCTAGGTCCTGCCTTTTTAATCTATAGCCCTGGACAGTAGCTACCTTACTCTTTAAAGAAAGCCTTTCTTAGAACCACCAGGCATTTCACAAATACACTGATTTCTAATTCCTAGATCACAGGGCTTTCTTAAGTAGAAAACAACATTTTAAAAACCGAATATGTATATTATTAAAGGTACACTATATCATCACCAACTTTTTATTGCACATAACAGTAAGTGTTGGTGAAGTTCCTACCTTCAAGAGGTTTAAAATCTACACAGAATGAAGACTTAAAATGATGTTTCTGAACCACTGTTAGTAGGTCATACATCTTTTTTTTTTTTTAAAGATTTTATTTATTTATTTGAGAGGGAGAATGAGATAGAGAGAGAGAGCATGAGAGGGGGGAGGGCCAGAGGGAGAAGCAGACTCCCTGCTGAGCAGGGAGCCCGATGTGGGACTCGATCCTGGGACTCCAGGATCATGACCTGAGCCGAAGGCAGTCGCTCAACCAACTGAGCCACCCAGGCGCCCAGTAGGTCATACATCTTAAGTTGTTTCCCAGCATTAGCAACACTGAAACGTATTCTCTTTTTACCCAATGTGATGAACTCGCAAAACAAATACCCATGTGAATTAAAATTTTAAAAATAAAGACCCATATATTTTATACCTATACCATGTTCTACAGTTTTTCAAAGTTTATTTACATAAATTACCTCATAACATCATCAGCCTATTTAACAGGTAAGACAAGAAGAAACTGGTACAAAACAGGATTAAGAAATTTTCTTAAATATGGCTAATAGAAGTAATAGAGCCAAGGTCTGACCCATGGCTACTTTCTATTTCACTAGAGTACTCAGTGCCCATAGACGTACAAATTACATACACACTGGGTCACAGAAAGAAGCACATCCCTCTTGGCAAATCTAACTGTCTGATAAAGGGCCTAACTCATATTGTGCTCTGAACTCGTGGCTTTCCAGGTGGATGTACACTAGACTTCCACCGGGTTGTGAGAAACAATATTTGGCACCCCTATGTACATTAATTTTTAAATCATAGTAAGAAAAAATAAGCTTTACTAATATGTAAGACATGAACTGACAGCAATACATGTGTAATTTACAAATATACAATGGGGGTGTATAATCAAAAACTTTTTTGCCTGCAGGAGTACACAGTCAAAATACTTTGGAGATCTCTACCAAGCTAACTGGCTCAGACATCAAAAATACAAATGAATAGGGGTGCCTGGGTGGCTCAGTTGGTTAAGCGACTGCCTTTGGCTCAGGTCATGATCCTGGAGTCCCGGGATCGAGTCCCGCATCGGGCTCCCTGCTCAGCGGGGGGTCTGCTTCTCCCTCTGACCCTCTTCCTTCTTGTGCTCTCTGTCTCTCATTCTCTCTCTCTCAAATAAATAAATAAAATCTTAAAAAAAAAATACAAATGAATATATGACAGAACAGAAAAACAGAAAAAATACATGGAAGAGGCAATTTACAGAAGACATTCAAACTGGCAACAAATAGAGGAAATCTTGCCAAGCATAGCCAAAACCAAGAACATACAAATTCAAACAAGATACCATTTTTGTCCATTAGATTAGCCAAAACGTTAAGTCTGGTAATACCAAATCCTGGCAAGAATACGAGAGAGGATAATCCCATACACTGCCTGGTGTGAGGATAAAATGGTAAAGACTTTTTGGAAGACAGCTGGACTAACTGTAAACCACGAATAGTAAAACCATTCATCTGGATGCGACTATCAAATGTCTCCAGTAGATGACCCAACTCCAATTCCCAAAGGCATTCAGGAATGGGATGCACTGGTACCTGGGGCTTTCTGATTCATTATGCAGTCAGTTTTGCACAATTTGTCACTTTTTATCACTTTCCTATTTTTTGTGTGACTCCATGGACTTAATGAAAAACAGCGGTCTTTCATTAATTTTATAAGTATGCATTTTAATAATTTCAATATTTAGACCCTATTTATGATGTACAGCAGGATTTTACTATATTTATCAAAAGCTAAAATATACACATGGCCTAATCCAGCTATCCCACATTTAACATTTTCTAAAAATATTTGCAAATAACCACAAAGTTTATGTGTGAGTATGTTCACTACACACTTTTAGAAATTGAGAAAAAAAAATTAAAAAACCTAAATGTCCAACAATAGGGATATGGTCAAATAATCAAAGCATATTTTGCAGCCACTGAAAGAACGGTGCTGACTTATACCTACTAATATAAAAAGATCTAAGATATTTATTTATTTATATATATATATTTTAAAAATTTTATTTATTTGAGAGAGAATGAGAGAGAGAGAGAGAGCATGAGCAGGGGAGAGTCAAGAGGTAGAAGCAGACTCCCCGCCGAGCAGGGAGCCCAATGTGGGACTCGATCCTGGGACTCCAGGATCATGACCTGAGCTGAAGGCAGCCACTTAACCAACTGAGCCACCCAGGCGCCCTCTAAGATATTTATTAAATAAAAAGTACATCTAGTATAATCTCATTTTTAAATACAATCTCAATTTTGCTTATATATGCACACGTGAATGCAAAGAAAAGGAAGCACAGTATGGGGTGGGAGGGAAAAGTATAAAAAGGAGACTGCACTACTGTATCAGAGGAATAACATTTTCCTTTTTTTTTTTTTAAAATATTTATTTATTTGAGACAGAATGAGAGAGAGAGAGAGCACATGAGAGGGGGGAGGGTAAGAGGGAGAAGCAGACTCCCTGCCGAGCAGGGAGCCCGATGCGGGACTCGATCCCGGGACTCCAGGATCATGACCTGAGCCGAAGGCAGTCGCTTAACCAACTGAGCCACCCAGGCGCCCAATAACATTTTCCTTTAAGTCTCCCTTAGAACGCAGAGTGCTATAGTGCCTACTTGGAAATACTGCCCCTGATAATTACTGTCTGGAATCACATGAGTTGATTCAGAGTTCAAGCTGACAACTTAGTCAAGCACTTAAAATCTCCCCCCACACAAACACACATGCAAATGCATATGCAGGTGAGACACCTACCTGTCTATCTACCTATCATTGATATACTACATCAACTGTATTGTCAATATGAAACCAGGATGAACAAAAGCTTAAGACTCAATTTACTCAAGTACTCAAATGTCTTTAAACTTATTCGACCTTACATGCAAGCTCATGAACTGCTTTCATTTTTTAGGTTTATAGCTTTATGATATAAATTCACAGACATTAAAAGATGGTAAATACAACCAGTATACCCACCTCCTAATCTAAGCCCTTAAATATCACTAGCTTATAGTGCAACGTGCTTTCCTACTGATCCAGGAGTTGGTCTCCAAATTCTTCTGAATACAGTGCTTCAAAATGCTACTGCTAATCAATTAGAGCTGTGATCCTAGTTGTAACTTATTTACCATCTCTGGTAATCTATTACATCAATGGTCTGCTATGACCACACCTACTGGTATTCACAGGCTTGTACAGTCCTCTCCCACTTTTGATTTTGGTCTTGGTTTGTGACTTGCTTTGACCAACAGGACATGAGCAAGCATGATGTAAGCAAAGGTTTTATAAGTGCTTGTGTACTAGGGCTTGTCCTCTTGAAATGTTCCCCCTGAGAAGCCAGCTGCCATGGGGCACCTGGGTGGTTTAGGTGGTTAAGAGTCCGACTCTTGATTTTGGCTCAAGTCATGATCTCAGGGTTGTGAGATCAAGCCCCGCCACAGGCTCCGTGCTGAGCATGCTCTCTCTCCCTCTGTTCCTCCCCCCAGCTCGTGCACGTACTCACGTGCTCTCGCTCTCTCACAAAAAAATAAAATAAAATAAAATAAGCCAGCTGCCATGTTATAAAGAAATTCTAGATAAACCACTAAGTGATGAGAGGCCATGAGGAGAGAGACACTGGCTATTCCAGCCACAACCGAATTCCAGCTGAATGTGTCTGCTGCATGTGTGACCTCAGTTACATCACAAAGAACAGAAGAACGGTATAGCTGAGCCCAGTCAACCCAAAGAAAGGGAGAAACTATAAATCATTATTGTTTTAAGCCACTAAGATTTGGGGTTGTTGGTTACCTAGCAAAAGATAACTGGAAAACTAATCCCTACTCTAAACCACCTGCATCACTAACAACAATCCATGTAGATTCTCTATCAGTTACCTTTAAATTTCATCTGTCCAATCAAGAGTGTTAACTGCAGGTAATGGAGAAATGGTGGCACTTTCATATGCTCTCATGTACTGCAGGAGAGAACATAAATGTATACAAATCTTCTAGAGAGCAAATTGGCAAAATATTAAGGTACTGAACCTTTTAAAAAGGTCACATCCTTTCCCAATAATTCCAAGTCTAGGAAATAGACATGCATATAAGAATGTTATATGGGATTTTTTTCACAGCAAAAAGTAGGAAACACCACAGCCACCTAAAAATAGAGAAGTGATTAAACAATTCTATGTTCACAGGACAGAACATTGTAGTTACTAAAGAATTTTCCAATGAATATATAACCATGGGCATACACAATTATTACTAATGGAAATAGTATTCAACACAGTATTAGCAATAAGACCCTCCCAAAATATGTGTGTACAATTAAGCATATATACTGAAATATTAACAGAAATTCCCTAAGCACAACAGGACTGGGTGATTTTTCCTCAATCTCCTTTGCTCACGATGGCCAGTAAGCATGGTTTTTACTGTTTCTTCTTCAGAATTCAACACTTGCACTCCATTCTCCCAGGTCTAGGCCTGACCCATCCTGCTTACCTTTTTAATTCCTCCTTCTGCAAGGTACGGCAAAGAGCGTCCTTGAGGATCACTGATACTATCATTCTTGGAATTCTGCAGATGCTCAGGTTCACCGTCCTCTTGGCCCTGTGCATGCAGCACTATTTATAAGGGAGGAGCAGCAGACCTCTGATCTCGCAGTCTTTCACACCCTGGTTTCCTACGGTGAATTGGACCTTTCTTTCTAGTCACATGGTTTCTGGAAGGCTTGCCAGTAGTAATTTTGGCTGCAGCCAAGGAGAGAAAATTACTGAAGACCAGAGGGCCAGTCTTTGCTCCAGCAAATAGGCATGTGATCCAAGGTGGTCAAAGTCCTGTCCAAGATTTTTTTTTTTTTTTAATTTGGGAAGAGAGAAGAAACCTTGGTTAAAAAACTGAAAGGGTATAATTTGGGCTGAGGCTTAATTTTTCTGGTTAAGTGGAAAGAAGCTTTCTAAAGCAAAAAAAGGTAAGAGCCTTAAAGAATTCATTTGTATCACTCCTGGAATTAATGTGGAAAATAGTTTGGGTCACTGACATTTGTAACAATAAGAATCCCGACTGGGTGACAAGTAAGAAGCAGAAAAATGCCCCGGGATGTCCAGATTTGGGTAAAGACTTGCTTTTTTTTTTTTTTTTTTACAATCTATAATAGGTCTTCATTTCAAACATCTAATCGCCTATTATGTGTCGGATGTGGGAAACGTAAAGATTATTACAACTTCAAAGAGTTGGGTGCTTCTGAAGTTACTGACCACTTCAGAGAATAATTCCCAAACAGCTGAGAGGTTACTCCTAAGTGGCTAAGGAGTTCTCCAACTGGCTCTAAAGCTTCCATCATCTGTACCTCATAAGAACTACTTTCTAAGCCCCTCAGTTTTTTCTTTTTTTTTTTTTAAAGATTTTATTTATTTATTTGACAGAGAGAGACACAGCGAGAGAGGGAACACAAGCAGGGGGAGTGGGAGAGGGAACACAAGCAGGCTTCCCGATGAGCAGGGAGCCCGATGCGGGGCTCGATCCCAGGACCCTGGGATCATGACCTAAGCCGAAGGCAGACGCTTAACGACTGAGCCACCCAGGCGCCCCGGCCCCTCAGTTTTCTATAGGAGCCACTGATGTCTATATATTGAAGATTTGGTCTCCATCCACTTTACCCATATTAGTACAACAGTATAGTCTTCCAGATCTCCCTTGCTCTCTAGGAGCCACATCGGCCTGAACTGTGAAAGTTTCTAAATGCGAATGCCATGGCCAACGGCAAGATCTAGATTTCAGCTGCCTTCTGAGAGGCATCTCAGGTCCCTGCATTCTCTTGGCTTTGTCATGGATCAGGTCTACCATCAAGCCTCTAAGCAGATCCTACAAAGAATCGCATAAACCAAACTCACAGATGATTTGCTAATTCATATTGGGATAAATATCACATGGACAGGGAATATCGAAATTTCACAAGGAGGCAAATTATAAGGTTTCTGAATAGCATGGAATTAAGCTGACTGTCATCATCAAAGTTTAATCAACAAATATTTATTGAGGAACTACTATAAGAAAGGCTTAGGCCAAGGGACTAAAAATACAGCAATGAACAAGACTGCTTTCCATGAAGCTTACCTACCATACCGAGTGTGAGTAAACAGGTATTAAACAAGCGTTGCCTTGATTCTAACATGTACTTTTTTTTTTAAAGATTTTATTTATTTATTATTATTATTATTTTTTAAAGATTTTATTTATTTATTTGACAGAGAGAGAGATAGCGAGAGCAGTAACACAAGCAGGGGGAATGGGAGAGGGAGAAGCAGGCTTCTTGCCAAGCAGGGAGCCCGATGTGGGACTCGATCCCAGGACCCTGGGATTATGACCTGAGCCGAAGGCAGACGCTTAACGACTGAGCCACCCAGGCGCCCAAGATTTTATTTATTTATTTGAGAGAGAGAATGAGAGAGAGCATGAGAGGGGGGAGGATCAGAGGGAGAAGCAGACTCCCTGCTGAGCAGGGAGCCCGATGCGGGACTCGATCCTGGGACTCCAGGATCATGACCTGAGCCGAAGGCAGTCGCTTAACCAACTGAGCTACCCAGGTGCCCCTCTAACATGTACTTTTTAAATATACTGTTGCTGAAATAAAGATGGAGAGGTTTATTTAATATGGTCACAGTGCTCTCTTTTTCCCCAAAAAAGATGCTATTAAATCAATGGTAACTGATAATCACTGGCAGCTTAAAAGAAACATGATAATTATATAATTCAATATTTAATCATTATCTTGTTATATGCTAAGAAGAAAAAATATTAGGAGAGAATCTGATGGGGACCAGAACTTACTCTGGAAGGCTCTGTCAGCTCTCCAAAATCTCCTCATAACACAGTAGTCAGAGTGACCCTTTCAAAGGGTGAAGCCGGATCATGTGCCTCCTCTGCTCAGATCTGCAGGGGCACCCTATTTCCCTAAGTAACAGCCGATTACACCAACCCATGACATCCCCAAACAGTACAACCCATTAACTTCTCTGATTTCAACTCCTTTCTTCCCGTACTCATTCCTCATCATTCCTCTCCTGATACACCATACCCTGCTCTATTTTTTTCTTACAGCATTTGCATATTATTACATACTATAAAAAGTACTTATTTAACTAAGGCTTACTTTGATATTTTGCCCCCCACCCCCGTCCCATTCCACAGAATAGTTTTCTGGTCTATTATGTTTAGTGATAGATCTTAATCACTAAGGCATATTTAGGAGTTCAAAATGTGTCGAAGAGAATCAGAAGAAAGAATATATCCGTGAACAAGTGATTGGAAGACCTTGCACTGGGAATGAAATAATCATCAAAACCAGTTGGTGAAGCCTTGCTCTCTATTTTTTAGTGGAGGGTAACTTCCTCCTGCAGTTTTTCTCCTTTTACTCAATTCCCAAACCACACCAATCCCACCCAAGTGTTCAGATATAGCAAAACTTTCACTCAGGTTATGGTCCAGTCTCAAGCCCAAGATGCTATTTATTCTTCATTTTTCGGACGATTTTGTACTGCTTTGTACTGATCCACTCTGGGAATTTCACCGGTGAACTTTCAAAGGCAGGCTTATTCCTCATGTTTGTGAGAAAGTCCTCTTCCAGTAACTCTCATATTGGGCCAAATCCGTTCAATATATCTGCTCAAAGCATGATGCATACTTCCCAGAGTTTATCACAGTCTACCAATATGTACTTGTGATTATTTTATTATCGTCTCTCCCACAAAATAACGGTATGCCCTTAAGAGCAAGGTCCATGTCTGTCCTTCACAAAGCTTACAGCACCTGGCACACAGAAAATACCCAATAAGTATTTGTTGAATGAATAATTGGATGGATGAATACAACATTTCTGGCTTGGATGTATATGCATATAGAGTTTAGTCAACTAGGTAGCTGAGATAGGATTTTTTGGGTAGAGTGAGTTGTGCTTCTTGTTTGTGAAGGAGAAACAGAAGATACTGTTGGGAGTCCTTTGGAAAGGCCGATTTTAACCACCTAAAATGCTATGTCCTCTCAACCAGCTCAAAGACCAACTCATGATCAACACTTCCACCTAGAGCTTCTCCCCCTTCCCCCGACCTACTCCATTATTCTGGTCAAGGGTACCAACCATTCTTATAGCCTCTCAGACACAAAGGCTTTGAGTAGCTTTTGACCTCTTTCTGTCAACCTCCTAGCTCAGCAAGACTCCTAAAGCCTGTCAACTCCTTTTAAATAGCGTTGATCAATCGTCTCCTCCTTCCTTTCCATTCCTACTACTACCAACTTGGTACAAGCAACTAAACTCTCAGATTATTATAGCAACAGATCCAGAACTGGTCTCCGTGATTCCAGGTATGCCCCTTTCTAATCCATCCTGCCTACATTAAAATCTCCTTAAAACCTTCATTACACTACTAATGCTATACCAAAAAATATCTGCCATGGCAACCTAGAAAATAAAAATCTCAGCCTGACATTTGAAGGCCAGACACAATATAGCTCCAAACAGTATCCCAGCATTTTCTATGTTAACATCACTCACCAGCACACTAGTTCTCACTAGTCATCACATGCATTATACACGTTCCCACCCCCATGAATTTATCCTACCAGTCATTTATATGAATGTAGAATTCCATCTACACCCTCAAGTCTAGCTCAACTCCCACATCTTCCTTCAAGCCTTTACCAGACCTCCCCACTTAATCTGCCTCTTCCTCCTGGGCTTTCTTATGACACCATCTGACAGACAACTAGGATCTTTTTTTTTTTTTTTTTACACTATTTACTCCAATTGACACATACACATATACACATGTAACTTTTCACATTTAACCCCAACTTACACCTATCTGTTATGGAAAAGTAAAAGGGTCACAGGAGAGGTGCATTCATCAACAAATGCTAATAAACCCTTTATTTTTCCTGGACAGATAAAGGTGGCTATACAGGGATGTTTATATCTGGCCAATTTCCAGGGCTTCCAACTCTCACTCTTCTAACCAATTTTGTATTTTTCTACTCCTTGTTTTTTCCCTTTCCTAAACATATACCAGAGCTGTGAGAATAAGAAAAACTAAAGAGGTCTACCACATTAAGGGGAAAAACATTTAAGAAATCCAAAAAGGGTTCTCAAAATGCAACAACCTGAGGTGTGGGGAAGCCTCTTACTCTGTCCCAATTAACTCCTTCAAAGACTAGAAGCCAACATCATCATCATTGATACCACTTACTTAGAGACTAACTGGATGCTACGCATTAAGCTACACACTGAAACCACAAAGAGACACTAAGCAGTCCTGGTCCTAGCATTGGTCCTTGGGCTAAAAAGAAGGACAATGGGTTTCCACAATAAAATCCACTACGATTGGAAGTCCCAGCTTCCTAATCTTGACACTCTAAATGCAATTCATCATTGAAACTTTCCTAAACTGTCACAGAACACTCTACATTTCCTTTAAGAAGATAGTATTTTTAAATTACCTATTTGCTCCATTTTTTGTTTTGTCTGTTTCTACTACTAGAGTATAGACTCTAGGAAGGCAGAGTCTCCTCACTGTATTGTAGAGCACCTGGAACAGTGCCCATCATTTACTAAGTACTCCTGAGAGATTGTAAATGAATGACCAAATTCTAAGACCCTGTTAATATAATACTAGTCACAAGAGTTTTAGGGGGTTAAACAAGCTTTTATTTGTAGGCCAGCCTACTAACCTAACCACTGTACTTGTTTCTATGAAATAAAACCTGTAGTGTCAGGCACCCCACTTATGGAGAGATACATATCATAGGGCCTGTTTTTAATGCCCAGTATTTTTAGGTATAGAGGGGCTTTAGTGCAGAGATCTTAATTTGAATGCTAGTGACTAGTAGTGAGGCTATATGACCTACAATAGGCCCTTAACCTCTTTAAGCTTCAGTTTCATCATCTGGAAAAAAAAAAAAAAAAGGAAAAAGAGAGCAATAAAAGGCCACTGTGAAGATTAAATTCATCTAATGCTATGCTGAAGGACCTAGTACTAAGTAAGTCCATCTTTCCCACCATCTCCCTCTTTTAACACACTGCCTGTTTTTTCCTATATTACAGACTCCTTGAAGTTTGAAACCATAGTTCATAGTTGTGGTGTACCTAATGAATTAGCATAAACTGCTTCACACACATAATCACATATTATAGCCTAAAACTCTGTTATGAATATAAAAAAGAAATATAACATCCATGAATTGTTCTGAAGCATTATACTGCTATACCCAATTATATATTACAATATCAATGTACCCAACAATTTTAAATATCAAATATGTAGTAATATATTCTAAGATTCTTGGTGGCAGTTATGTTACATTCCCTATCCTTGCTCATAGTTCAAACAGTGAAGAAACACATTTATTTTCTCACTTACAACCTTAAATGGCTATGTCAAACTAGAATTCCCTTCACTGCAGGTTGGTTTGAAATTCCAAGCACACATTATATTCAGCTATCGCAGATACTGAAATGAAACTTCATTAGTCAAAATTCAAACACTGCTCTATTTGCATATCTAAGAAAAAGTTCAATTTTCAGAACTTAAATTTTAAGTCAAGAAAAAAAGCAATATGAAAATATAACCTCACAAAATTTACATACTACTTTTATTACCCTGCAAAGACATTTTTTGATTCCCAATTCTGCCGCATAAGACAATGACCTTTAAATAATCAGAACAAAGTTTCTCACTGTTCAGAGAGCATTGTTTTAAGATTTACTTGGCACTTTAAGTTAACCATCTTAAAGCTTTGAAGCACAAAGGAATAGTGACACATCCATTTTAAGCTACCATGACCTGTCATTACAGAGTCATTAAGCAGTAATTTCAAGGGGTAAGCAGAAAGCTTTATAACTTTCAAATACATTAAGATTAGCCTCTGTACTTCATAAGCTAAGTTATTTGGATATTTAAAGCTACACTTCATAAATTATAAAATTCACTGATAGTTTTCTGCATTCTTTCTAAAGATAAATAACACGAATTAACTGTTAAAAAGCAATACAGAAACCCAATAATCAAATCAAACACTGTATATATGTGTTTTTATACGTACACGTGATGATTTCTGAGCTGGCTAGCTTAAGGTATACAGAAAAAATATTCTTCTCAGAAAGAAATTATTTATCTTTATGATAAATAATTTCCAAATATTAACATTCTTTTGTACAAATGGATTTAAAGTAAAATACATTCTCTATATCATATATTCTTTTACCTAACCGTAAACTTTCATTAAAGAACCAATTTCAAAAATTATATAAAGTAAACTGATTATCCAATTCAAATCTATACAACTCTTCATTCCGATTAGGTCCTTTGTTGACGCAGCTCTCCAGAGAAGGTATCTTACAAAGCACAAAATGCAGCAACAGAAAGAAAGCACACCCAACTCTGGCACTACACACTTCACACTCACCTGTGGTTATCTATACAAAGTTTAAAATAGTTGGCATGACAGGAAAGCTAAGGAGCTTTCCGTATTTCTCACATCATGTCTTCTTGACCCTTAAGTTAATCATTTTGCAGACTACTACAAATTCCCAAAATATTATAAAATCCAGAGAAATTTAAAAATGGGATGGAATTCAGAAGTTGCCATTTCCAGCCAGCCTAATTTAAAGGCATGAAGACTGAGCTCCATGGTCTTTAAGAAGGTCAAGACACAGCCCAGCTGTTATGACTTACCCGAACTCCAATCCTCTTTCACCTTACCACCACAAGAGATGCAATGGTCAATACCAAAGTATTATCCAAAAATAAATTCTTTTTGGCAGTGTGCCATTTTGAACAACCACCAACATTTGTTCAGAAGAGAAATAATCTGAGAGTTAAATGTACCTTTGGGAACAAAAATAGAAACTCAAGTTCTTTAGGTCTTTCTTCTTGTTAAGGGAACCTCCCAGGAACACCAGATCAGGATTAGGAGGAGGATCAACACATCTTTTATTGATCTATCTTCCCTCTTCCCATGAGAACAAAACCCACACTGTTCACTATATCACAACCTTTCTTGTAATTTGATCAATAACATCCTTTCTTCATCTAAGAATGAACCAACAATGAGAAATACATCCACCAACATTAATCATTTTCCTACTTCAGACTCCTATCCTTTCTTCTCTGAACATTCTAAATATAGTTCACGTTCCTGCTGTTTCTCATCTTGCTGTTTTTGTAGCCTATAAGTTCCAAAGGCATGTTTCTGTTGTTTTATTATGTGGTGTGACAATGGAAATAGTAATTCTTCTGACTACTTCTATGATTAAAATGAGATTCAGACATGACAGTATATGTGAAAGCACTTGGTAAATGGCAAAGTTTAAGATAAACGTAGTGCCCCTATCATATAAGAACGATAAAGCATCCCTAGTTGCTCATATACAAGTTAGCAAAAAATTTCTAGGAAATTATGGCCTACATTAGCGATTTAACTAATCTTAAAAGAAATTAGTCTGATACATCCAGAAAGAAAAAGGAGTAGCACCTAACATTCAGCAAATCATGTATTTTTGTCAATGATCGTTTTACTTCGAAGAAGTTTAATGAGTGATATATTTCTATAACATGCTCAATTTTAGAACAAATCACTTTCAAATATAAATTATTACTACTTTCAGGCACAATTATTGGTTGTCTACTAATATCACATGATTAAAACCCAGTAATTTAAAAATGCCATCAGAATTAAAGTAAAATTATTATAGCTTTCTTAATATTGTCCTCATTTTCCTGAGAAACTTACTTGGGCATGACACTCAAAGAAGATTCTAATTTGTTTAAGTCAACATAAAAGAAAATCTAATCAAAATGGCTACTAGAACAAAAGAAAATTCAGTCTTTCTAACAGCTCAGTTCTGAAATAAAACATTTTCAGCCCCCACAAAATAACATTTTGTACTATCGAATAAATGTTCATCTAAGAATGTACATATTCACAGGAATTAAAATATTATTGAGAATTACAGTGTTACTCCTATTCTTATAAGATTAGCTAGGCTTAATGTACAGTAAAATTATATTGGATAAAAATAAATTAACTCTATCGAAAAAAACTTTCTTCAAAAATATCAATACTACATCCAAAAAAAAGAAGCATCCCTTTTCATGGCAATACAAACTCACTTTAATACAGGATGAAAATAGCCACTAGGAAAATATTTGGTGACTCTGCACTTCACTTATGCCTTTATTTTTTAGGCCATCTAATAATGTATAGCACAATCTCCAAATAAGAGATGTAACTGAAAAATACCCAGAGAACAATCACATCATGAAATCCTCTATGCCTGGATCTTACTTCTGCCTTCTCTATTTCTATATCCAAATGTAATCATTCCTAATACCTATAAATATCCCTTGACATTTTACATAAATATCATTCTGAAAAATTTTTAAACCATACAAATAATTATAATTTAATGGAATTATGGTGTGATCTTAAAAATATCACTTAGTAAAATAACTTATTAGGTCCAATGAAATAAAGGTGACTTTAGCTAGGTATCTGTTATTATTAATAAACTACTGACATCTCAATCAAATCTTGTATTTAAGTATTCTTTCAAGCCTCAGTTCCTTAAAATTCAACAAAAAATTTTAAAACAAGCTCTTAAGTAAATCGTTTCTAATTTAAAACAAATATAAAAACCACCTTTATTTTCCCCTTGGGAGGTAAAAAAATTTCCTACATACTGTTGACCTCAAGCATTGTTGATTTGTCTCCAAGTACTACCAAATGAACACAGAATAGAAATTAGTTCAATGTTCTATAGAATTAAAAGTCAGGACTAACTGGTCATCTCTCCTTTGTAAGCTCTAGTGAAAGCCTTTTATTCAATCACAAACAACCATAAAACATTTGTATTTTAAAAACTTATATTTAAGTAAACTAAGGCAAATTACAATGCTCCAACAGATGCTTGTGAAATAATTACTATTTGTTTGTTTTTACTTTCAGCCCTGTCATTGTTCATCCAACTGTAACCTAGCTTCACATCACTTTTGCTTCTTATTAACAGCTCTGGTCAAAATACACATGAAGAGAATTCACTTTAAAAGAAAAAAAAAATATGGTAACATGCTAAAGACAAAATACTGTAATGCTCTATCACCCAGGACCAAAAATGTAATTGTGGCCATCAATGATCTAATTTCCAAATGCATGAATGTCCAGGCAAATGACATAAGAAAACTATGTAGGTGTCATCTTTCCTCTCAAAATTACAACACTATATAAAGGATAAATATATGATAAACCTTAAAAAATTATGATCATATCTAGAGATACAACTATTCAACAGAAGAATAATTATAGCATTCAAATTACGTAGGAAAAAATCATAATTAAAAAACTCACTTTATATAGTATCTTGCACCTTCAAAAGTATATGCTTCTTCCCAACCAGTAGGCAAATCTAAAAAACATACATTTCACAGTTAGTATTACTTCAATGGGATAGCAAAATAAGTTTCAATCCATTTTAATTATTCATTTTCATGATCAGCTATTTTCATTTATTAAGTAAATTTCTAAAAAAAAAAAAAATGTTGGACCAGTAACAAAACTCATAGTCAACAAAATATCATTTTTGGGAAAATGGCGATTCAAATTTAAAGCCACCAGAAAACAATGAACAATATTAGAGATTATCTCATGATTATACACTTTAATGATCAGTGAGAAAGCACTACTCTCTGGCATCCAAAAAAAGCAAGGGAAGCCTTTTAATCCTAGGTAAAATACCCATGATGGTTGGCCAAAAAAAAAAAAAAAACCCAAAAACACCCCTGCGTTAAAGGCAACACCTGCTTCTTAGGTATACTGTGTCTATTTTAAGACCCAACTTCAGCTACATAAATGAATCCATCCCGGAAGTGTCACTGATAAGAAAGAACTTCCTAAGTCCTTAATTAGGGGGAAAGAGCTCTGACATCACATACTCAATACATGTATGTTTCTACAGACTTGACTTCAAGAGATGTGAAGTTTCAAGTAATAAACCTGGGAACAATTCAGGTGAATGATGGTCATTTATATGCTACACATTACTAATGACAAGTGGCTTGGATTTAACCATATCTCTCTGAAATAAAAACCAATGATGTGTGTACAAAACCACAAAGTCAAAGCAAAGTAAACCAAACCAGAAAAAAAAAAAAAAGGATCGTGTCTTAGAAATTAATGTGAAACCAAAAAAAGAATAAAATTTTTCTGTAGTGTTAATATTTTCAAACCTGTGGGGGTAAACAGGATACAAATTCATATTACACATAACCAAAATAAGCATGAAATAACCCCACAAGATGATTAGGGTAAATAATTTAAATACCATATTGTCTTTTGTGAAATAAGTTTATCATCCATAACGCAAAGAGGCCATGAGAATTGAAATATATATGCAAAACACTGAAAGGTATACATAAGTCAGAGACTGCAGCGGGGAGGTAAGAAATATGACAGTGTGTTAGTCAGAAATGCCTTAAAAATGTAACCTCATCATGCTTGCTACACCAGCTTTCCCTTTCCTCCTCCACCTTTTTGCAAATATGGAAATCAGTCACTTCACTGAACTCCAGAATTTAACAGAAAAGGCATGCTTGTTCAACATCCTGGCAACTCTAAGAGACTCACCGAATCTCAGAGTTGGAGAGCAAGTATCCCAGAGGACTGCTGAAGCCAGCCTCACCTTCGACCCAAACAATTCTCAAGCCTTTCCGATTACCAGAAAGAGAGGCAGGCCAGTAAGAGAACACATGTTACATTTCAAAGACAAACAAGTTTCACGAATGTAAACAAAGAATGACAAAAGAAAGCCAGACCAGCACTGAAGCTACAATCAACCTTTCTCCAGCTCGACTCATATTCAGTGTTCAAACAAGCTAGCAAAGGCACCGACCGGAGATCCGCTTCCCCGCCGACCCTCTCCAATTAGGGCACAAATGCCCACACGCGGGACACCCCTAGCACACCCACCGCCTCCTGGCGGTCCGTGCAACCTCTCCGCCGCTGCCGGGGACTTTGAATCTCGCCGGCCAGCAACTGCAGCTGCAAATGCCTCCTCCGGCTCCGGCTGCCGCTCTGGCGGCGGAGGAAAAGCGCCAAGCGTTTCCCGAGCGATTCACTGTCACACAGAGGATCGCAGCCCCCCCAGACTCCTCTCCTCCTCCTCCTCCATCAGTCACCTACCCACAAGTCCCACCTAGGAGGAGGAGGGAGCCGCACGACCGGAGGCAGTCGTCCGGGGAGCATGGAGAAGATGTGGCTACCATTATCCCGGCGGACGAGTGCCAGGGTCCGGGGCTGCAGGGAGGGCAGTGGGAAAGGACTTCCTAAAGGGTGAAAGGGGGTGAGGTCAGCGGGAGAGGGTGGTGGTGGATGGATTCAGGAGTGGCTGCGGGAGGAAAAACTCGGGATCACAGATTCCTGGGAGAGGGGAGTCGGCCTCCCTGGGGGCGTCGGGGCGGCGGCGGGAGGTGTCCAGGTTGGGAAGGGGGAGAGGGCCCAGGAAGAGGGCGCCGTCTCCAAGTGGCGATGAAAGGCTCAGGAGAGAGAAGCGTTCGGAGACTCGAGAGAACTCCCGCGGCCCCTCTACCTGCGGCCGCCCCGCCGGCCTCCGCCCCACCTCGCCGCCTCCCGGGGACGGCGGCTGGGGGCAGGTTGCGGGCAGGCGGCCGGGCGGCCGGGCTCTGCCGCCTCCTCCCGGCGGAGCCAACTCCGCTCGGGCCCGGCCGGGCTCAGCGTTACCTGTGCTCTGCCGCCGGTGTCCGGTAACCACGGCCTCGCCGGTGACGGGGTGCAGCCAGGTGGTGCTCTTCGCCTCCTCGCTGCACGGATGAGAGAAGGGGCAGAGACGGAGCGTGAGTGGGGGCGCCGGAGGAGCTGAAGCGGCGCAGACCCGGCTCCCTCTTCCCTCCCGCCAGCCTCCCGCACCCTCCGGTCCACCGCGCCGCCCCCTGTTCTTTACTTGATGAAGAAGACTCGGCCGCCCCTGGTGATCCCGTAAGTCCAGGACCGGGGCAGGGAGCAGATCCACTCCAGGTTTAGATCCGCCGCCATGTCTGATCGCCAGCCGCCGCCGCCGCCGCCGCCTTCTCCTGCCTGCCGCCCCGGCTGCCGAGGGAGGAGGGAGCGAGCGAGCGAGCGAGCGCAGGGAGCGCGGAGCGAGCGCCGCCGGAGCGCGCCTCCCCGGCCCAGCGCGCCCCCGCGCGCGCCCTACCCCCTCGGGCGGCGCCCGCCCCGCCGCCCCGGCTGGGTCGGGCCCGCGTCGCCGCCCCTCCGCATCCTCCGCGGCCGCCGGCCGGCCGCCCCGCCGCGCGCTCGGGGGATGGGCGAGTGGCGCCGCGCCCCGCGGCCAGACCCCTCCCTCGCGCCCCTCCCTCGCGCCCCCACCCCGCCCGAACGAGGGTTCCGGGATCGATTGAAAAAAAAAACACACACAAAAAAAACCGCGTCCTGCCCCCGGGGCTTTGCCCGAAGGCTTCCCAGCCTAGAGCGGGAGTCAAAGGGAGCGTAATCCCTGCGCCCCAGATTGCTCTCTCTTTAGAACAACAGGAACACAGCAGCTGAGCTTTGTTTTTTTAGAGCTCTTGGATATCAGAGATTTTTCAAAAATGCATATATATATATCACTTTAAAATAGAAAACTGTTTCATTAAAGCACACGGAAGGCTTTTCCTGTTTGTGTTTTGTGTGCCAGATATCAGAGGTTTGACTAGTTACCGTGGGCCCATGAAATATGAGTAGATTCAGACTTGATAAAACAAGTTTGCCTCTTCCTAGGCCCCTTAAATCATATGATGTTTTATAAAATAAAACCTTGACTTTTTCTCTTTTTTTTTTAAAGATTCGATTATTATCAATCTGGATTTCTACTTTCCCATATCTCCCATAAATTACAATGTATTCCAACTTTATAGAGTCCTTGCGACGGTGCACATTTTAAAATCCCCACAACAACCCTATGGATACTATGATAATTAATCCCCATTTTACAGATGCAAAAAACGAAGTTTAAAGAAACCGTAACTTGCCCAAGGTCACAGTAGTAAGTGACAAAGCCTGGATTCAAACTAGCTCTAGTATTTAAAAAGTCTATTTGTAGAGCCGCATTGCTGTACTTATTTTAAAAGTCTTGTTTCCTCTGTACCCCACCCCTTTTTTGTTCTTTAAACAAGCAAAGGGCAGATTTCCATGCAACTGAAATCACCCCTAACCCCACCTAGGAGTACTTGCCTCTTCTCTTTGTCTCTGGTCCTCTGCCACACTCGAAATTGCTTATGCATCTTCACGGCAAGATGACTCATGCCAACAGGATACACAGTTCAATAATAATAGTACTACTTGATATTCCTATAACACCTTTTCTGACCAGTCTTGGGTGCCTCCTGAAGCTTTATCTCATTTATCTTTCCAGTAGTTCAGAGAAGCAAACCATCTCCGGCGCCTAGGTGGCTCAGTTGTTAAGCGTCTGCCTCGGCTCGGGTCATGATCCCAGGGTCCTGGGATCGAGTCCCACATCTGGCTCCTGCTGGGTGGGAAGCCTGCTTCTCCCTCTCCCACTCCCCCTGCTTGTGTTCCTGCTCTCGCTATCTCTCTCTGTCAAATAAATAAATAAAATCTTAAAAAAAAAAAAAAAAAGCAAACCATCTCTTTCAACATTTAAGGAATCTAAGGCACAGAAAGGGTAAATGACCTTGGCCAAAGCCATATCCAGCAAGTCAGGTGGGGCCTGGATGAGAATGCAGTTTCATTGGACATTTTCTCTCATACTCTAATTCCCCAAGGCCATTCTGTCTTTGCTGAAAAGAAGTCTGCAATTACTGCTATAATTTTCCTGTCCATCTGCATACACAAGGAAAATAAAACAACACATCACTTTAATGTTTTCTCTTTTTGGTTCCTTTGCATTCTCCTCTTTCATTTTGCTACTTATTACTTCTTGACATCTTATCTCCTGCCCAGTCTCTGGAAAAAGTGCCATTTTTTTTTTTTTTAAGTCAATGAATAACTAGCAGGAAATGTTCCACATTACCATCAGTGGTCACTGGTTATTACATAGCAAGAAAATCAAGAGCTATTGGCATTATACTGTGCTATCATTAGAAATTAAAAAATCTAAAGTGAATCCTTCTAATACCATAATAACTTTAGAAATCTACTGTTAGTCCAGCTATAGTATTTGACTTTTTGACTGGGTACTGTTAAGAATTCTTTAGGCTGGCCATGTATTGTATGGGGATTCCTTTTAGCTGTGAATCTTTGATGTTACAAGATTCATTAGTGCAAGGCGTATTTCAAAAAGTGATAGAGATTCACTTAATAAAAATGTGTATCTTGGGATGCCTCCATGGGTTAAGTGTCAGACTCTTGACTTTGGCTCAGGTCATGTTCTCCAGTTGGTGGGATTCATTAAAGCACACGGAAGGCTTTTCCTGTTTGTGTTTTCTGTGCCAGATATCAAAGGTGGGACACGAGCTGTGCTCAGCGGGGAGTCTGCTTGAGATTCTCTCCCTCTCCCTCTGCCCATCCCCCCCAATAAATAAATAAATAAATAAATCTTTAAAACAAAATGTGTATCTTTTTTTTAAAGATTTTATTTATTTATTTGACAGAGAAGGAGAGAGAGAGCACACAAGCAGAGGCAGAGGGAGAGGGAGAAGCAGACTCCCCACCGAGCAGGGAGCCTGATGCGGGACTCGATCCCAGGACCCTGGGATCATGACCTGAGCCGAAGACAGACGCTTAACGACTGAGCCACCCAGGCGCCCCAAAATGTGTATCTTAAGAAATCACATTCACAGTGTTTAAATGGTAACCTAAAATCTTAAGTACAATTCTATGTGTCCCCAAGTTTAGGAAAGCAGTAAATAAAAAACTAAAAGATAGATGTACAAAATGAGGCATGCTTCCGATTTGAGGAAATAATAGCCCTCTTGCCTTCAGGGAGCCAATAAAAGCAGCTTCATACATGAGAATGTTGAGTTCTCTGGATAATGTTTACCCTTAATGAGTAAAATAGTATTTTTCTAAAAATTTTCCTAGAATGACCTTTGTCTGAAACTTTATTGCCTTATCCTGGTCTGTTTTGCCTTTTAGTTGTATGTACTTGTGTGTCTCCTTCACTGCAGGAGGCTGGGAGTCATGTCTTCCCTATCACTGAATCCTTCCCAACCATGACTCAGTACTCAAATGGTTATTGAATTTCATTTTCTTCCCAATGCCTCCACCTCCCAAAGGAGTTATTTCCTAATAACATATCCCCTTTTTATCACCCCATACCTCTTCAGTAACTGACTCAGACCTAACCTCATATATAACCTCTGTTTTTTATTGCATTTTTTCCATATTTCTATACTATGAGACTATTTAATTTCTCATGTCATGATCTACTTTTTTGAGTAGTATTATCCTATGACTATTGCAGCTTCTCTGAAAAAAAAAAAAAAAAGAAGAGGTTTCAGAAGTACTGAGCACTAAAAATAAATATCACTCCATTGATATGTAGAGGACAATCTTTGTCCTAAAGAGCTTCCAGTTCAAACAGAGAAATACACATGATGATAAGAACAACTCAGATGAAAGTTTCTTAAAATATGTGAAAGGAAGAAGAACAAGGTGACATCTAGGAAAACAGCAAATCAATGTTCCCCCCTTTTTAATAAAAGGGAATGAAAAAAATCTTGGACTCTTGAGAGAGAGAAAAATTCTTTTACTATCAAAAAACATCTGTTCATACATATTAGTGTTTATAAAAATCTACCAACAAAGTTTTGTGACTTTGATTAGGTTGTCTCTCCCAATATATTTGCATTACCTTATATATTTTGTTACATTTTAGTTCACGAAGTTAAAAAATATTGTAAACAGTTCCTTTAATGAGTCATCTGTAGAGTGTTCTAGATCATGAAAAGTTATAAGGAAGGGCAAAATAAAGGATTCAATTAGCTTAGTGGAAATCTAGGCAGAAAGGAGGGCAATTGAGGGTCTAAGTCAGGGAAGAAAAGTAATATTTGGAACTTGATTTATTAGGGATTTTTTCTTCAAAGATTTTAATTTAATTTTATTAATTTTATTATTTTTTGTTTTAGAGAGAGAGCTGAGGGGGGGGCGGGGGGGGAGGCCAGAGGGAGTGGGAGAGAAAGAATCCTAAGCAGGTTCCATGGCCAGCATGGAGCTAGGCTTGGGGCTCGATCCCACGACCCTGAGATCATGACCTGAGCCAAAATCAAGAGTGGGACACTTAACCGACTAAGCCACCCAGGCACCCCAGGGATTTTTTTTTTTTCCATTAAGGCATAAATTGTTAAGAGAGTTATGGATAAAATTATTTTGTTCATTCATTCAACAATCATATATAGGCTCCCTACTATATATGGTGCACCTGCATTCTGCTTGGTCACAGCGATTAAAAGACTTGGCCTGCTTTGGGCAGCTTAGAAAGGGAGATGGAGATGTAAATATTTAAGTACATTGTGGAAGCAGCATCTCTGTCTTTGATCATAGAAATAAACATTCTGTAACAGTTGTTTTCCAAAGGGTGTCCTATGAAGCACTCAAGACCTATCTCAAACTACAGTCTTTTAATGTTGATGTTTTGGAGAGCTCTTCAGTTATGAACAGGGATAATTGCGGGAAAAATGTAGCAGCACTCGTTACCCCTGCTGCTGCTGGCCGATCCCTCCACTCCACAGTCAGTACTAGACTCAGTCGGCATCCGCCTGGAGGCTTGGAAAGAATCTTGAAAGGGAGTTCAAAATTGTCTTCAAGGAGCTTACAAATCTGAACCCTTGGACTTGATCAATTTAAACACCTCTTCCTCTACCCTAGTCAGCAAAGCTTCAATCATCTACTTCTCTCTCTGCTGTAAAAGAGAAAGACCAAAATTCAAATGGTGGAGATTTAAGAAAGGAAGTAGGTTATAATGCAGGGGCAGGGGGGCAGCATAGAGTGAGTCAGCAGTCTGGCTGAATTTTTTGCTTGGCTTTGCCATTAATTTGCTGTATGACTTTGAGCAAATCATTTAAACTCTACTCCTCTCAGACCTCTGAATCCTCATCTGTAAAGTAAGAGCATTGATCTATTTAAGACATTACTTACGATTCCTTTTCCCTCTAAAGTCTTCTGCTTTACTGGGTATTATGTAAGACTGATGAAATCACTGACCTCTACCTCTGAAACTAATAACATATTATATGTTACTTAACTGAATTTAAATAAAAAATAAAAATAAAAAAAAATAAAGTGGTCCGCTTTGTTGGGGGGTGAGCACTCCAATAGCTGAAGGTGGGGATGTTTTGTCATAATGCACAGACACGAGTAGGACACCTGCTATATAGACTGCTTAGGATTTTCTGCCACTCAGATAGTTTGTTAAGGGAGAAGTTTGGAAGAGCAATTTACAAAATTCTTTCACATGTAATATCGTATTTAACTTGTACAAAAGGCTCTGTAACATCGACATTAACAACACATTATAAACAAAAAATGGGCTCCATGAAGATACTACATAATACAGCCATTAGCCAGGTCTTCGGATATTAGATTTCAAATTCTGTCCACAAAGTATTCCTGTTCTAGCCAAGCTCTGTTCATTGTGTCCTCTTCCTTCCTCCCGGTCACTCTCCTACCTACTGCAGTTGGTGTCTGCTCTCACCACCTCACTGCACCTGCTGTTCCAGGTCACCAGTGTCCCCTTGCAGGCTGCCAAGTCTGCTGGATGCTTTCAGTTCCAAGTTTTCGTGACTTCTCTGCTGTACTCACATGTCACCACTTCTACTCCTTTGAGACTTTCCACTTTTGGCTTTCATGATACCACTTCCTTGAGGTTCTCCTGCTCTTGCTATAGATTATCCAGGTCACCAGAGAAGCTTATATTTAATTATTGATTCCTGAGCCTCTTTTCAGACCCACTCAATCAAAACCTCTGAGGATTAGACCAAGGAATCCACATTTAACAAGCACTTTGGTGATTCATATGGTAATTTCTGAGAACAATGACCAGTATGAAAATAATTCCTAAAACTATGTTTCCAGCCTAGATCTCTCTCCTGAGTTCTAGACCATATACCAAATTTCTTTGTAGACATGTTCCTTCTGGAATATTCTTTCTGGATGTTCCTCAAGTATGTCAAACTCAACATTCCAAAACAAGCCACTTTTCCTCCAAATATGCACCATCCCAATGTAGTCCCCTCCAAGTGAATGGTAGCAGCATCCCAATAAATAGCCACATCAGAAACTTCTGAATCATCCTCCCGCAACCAGTTGGTTAGTAAATTCTATTAATTGTGCATTACATATATCACAAAGTTATCTCTCTTCCTCATTTCCCATATCCAGATATAAGCATTCACCACTGCTACCAGAATGATCTTTTTAAAAATGCAAATCTGATTATGGTCCTTTCTTGCATGAAATCCTCTCATGGCTCAAAAAACTTGGAGGATAAAATGCAAAGCCTGTTGCCTGGCACTGGAAGCCCTTCTTGGTCTGAGCCCTGCCCACCTGCACGCTAGCCATATGGAATGGCCTACTGTTCTCAGAACAAACCAGGTTCTTTCAAGTCTCCATACATGCTACTCTTTCTCCCTAGAATGCCTTCTTCTCTGTTTACCTAATAAACTACTACTTGTGTTTAAATTCTTAGCTCAAAAGTTAACTCCATTAAGAAACCATCCCTTATTTCTTTGGGGCAGTCTAGCTACTCCTTCCACCATACATGCTCCCGTATCTTCTCTACTGAATTGTTATTATAATCTACATCTCTTTCCCCTCCCAAAACTCCATAAACAAAAACATTGTATTTATTCATCTTTATCACCTCGCTTTCAATAAATGTTATTTACATGAATGAATAATATAGTACTGACATTTACATAGTGCCCTATATTTCACTCTATATTTGATATTTATTTCTGTTTGTATTGCAGCAACTTGCCAGTGAGTCATGTTCCTATCCTTTCTTAGATTTAACATTCTCTTCAGCTTTTTAGAGACTATCCCTTATAGAAGAGGCAAAACATGGCATGGGCCCAAGAGCAGCCTAGCAGTATATGAAAATAGCTGCTTTCTGTAGAGCTGTCTACCTGCCTTAGAGAATACTAAGATTTGTAGTTATACTGAGTAAGATACTGAAGGACAGGAAGGATTCAGCATTATATTTAACTTGGTCAAGGGATCTATGGGGCCATCTTTTGAGGGAATCCTTCCCAGAAAAATATTGATAAAAATAATATGCAGTATTTTTGAAATCAAATGCTATAGCTAGGTGAACTGGGGAAGAAACACGTAGGCTTATACCATAATCACAATTATGTGTATGGCTGTAAGTGATAAAGGTTATCAGATACCAAGCCCCAAGTCCAAGGAATAAATGAAAGAATGAAGGGTAATCCTTTCCTCCCTCACTATTGGTATTTTACACAATCCACCAGTACTCTCTGAACAGACGATTTTTCTTTAATGTCTTAAGTCACTATCTGCTTAAAGCAGAAACTTTTTTTCCCACCTGATGATTCATGTCTTTTTAGAGAAAATCACGTACACACACATGTTATATGTCTATTTTTGCAACCAGTTTCGAATTCCTCAGTTTCCAGTTGTTTTTTTCAGTTACATGTAGAGTTAGATAACCAGTAATCTAAATTGGAGTATCTGTAATTAATTGCAATATATCGTAATAGCTCAAATTAATGAAAATGTAATGTGAATGCAAATTTTTGTACTATCATAGGCACTGCCTTATATATAGTTAGTATTCAACAAATGCTTAGTAATTGAACGGATCATAAAATAACAGGGTACGGTGCTAGGGGAAATACTGGAGGCTTTTTAGCAAAGCGTTTCTGTTTGGGATACATTTTTCTTAAAATCAAGCAGTTATAAACTCAGAGGTGTCTCATCAGTGGGATTTCTGATCCGAAGAACACGCATGTTTGACCTATGAAAATTTAAAAAAATTATGAATAATTACAATAGGAAACTAATAGGTTTACAAAGAAAAGGGCTAAAAAATAAATCACAGCTGCTTAAATTTCTCTCTTTTCACATGGTTGCATCTGGGTAATAGAGGGAAGAAGAGAGACTGAGCTGGAACACATTATGAAGAAAGCCTAGCTGTCCACTGGCGACCTACCCTGCTCCAACGGTGTGAAGATCTGAACCTAGGAAACGACATTGGTTAGAATCCTGTGTGTCACTCTATTTCCAATTGTGTCATTCTGAGCCCAACTTTACCATTTCTATAGAGGAGATAGAATTAGCTATTTATGTTTTTTTACTAGACCATTTTTTAAGGGCTTTTTTGGCAATTTTGATAAAAGGGTAATTTTCAGATTTTTATAATTGTCATAACATTCATCATTGGCAAAATGCAATTAATTCTGTTTGTTGGCAATATTAAACATGCTCAGAAAATCAGATGCTGTTCTAATTATTGATGAAAATAAAAAAATCACTCGTGTTCATAAGCAAAAAATTTGCTGCTAAATATTTTGATAGCTGGAGAAATTTTTCTTTTTATACTATTATGCACTCTATGGTAACTAATCTTTATTACATGTCATTAGGGATCCTTTATCTGCAGTTCATTTATTCATCCAGTTTAAGTACTAGACACTTTTCATGAATCTAGTGTATATGTCATATACTAGGCTAGGGATAGTAGGGACACAAAGAAATACAAATTCAGGTTTTGGCCTTCAAAGTGTTACAATCAAGTTGGGGTATAAAGGAGTGGGCAAAAGATAAACACACAAATATTATATTGGTAATAAATGGTATGATAGATACTGCACAAGATGGAAGATAAAAGCTTTTAAAAGGGGCATCTATCCTGCAACCACGAGGAGAGGTGTCAAGGAGGCCCTCCAGGAGAAAATGGTACCTGAGTTACTGTTGTTAATTAACACTATCTCTACAAGGACTTCTTGAAATTGGTGAATTACACCGTAAGCTGATTCTGCCTTTCTTCCCCCCTCCTCCAGCTCTGGTGAGGGCTTAGGTATAAGAGGTCCGGGGCCATGTGTGGCAGAAATTAATTCTTCACCCCAACATTTCTTCTTCTCTATTAGATTCCACCCCCCTACCCCCCACCCCTGATTTTTTGCTGGATGTTTGGATGCTTAAAATAAAGATGTAGTTCTCAGGCACCCTTTTACCTAGATGTGAGTCCTTGGATTGGGTTTTGGTGAATGGGATATAAACAGAGAAATGTATGGCATATTATGGGACATCTCCTTAAGAGATGGTTTGCAAATACTTGGTCCTGCTCTTTTCCCTCTTCCTCAACCTGCTGCTTGGAATGTGGATGAGTTGTAGCTCTTTGTTGGGTGAAGAAGACAAAGGACACCTAGAGATGCCAGAGCAGACACCTGGATGTAGCCTGGGTCCCTAAGGATTATAGGCAGCAGAGGCAATGTAACTGCTCTGAACTTACAAGTGAAGGAGAAATCAAATTCTGTCTTGATTAAGCTAATACTATTTTGTAGGGGAGGGGGGTCTTCTGTTACTCTCAGATGAACCTAATCTTACCTAATATATCATGTCTATCTTATTTAACAGCACTTAGTACATGTTGGGTGTTCAATAATTTTTTAAATGAATGAATGAATGTACGAATCTCTATACACATCAAAATTTCATACATAAAATTTGCCTCATGCCTCAGTAACTCCTGATTTTTCTCTTAGATGAACCAGATTTTCTCATTGCTTCCCTTATGATTTATTGATGGTAAGGCAGACCCTTACAGAAGCTGCTTTAACTCATTCTGGCAAGTAGATTATTAATTTTTTTGATATCTTAATTTGAACTACAATCGTCAAAAGTTAACTAACCTTCCAAATATCCATACTACTTTATTCTCTTTATAGGCTACACATTGCCAGTATGTTATATTGCAAACAAACAGCAAAATTGACAGAAAACTTGAACCAAAATAGGTACCTTTGCCAACTATGCACTGATGGACATACGCTGTGTTGTATTTTTTTTTTTAAAGATTTTATTTATTTATTTGAGAGAGAGAGAATGAGAGACAGAGAGCATGAGAGGGGTGAGGGTCAGAGGGAGAAGCAGACTCCCTGCTGAGCAGGGAGCCCGATGCGGGACTCGATCCTGGGACTCCAGGATCATGACCTGAGCCGAAGGCAGTCACTTAACCAACTGAGCCACCCAGGCGCCCCGCTGTGTTGTATTTATGTTCTATCTACCCAGCTCTCAAGGAGAGGCTCAGAATACTAACCATGCCAGAATTTCATCAAAATTCTCCCAAAAACATGGTCTGCAGAAAAGTTCTACTTATCAGGGGCAAGACAAAGTTGTCAAGAAGATTTATGTCATATAGGTTGTTCTACATATAATGAAGTCTGAAGGGTAAACATTTTAGAAAACATAAAAAAAAACCCTTTCAAATTGTTCTGGTCCACTACTTGGTAGTGCATTTTATTAAACATTTTGAGATGCAGCAAAGAGCACTAACTCAGAGATCTAAGCTTTGTGCAACTTTGATACAGGTTATTTTCACTTTCTGTCTCTCTGTAAAATGGCAGAACTTTTACCCACCACATTCTGTTATGTGTGTTGAAACAGATAACATCTTGAAATAGCTTGAACTGCTCAGATATAAATGTTTTAAAATAAAGATGGCGTTTTCCTAGAGTAGAGAAGAAAGAAAGGTAATTTAAATTAGTAGTAATTTACATGCTGTTCCCATCTCTGGGCAGCTTGCTGTGATTTTTCCTCTGTAGCCCATCACTTATTTTCAAAATGATTATTCAAAAATAAAACTGGAGCAGCGGTTGTTTCCTTCTGAGATAGTTGTATATGAGAATTGTCATTTATGAAATTATACTTAATTTGGAAATGGAGATCAGGTGTTTTTAAAAACAGATGAAGGATGGGGTGCCTGGGTGGCTCAGCCATTAAGTGTCTGTCTTTGGCTCAGGTCATGATCCCAGGGTTCTGGGATCGAGCCCCACATCGGGCTCCCTGCTCTGCGGGAAGCCTCTTCTCCCTCATCTACTCCCCCTGCTTGTATTCCCTCTCTCTCTGTGTCTCTCTCTGTCAAATAAATAAATAAAATATTAAAAAAAAAAAAAAAACAACAGATGAAGGAAGGAAGGGAGGAAGGAAGACAGGAAGACAGGAAGAAAGAAAGAGAAAGGAACCACACTATCCAAGATTCTGATTATCTATCAGTTAATGGTTAGGAGCTCAAATTGATTTTTTGAATTCTTTCTTTCTTTCTTTCTTTCTTTCTTTCTTTCTTTCTTTCTTTC